>NW_006921740.1:331417-372748 GCF_000298275.1 Orycteropus afer afer
GTTTAGTCCAATTCTGCATCCTTTCCTTCAAGGCTCAAGGGTCCAAGATTATCTTCTGTGTCTGTGTTAATTGGTTTCCCTTTTCTTTGTTGAAGAGGGTCTGTGCAATCCTTCTGCCTAGTCTGCCATCTTGCCCCGCCTTACTTTTCAAACTTTTTGGTCACAGGACTCCTTTGTACTTGTAAAAATTATTGTGAATACCAAAGAGCTTCTGTTCATGTATATCAGGTGATATTTTTTTTCTTTAGAAATTAAAAGTTAATTAATTTACGTTAAAATACTCAGAGTAAGTTTCATTACTATCAACAGAAAACCTCTAGTGAGAAGATTATCCTCATAGTACATTTTTACAAATCTCTTTGCTGCCTGGTTTAATAGGAAAAAAAAAACTGGGTTCTTATATTTATTTCTGTCTTACGTCTGTTATGATAGTCACAGTGTATAGTTTCTGGAAAATTCCACTGTACCATTAGGTAAGAGTGAAACAAGAGAAATGTCATCTTAGTAATTTTATAAAAGTAGTTTTGATCTTGCAGATTCCCTGAAAAGGGTCTCAGGGAACCAATCCCAGGGATCCCTGGACTACTCTGTGAGAACTGCTACTTTAGCAGAAGCCCATCTTTTATTGGATTAATGTCAGTACCCTTGGGGAAGTACTATTTCATTCATTTAACAAAGAAGCTCTTTTATGAATAATGTTCATCAGCTGTTCAAACTCTATAGCTTCTACTTGGGATGAAAGACCTGGTGATCTGCTCTAGTACTGATTATAGCCTAGGAGAAACCCTGTGGGGCAGGAAACCCTGTGGGGCAGTTCTGCACTGTCCTATAAGGTAGCAATGAATCTGAATTGACTACAGCACTCAGCAACAGTAAACTAGTTTTGTAGTTCCGTCAAGATTTTGGTCTGACGAGCAGGTTTATGACATGTGTTTTGGTTTCAGTTGTTTCAAGTAATGTTGAAAAATAACCTTAAGGCTTTGATATTGACTGATGCTATATTATAAAATAGTTGTGTTGCTTCCAACCATATCATAGAAGCCATTTGAGAAAACTCACTTTTCTTTTTGGGTTTAGTGCTGTTTACCTCATGTTAACTGATACGTTTGCTAGAAAATGTAAACATTTCTATAATAGAGTATCTTTAAGTCCCTTTGAAAGAGAATTCCTTGAAGTTCATGAAACTGTACTCACTTTCTCTTTGGTTGTGTTTTCTATATTTAAAAACTATCGATGTTTTCAGTAAATTCAAAATAGAGAATAACGTTAATTTAGTGTAATAAATAGCATTTTCTGGCACAATTAGAATTAATTTAAATGCAAAACTATCTCTAGGGTGTTGATTTTTAAATATACTTTTCTTCCACGAATGCACCTCTTACTATAGAAGCTGCATTTTCTGTTAGTACAAACAGCCAGTTATGGTTTAACGTCTCCCTTTGGTTTGCACTACTCTTCGAATCATTTTGTGATTATATATGATCCAGTAGAGCACCATTCTTTACAGGTTCTCTGTTTAAGTATCACAATTTCTATCAGAGATACTTTTTTTTTTCTAAGATAGAATTTTTTGTTTCTGTCGACCTTAGATTATTTTATAAATTAGAGAATTCAGAGATCCTAATTAGGATAAAATAGTGTGTCCATTTAATAGTTAATATAAATGTATCTTTTTTCACTCTTTAGGTATGACGCATGCTGGTGACTTTAGTTGAAGCCCTAACACCTTTTTAGTACATATTTTCTTTAAAATTACATCCATCTTATTTTGTACCTTGTTAAAGTGAAGGAAGTAGGAAAGAATAAATCATTTTACTGTAATTATTAAGCATGAGATTTATAGTGTCATGTTTTTATTTTTCTAAAGGGTAGATGGCAGATCATAGGTATATATATATGTGTTTTATGTTTGTGTGTGTATAATTTTAAAAATACATATGTGTAGAAAAGCCTTTCTGGGGAAGGAAGCATTTAAAGAGTTTCACAAGCCTTGCCTTTTCATACTCAATTTCTTTGTGTAAAACTCTGAGAAATCTCTGAGGAAAGTTAGCAGGCTTATATATTCCTAACTTAATGCTAATGAAATTTGGGAGTTACTAGTGAAAAATAGGAAGCATAATTCATGTCATCTTTTCCATATTTTTCTATTTGTTTGAATCAAGTAGAGGAAAAGATAGGTGATTATATTACATGTTGTTTATTTATTGTTTCATAACAAATTATCCCAAATTATAATGGCTGACAGCAACATACACTGTCTAATGGTGTCTGTGGGTCAGGAAACTGGTGCTGCTTAGCTAGGCCCTCTGCTTCAAGGTCTTACAGACCTCACAGTTTTCTCAAAAGCTTGCCTGAGTAAGAATTCACCTCCAAGCTCATTTATCTGTTGGTTGGAAGAACTCATGTCTTCACTGTTGGACTGAGGAGGCCTTTCCTCCCTGCCGTAGACTTGTCCAACATGGTAGCTTGCTTCATTAAAATAGTCAAGCCCAAGAAGGCAGTGCAGAGAATGCCAGCAGATGGAAGTCACAGTCTTTCGTAGCCTAATCACAGAAGAACATTCCAACATTTTTGCTCTATTTTATTTCTTGAAGTACATCACTAGGTCTAGCCCACGCTAAAAGTTGTGTAGCACATGAATACCAGAGGTATGTAACAGCATGAATACTAGAAGGCAAGGATCATTGGGAACTGTGTCAGAAGCTGTCTACCCCAGAACTTTCTTTGTCATTGTTTTACAAAATAATGATGAGATACTTTGAGAATGAATTCATAGACAATCTTTGTTTAGGGTTTTTTTGTTGTTGTTGATTGCCAGAACTCACTATTTTGAGGAAATTTTTTAAAAATACAGGTAAATTGTTTTTCATGATATTTAGCAGGATTTCTGCCTTTCTGTTTTCTTACCTGAATTTCTGTATTCCCCCAAATAGAATTTCAGATCCCTCCTTCCAGCTCTTTACATTTAAGAGCACACCATTTCATACTAGAAAAATTAAATTATTTTCTCTTTCTTTTGAGAATGCCAGAGAGTAGAGGCTGTCATACAGCTATGCTGTTTTACTCTTAAGTGTCACATAGGTGCTTTTGTTTGTTTCATAAAAAATTGGGATGGAATTTATTTTATCTACACTAAGTTGTTAAGCAATGCAATTAGGAAGAAAGTTTAGAATCTATCCCAGTGGTTCTCAAAGAATTTTCCCAAACTAGCAACATACCACCATCTCCTGGAAACTTCTTAGGAATACAGTTTTTCAGGCCCCAACCCAGACCTGCTGAGTCAGGAGTTCTAGGGATGGGGCTCAGAAATCTATGTATGCTATCAAACTCTAGGTGATTCTGATGCACTCTAACGTTTAGAAGCACAGATTCATTCAGTCCCATCAAAAGTTAAATACTACTTTTCCATAAGCTTTTGAGGAGCTCTGGTGGCGTAGTGTCTAAAGCGTTTGACTGCTAACCAGAAGGCTGGCGGTTCAGACCCACCAGCTACTCCTTGAAAGGAAGACTGGCAGTCTACTTCTGTAGTGATACCGCCTCAGAAACCCAAGGAGGGGTCACTGTTGACTCGGTGGCAGTGAGTTTGGTTTGGTTTTTTGGTATAAGCTTTTGGTTAATATTTGCAGCCTTACTTTTGCTACTTACATACAAGACTTTCCAGGAAACATTTTTTTCCTATTCATTTTATCGGTAATTAATACAAGAAAGAAGCAAAATATGCCTTACATACTTCAAGCCGTTGGTTGGGCAACGTATGTGTTGTTCAGTTGGATTGGGGTGTTGAGTTTGAAGATAGTGATTTTTGGGTAAATTTTCTTTCTTAAACCATTTCTCTTTTGTTAACAGTAGTCAAATATTAAGTAGTGGTTTTTAGATGAGAATGATATTGACCTTACATTATAAAAAACCAAAACTCCAAACTTACTGCCATTGAGTAGTTTCTGACTCATAGTGACCCCTTCTTGGGTTTCCAAGGCCGTGTCTCTGTGGAAGTAGATTGCCCAGTCTTCTTCTGAGTGGCTGGTAGATTTGAACTGCCAGCTTTCTGGTTAGCAGTCATTATTTTGGAAATACATTTAATCATTATCAAAGAACAGATTCTTTATCATTTCATCAGCTTTATGTTCCTGATTCAGTAAACATTTACCAGTAAAGAAGTGCATTGAAATAATGTCTTAGATGAATTAAAGATCTTATAAGAAGAACCCTTTCCACTTCCCATGTCAACTTTCTGATGTGAAAGTCGGTTGGACAGACATCAGATAGATAGATAGCATGATTTCTCTTTGATTGTATTCTTAATTCCTTTGAGTTGCATCCCCCCCAGTCTGCCTTACGATACTACATAATAAGGTTGAAATTAAAGGCAGAGTATTTCTCACTACCTTCATAGCACACTTAATAATTTGGTCACGTCTTTTATGTTTTGTGGAAGTTTCGCAGAGATTTTGAGGATTAAATTTTGAGAGGGCTGACTAGTAAATTCTTAGTTATTTTGCATAAATGCACATTTTAGTAAGCTGTGGTGAAATATTAGGTGAAGACATGGATGTTCCTTGTGTACTCATTTAGGTGGTTATTAGGAATATAGTATAGTACAGATGGTTGATTTTGGTGGGATACTTTATTTTATATGCCTAAAACATTTATTTAAATGTGAAAACTAGATCAAATAGTAAAGCTCAATAGTATTCTAAAAAATCTTTATTGTTCCAAAGAAAGGCATTTAATAGTAGCTATTAAAAACATTTAATATTCTCTTTATTCATTTTGGCATTGAGTTTGATGTTGGTGGGACTCTGCTAGCTTGTATCGTTTGGTTGATTCTCTTATCTGAGTGACTTAGGAAGTAGCAAGGTGACCTCAGCATGGATGAGAATTACGATTAACTGGGGGTCAGTTTAGTAGACTCAGATGGAGGCCTTACGGGTTTTGAAACATGATGGCTGCTTTACGTATCTTTTTAAATTGTGTTGATTTTATATGTGTAGCCTATCCTTTTATTGGGTGGTTAAGTCAGGTGCTTAAATCTTCATTTTAAGGCCATTTGCTGCCTTAAAATTGTTTCATATTAAACCTCTGGCATTATGTGTACATGGGAAATTTTAAAATAGTAGCAGATCTTTCCTTGACCACCCACCCCTCCCAAATGAAAATGATTCTTTTTTGCCATACGTTAATTTATGAGTTAGATTTTTTTTTTTCCTTTTTGAGACTGATTTTGATGCAGTTTCTAAGATACAGGATTTAGTAAACAATTCTGACTGTGATGAAGTTATTTATGGTATGAGAGACTTCTTATGAAAAACCTGTTTTTAATTTTTTTTTTCTATTTAACTCTTAAAATGCTGAATTTAATTTTAGTGTTTAGTAAACATTTGTCACTAAATTTCGCATTAGGGATTAGAGCATATTTGGCCAGTATAAATTGAGAGTGTTTATACTTAGTTTATTTCTTAAAAAGTTTGTAATATGTGCAAATAGTGAGAGGCACTCAAATTTGAACTTAACTGACACATACAGAAGTAGACTTAATGTGCTCTGGAAGTGTCTACATATGAATTGGCTGTACCCCTTTTTGTACTTCCCACAATCAAGGGAAACGAACTTTTCTTCACTTCTGCCAGCCGCAGTAAAACAATCCATTTGGATCAGCTTTAGTGTCCCACAGTAGAATTAGCTTTACAAAAGTGAATGGTAGCCATCATTTTCAGTTATCTTGTTCTACCTGTACTATTAAGGAACTCATGGGTCAATTTACATACTAAAATGCTAATATAAAAGTATATATTTTGAGGAATAATGATACCAGACGTTGTTTATCAAATTTAGTTAGTGTTAATTTAAAGGGGTTTGATGTTTGTGTATGCACAAGTGTGCTTTTTAACTTATCTCTAACTTCATCTGTGATTACAGCTAGTGGGGAAAATTGTATGTTACCAAGTTGTTTTTATTGGAGAAGTCAGATGTTACACTGGAATTGTTGGTCCTCTGCAAGAAAACAGAATGATTCTCTCAAGTGAATAGGCCAGGGGTTTTGAATAAAGTTTGTTTTGGTGATGGCATAAATACATACAGGTTATGAAATCCAATTACTATATTAAATTTCATCACTTGTTTTTTAGGTATTCCAATAACTGTACCACCTCCAGGTAAAATTTTTTTCATGTTTTCTCCATCATTGTTAATAAACATGAAATTTCAAGCTTCTAGTTACAGGAGGGACAGTGTTGATGCAGTTAGAATATGGACTAGGCTCTTGGGATTTCAAGGTCCTATTTTCAGCTCTGCCTTTGCTTCATTCCAGTTTTGACCAAGACAATTTAGTTTTCTTATACCTGTCTTACCCATTTCTGTAGAAGTAGAATTCTGAGAAAATTCTCGCCATTTCAATTTGTGAAGAAAACATTATAGGATATAAAATAGAATTTTTGTAATGATTTTTTTTATATTAATAAACTTTTTATATGATAAGAGAAAATTTATTTTGACCATATCATGATTACTGATTTTAATCCTGCTGGCATAACTCAGTATTTTGAGAAAATATGTTCTGAGCTATATGATATCAGATGGATTCTTAGATGGTTAGATGTTTGTTCTTAGAGTGGTGGTTAATTTTTCATTGTTGTGAAGGGTATGAAAATAGGAGTGTATACCTGACCTAGTGTTGTTTTTTCACATTTTTGTCAGATTTTTTGTTTTTTCCCAAAAATGTGATAGCAAGTGTGCTTATTGAGTTCAGCGCTAAAAGCCAAAGGATAGAAAAAGAATGAAGGATGACAGTGTTTGGAAAGATGAGTCTAAATTTCAAATGGTCTTGATTAAATAGAAATAGTAAAGTTCAGATAGTATAAGGTAGTATTCACATTTAGGTGCAAGGTAGAAAGTCACTGATTTGTATGAATGTGGCTGAAAGGGACCTATCAGGAAAAGTCATAATGGAATCATTGTTGTGTCTCTTTAGTTCAAAAAGCAGTGTGATTGTGAGGCATGTAAAACAGGACTGTGTGCTCTAGGACTGTTGTGGTACTTTGTACTTATAAGATGTTTATCAGAGAAGTTTAGATCCTAAAACTGGATACAGTGAAGGTGAGCATGGTGAACTGGAAACAGTTTGAAGCAGGGCCAAAAAGTGGATATAAATGGACCTGTGAGGAGGGTTGAGAGGACTGGGATTCAGTTTTTACGTAGAATGCGAAAAAGGAGGTTTAAGGGACGTGTTTTCAAATATATAAAGGTTAGAATATGACAGTGGAATGCTGCTCATGAGGACAGCAAATGAATCATAGTGTGAGATTTAATTTAAATTACATGTAACTGATTTTCTAATAGTGAGAGTTAAATGTTAGATGGAATTAGTATCGTAAGTTATGGAATCTCCATATCTAGAGGTCTTCAAAGTCTTGGTGGGGTGCTTTATCGCCTATCTGAATTTGAAAGCGTAGAGTAGATTAACTCTTAAGGTCCCTTTTAGTCCTATTACTCTGTAGCATTTCACTTTTAGGTATTATGAATTATTGAGAATGCAGACCTCATCATGTGAAGGTGCAAATTACTTTCTTTCTAGACTAATCCAAAAACTATGCTATGTGCCTTTTTTTGTAAAATTATTTGGGGTTGTGCTATTTAAAACATGTTTTGTGGTGGAGTCCTTAACCTTAAGCGTTTATATATCTACTGGTAAGATTTTATTAATAAATTACACATTTTAAGGAAATTTCTCTACATCTAAAACTCAAAATATTTTTGAAAGCGGTAAATGCTATTTTATTTGCTTTTCAAGTATAACATATCTGGTGGCAACATTCTAACGTTTTATATATGGAAAAGGTAAGGCATTGAGATTCATTTTCTCATATTCATAAAATGGGCTGTGTGTGGTGCTGAAAATAAGACCAGGTGTCCTGACTCCCAGTTTGTGCTCTGTGTATTAGACCAGATTGTTCATGTAATGTTTCATAGCTCCAAAAATGTGTTTATAAGTTTAAGCTCCATTTTTTTTTCTGTTCATTATAACATAGAGAAGCACATAATGTCCCCCGAGAAATTTAGTGATACGCAGCAACTTTTTTTCTCTCTTGACATTAAATGTACATTCTATTAATGTTTTTTATCTTTTGATTGAATGTTCCAGGGTTTCCTCCTCCACCAGGTGCTCCACCTCCATCTCTTATACCAACAATAGAAAGGTAAATTAGTGTGGATGCTGTAATTTATTGGTCATTGATAGGCTTTTGACAAAAGAATCATGTAAATGTCTTGTTAATATTTTCAAAGATTTAATTTTATAAATAAACATAAATGTGTGTGTGTATGTATATAAGTATGTATGTGTATGCTTTTTTAATTCCTAAACCTAGAGCTACATTAGTTGCTTTTATATAAAAATGTAGAACATATGGCCTGATATGAAAACAAAACCAAGAAAACAAAATGGTAGTATTTTGAAATAATACCTTGCTGTGATTTATGAGACACGGATAATTCCTGGGAGCTTTGGTAGCATAGTGCCTAAGGCACTTGACTGCTAACCAGAAGGCTGCAGTTCAAATCCACCAGCCGCTCCTCGGAAGGAAGGTTGGGCAATCTACTTCTGTAGAGATACTGCCATGGAAACCCAAGGAGGGGTCGCTATGGGTCGGGTCTGACTCCATGGCAGTGTTTGCATTTTTTATTTTTTTTTTGATTAATTCCTAGAGTGTAAAAATTTGACTATAGCCAGTTTTGTGGAATATTTAAAATTAATTAGTAGAAATTATTACTAATGTAGATCTTTTTGGGTATTAGGTAAGTATAACTATTATCAGTGACCATAATAAGGAAAAGCTGACTTGCTCTTAGGTACCCAGCTGCATTTCAGCTTCCATAAATAGTGACTAGATTAGTTCTACATTGTTGTTGTTATGTGCCGTCGAGTCGGCCCCGACTCATAGCGACCCCTCCTTGGGTTTCTGAGGCAGTATCACTACGGAAGTAGGATTGCCCAACCTTCCTTCGAGGAGTGGCTGGTGGGTTTGAACCGCCAGCTGTCTGGTTAGCAGGCAAGTGTCTTAGCCACTATGCTACCAGAGCTCCCCCTAGTTCTACATGGCTATGACTTTTTTCTTTTTTCTTTTTTTTTTTTTTAATGCTCTTTGCTTAGTGTTAAGTTGGTTAGAATGCTGCCTTAAAGAATATTTTCATGGTGGGTAGGAATACAATATTTAACAATATAGGTCTTGAAATCACAGAGACCTGGTTTGGATTTTGGCTTCAAATTTTCCTAGCTTTGTGTTGCTAGATAAGATTCATAACGTTTTTGAGACTTAAGTTTCCTTATTTGCTAAATGAGTTTAATAACATTGTGAGGACTGAAACAGTGATTATAAAGCATCAGCACAGTTCTTAGAAGATAGAAATTATTAATAAATGGTAGATATTGTTATTTCCTCTTAAATGCACATAAAGTCTGTCAAAATAGTGTATTTCTAAAAAACAAGAATTCAGATGATATGAAAAAGACAAAAATTTGTGAAAACTTGTATCAGTAGCATTGAAGCATGAATATGGTTTTCAAGTAATGATAAGATTCAGGAAATTGTGAATTTTAGGAGTCTAAGGATTTAATTTTGTTAAATTCCTGTTTAAACACATATTTTCTCAATTAAAATGTTAAAAAGTATTATTTCTTGGTTCTGTTAGTGGACTTGAATTACTGATTTACAACTACACTATCAGAGTCCTCTAACAAATCCTCACAGCACCAACTACATAAAGCAGTTAAGTAAGATCACCCGCTTCTGACACCAAATTGTATGGTGGATAATAAATCCCACTCCATATCCCAGCTGGGTCCTATGGAAATCTAAACTTCCCTTCCCTGTTCACTTCAGACCCCAGCTGTCCACACAGCCCTTCTCTCTTCATCCCCAGTCATCTGGGGCTAGGTCAGCTAGTACCAGCCACACTTGGGAGTCCACAAGGCTCCCACCACTTCAAACCAAAACACCCAAACCCAAATACCTTGCCATTGAGTTGATTCTGACTCATATTGACCCTATTCGGTAGACCTGCGTGATAGGGTTTCCAAGTCTGTAATCTTTACAGAAGCAGACTTCCATATCTTTCTCCCACGGAGAGATTGGAGGGTTTGAACTGCCAACCTTTCAGTTAGCAGGCAAATGCTTAACCACTGAGCCACCAGTGCACCTTGATATCAGAGCAGTTGACCCCAAACCTGGAGTTTTTCCTCTGTCCCATCAATGTAAAATAGCTACTAGCCTGGGAGTACACATAACTCCCCCTACTTCAGGCCTGTTGGCATTCTTTGCTCCTTTGGGTCCAGTAATTATTAGAATGACTCACAGAGCTCATGGGAGACCCCATACCTGCCATAAAAATCAAAAACTCAAACTTGATACTGTTGAGTCAATTCCAACTCATAACCACCACATAGGACAACAGAGTAGAACTTTCCCCATAGAATTTCCAAGGCTGTAATCTTTACAGAAGCAGACGTCCCTATCTTTCTTCCACAGGGTGGCTGGTTGCTTTCACTTAGCAGCCAAACACTTTCATCATTTCATCAGTAGGGCTCCTTTAGCTGCCACAATAGCTTTAATGTAGCCAGAAAGGATATAAATCAAGTGATGCACAGCTTAAGGGCTGGGAGGAGTCACAGCACAGAGCTGCTGTGTCTCTGAGGAGGGACATGCTACCTTCCCCCATGCATTATCACCAAACAGGAAGCTCCCTGAGCCTCTATGTGTAAGAGTTTTTACGTTAGAAACCCTAAATTTTTTTTTTTTTGTATTAAATACAATTATAAAATTAAAGCTTAATACAGGGTGGGTAAATACAAGTTACAGTAATTTTGCCTTGATGTTTTGTATTTGCAATCAAACTACTGATATTCAGAACCTACTTGGGACAGACATAAAAATATTTTTTCTTCCCTAGTGGACATTCCTCTGGTTATGATAGTCGTTCTGCACGTGCATTTCCATATGGCAATGGTAAGTAATATTAGTTACCCAGGTTTAATTTTAATCAAAGTACTTAAATATATTTAAATGAATAAAAACATACTTCCATGGTTTAAAGTAATACTTTATACACCAATTTAAAAAAATAATAACTAAAGAAATAACAAGGTCTACGTATCTACCAAGTTAACAATAATTTTCATTTATTTAACAGTTGTACTTTTCAAAATTAGTAAGAGGTTACATAATGGGCATATTTGTATTTTATTTCTGAAAAAGATTTTTAATGCAATAACAAAAGGGTAGAAGATCATGACCAATGGCCTTTTGAAAATGTGGTATAGTCAGTAAGATGATTTGTATTGGGGACTTAATGATAATTTTATGCAAAGAAGAAAATATTATTACTTGTGCTGATGTATGATTAGCAGACGCGGGCTTGTTCAATAAATCTTGTTGAGAAAACAATTAAAAAACAATTTTTTTTTTAGTTGTGATTTGGGTGAAAGTTTACGGAGCAAATTTACTTTCCATGCAGCAGTTTGCATACATGTTGTCTCGTGACACTGACTACAATTTACCACAATGCAACAGCTCCCCTCCCACTTCTACTCCATAGTTACCTCTTCCCTGTGTCCTTCCCTTCATGCATTTCTGCCCCCTGAGCTATCTCCCTGTGCATACACAGCCCTTCTATTCTCCCATGATTGTTCTCTCCAAGGAGTGTATCTATCTAGTGTTAATGTTCACCTTATATGCCTGTCTTTTGTTTGGCTGGAAGCCACAGGAGTGAGTTCAATTCCAGACCTGGAGGGCAGCTAGGGGTCATAGTGGTTCCACCCGGCTCTGTCAGACCAGCAAACCTGGTCCTTTTTTTCCAGATGATTTTGAGTTTTGTTCCACATTGTTTTCCCACCCTATCCAGGATCTCCTGCTTAGATTCCCCTCCCAGTTGACAGTGGTGGCCAGGCACCATCTAGTTCTTCTGGTCTCATAGTCATACAGGCTGAGGATCACATGGTATACTAGTCCAATTAAAATTGTTTTGAGGACTAGAAAAGTTGACCTTTGAAAAGAAATTTAATGACAAAATCATTCATTATTGTTGTAGGAGAAATGTATCTTCCATAGGGAGGAAGGAGGCATGAGGGAGAGACTAGTATGTTTTTTACAGCATCTTTAATTTCCATTCTGTAAACATGTATTTCTTCTAGTTTCCATCCTTTTGATCATTTCTTTTTTTTTTTTAATTACAATTTTGAGTTTTGTTCCACATTGTTCTGCCACTCTAGTTTTGATCATTTCTAATATTATTAAAACTCTCCAGAGAGTGATGACTACTGAATAATTTTTCCATGTTGTATCCTAATCTTGTAAGAGAATGGTTTCACATCTAGCTCTCTGATGCAACAACCAAAGGTTTTTGTCAACCAATTGCTTAGTCTTTGTTGTCTGTAGTCTTTGTTCCTTGAGTAATACGCCATTCAACTAGCCTTATTCTTGTCTTTCCCCCTCACTAGTTATATCTTTTTATCTAGATCAGTTTGGCTAGGTCCTTTTTCTGTGTTCACTCCTGACAAGTTTATCCATTCTAAGGACTTCTAATTTCACATTCTGCTTAGATCTCTTCCTCATTCACTCATTCATCCATTTTAAAATGTTCTGCATTGTGTACTAGGTTTTAGGGATACAGCAAGCAAGACAGTGCTTCATCAAATTTATAGGATAGTGGAGACACAGCCAAAGTGAAAGTGAAGTGTAAAACACAGTGATAGGAGGGTGTCAAGAGAGCACAGATGAGGAATTGCTCACTCCAGAGATATGAAGCAGAATTTGACTTCCAAGCTGCAAAGACATGGGAGCAAAAGATAACATGGTAGGCTTCATGAACTGACAAATGGGTTGTGTGGCTGGAGTGTAGAGAACATATGAAAATGTCTAGAAATGATATAAAAGATCATATAGGACATTTTGGCCTGCTGTGGACTTTAGACCTTATTCTGAGGTCTTGAGGAAGCCATGTAAGAATTTTATTCTGAGTAATGGTATACACAGATGACACAGCTGTGCTTGCTGAAAGTGAGGATAACTTGAAGCACTTACTGATGAAAATTGAAGACTACAGTCTGCAGTATGGATTGTTGTTGTTGTTGTTGGGTGCCTTTGAGTCATCACCGACTCATAGCAACCCTATGCACAGCAGAAAGAAATACCGTCCAGTCCTACACCAGCTCCATGATCCCTGCAGTACTTGAGCCCATCACCACAGCCACCGTGTCAGTCTGTCGCATTGAGGCCCTTCCTCTCTTGTCAGCCTTCTACCTTACCAAGCATGACATCCTTCTCCAGGGAATGGTCCCTTCTGACAACATGACCAAAGTAGGTGAGATGAAGTCTGGCCATTCTCGCTTCCAAGGAGCGTTCTGGCTGCACTTCCTCCAGGACAGATTTGTTAATTTTTTTAGCAGTCCATGGTACTTTTAGCATTCTTTGCCAGCGTCTATCTCAAGAGCATCAGTTCTTCTTCGGTCTTCCTTATTCATTGTCCAGCTCTCATATGTATATGAGGTGATTGAATATATCATGGCTTGTGTCATTACTTATAAATTACAATTTTATTTTACCTCTTTCATGAGACTTAAGAAACAAACGATGTTTTTGCTTTGATATTATATTGCTTGTATATTTCCTCATGTGAAAGTTAAAGTTGAATCTGAAGGAAATTAAACCAAGTTAATGACAGCCAGAGTACGACCTTCAGTATACCCACCTGAATTTAGAGACCATCTCAATAGTAGATTTAATGCATTGAACGTGAGTGACCAACACGAGATGATTTGTAGGCTGATAAAATGAGTATCATGCATAAGGAAAGGAAAAGGTTTTTAAATCACTCTTTTAAGACTGAATTATTTTATGCTTTAAATTTTTTGTTGAAATACTGTATTTTTAGTAATGAAAAGCATTTTAAATGAAATGAAACAGAACTTGTTTTTCAGGTAATTGGATTTTGCTAGTGCAACACATATGTCCCAGTGAATCTCTGGTGCTGCACTGGATGGGATCAGGCCTCTTTCTTCAGATTTATAGTCCCCACCAGATTATAGCACACACTAAAAGCGGCACAGCAGCTTCTCCCTAAACATCAGATGTGGAAAATTTAGGAGTGCACTATATGTCTTAAGTAGGAGCTCTGGTAGCATGGTGCCTAAGGCATTTGACTGCTAACCAGAAGGCTGGCGGTTCAAACCCACCAGCCACTCCTCGGAAGGAAGATGGGGCAGTCTACTTCCGTAGTGGTACTGCCTCGGAAACCCAAGGAGGGGTCACTATGAGTTGGGTCCAACTCGATGGCATATAACAACAAGAAGAACAACATATCTTAAGGTCTTAAAAGGGTTAGAGAGACAGGAAAGAAATAAAAGACTGAATTGCATGCTAGTAGAGACTCTGAAACTATATCTTGAGTGTAGAGTAGCTAAATGCAATGGAAGAAATAAATGATGAAGTGCAACAGCTGAAGAAAAGATTTCAAAGGGAGACTCGATAAGACTAAAGTTTTACGATGAAATTTGCAAAGACCGTGGGTTAGAAAGCCAAAAGGAAAGAACAAGCTCAGTATTTCTCAAGCTGAAGAACTGAAGAAAAAATGCAAGCCTTGAGTTGCAGTGTTGAAGGATTCTCTGGCCAAAATCCTGAACAGTGCAGGAGGTGTTAAAAGAAGATGGAAGGAATACACAGTCATGAGCCAAAAAGAATTGGTCAACTTTGAACCATTTCAGGAGGTAGCATATGATCAGGAACTGATGATACTGAAAGAGGAAGTCCAAGATTTTTTTTTTGCCTTGAGCAAAAAAAACAAGGCTTCAGGAATTGACAGCATACCCATTGAGATGTTTCCTGAAATGTGTGCAACAATGCTGGAAGTACTCATCTGTGCCAAAAAAATTGGAAGATAGCTGCCTGGCCAACCAACTGCAAGAGATACGTTACAAAGAAAGGTGGTCCAGCAATACAGAAGTTACTGAATAATGTCACATCCAAGTAAAGTCATGCTAAAGAAAATTTTTAAATGGTTGCAGTAATATATTTGATTCAGAACAGGATATGGAATGAGGTATATCGCTGCTGATGTTAGATCTATCTTGGCCAAAAGCTTAGATGTCAAAAACCTAAGTAAGTATTGGCAAACAATTCATCAATGTATATAAAAGAAAAAATAAACTGACCAAGTTACGTTTATCTAAGCAAATCAACAGTTTTTCGTATTACAAATACATAGGAATTCACTTCTCACATTAAAAAACTGAGTAAGAAAAAGTATCATCATCATAGAAAGCATTTGATAAAACTTAACATTCATTCACAGTTTAAAAGTCTTTGGAAAACAAGGAGAGAGAAACTCCCTTAATTTGATGCAGGACTCTATCAAAACCTCACATCAAAAACATAATCGCAAAAATCTAAACATGTATCATTTTAAAAAACCAAGAACTCCCATTTTAAATTTTTCAGTTCACCACTGCCTAGAGGTACTAGCCAGAACCACAAGACAAACAAAAAGAGGAGGGGAAGGGCATGGATAGAAAAAAAGAACAAAATTGTCATTCCCAGTAGTTACTATAGCCTGAACAGACTGTAGTATGTCTTTGTGATTTGTTGCTAGATCTTCCTCCAAACTGTGGGTATTAAGCATGTATTATTTTTTGTTTCTATTTAAAATAACTTTGTATTACAGTCTAATGAAGATTTTTAATGAAAGTTTTGTCTTACGTTTTAGTGCCCCTTTTTTCTCTTTTATTGTTTTAAGTATCATAACATTTGTTTCTAATTATTCTGTTTTATATTTAGTTGCCTTTCCCCACCTTCCTGGTTCTGCTCCTTCATGGCCTAGTCTTGTAGACACCAGCAAGCAATGGGACTATTATGCAAGAAGAGAGAAAGAGCGAGATAGAGACAGAGACAGAGAGCGAGATCGAGATCGAGATCGCGATAGAGAACGAGAGCGCACAAGAGAGAGAGAGCGGGAACGTGACCACAGTCCTACACCAAGTGTTTTCAACAGGTTTGTGAAATGCACAACAGTTTGTACCCATGTGTTTCATAAATATTTTATAAAACATATTTTGTGTGATGATGGAAAATCCAATTCAGTTGGAAAAGGAATGCTTCAAGACATCTGGGGAAAGCCACTTGAAAATCATCAGTACTATTTCTTTAATTGTTAGAGGCTTGTTATTGCCTTAAACAACAGTCTTAAAACATATTTATTCACTTACCCTTAAAAGAATTTGAAAACTTCATACTCCTTCATATTTTTTATCTTGATATTTGGAATTTTGTGTGTTAAATTTAAATAGTTGTAAATATATATATATATATATATATATATATATATATATATATATATGCGTTTCGGTGTATTTTTAAAAATTACCATTTGAAAATAAAATGATTACTTTTAAACAAATCAGTGGATGAAGAACACTACTATCCATTTGAAAGAATTCAAAAGCAGACTTTTAACAATTGGGAATTTCATATTTCTTTTAGTTCTTGATTTGTTGTGACACCCAGAGAATTTATTCTAATGTAAAGTATTTTTATTCTTAAAAAAGTTTTTTTAATTCATTATCCTATCAGTCGTTTGTGTTATTTATTTGTTTGTTTAACTGTGTTTAGGTACAGATTTATAGAGCAGAATTTGTTTTATGTTCAACATTTTTGTGTATGTTTGTTTTCACTTCCCAGTTACCATCCCCAACTCTAACCTACTCTCCTCTCTCTTCCCAGTAACCCCCACCTTCACCCCGTGCCCTTCTTAGTTATGCACTCCTGTCTGTCCAACTTTTCTTCTGTGTAAATGT
Source organism: Orycteropus afer afer (assembly GCF_000298275.1). Taxonomy (NCBI): domain Eukaryota; kingdom Metazoa; phylum Chordata; class Mammalia; order Tubulidentata; family Orycteropodidae; genus Orycteropus; species Orycteropus afer. The sequence continues at coordinate 348,252 of NW_006921740.1, forward strand.
TGCACCTCTGGTGCCCCATGGTTGCATCCTATCAGTCTTAACTTCAAGAAACCTATGTGTGCAAGTTGAAATGTTTTTTAAAAAATTTGTCTTATGACCATAAAATTCAGTGTTTAAAATTTGTATACTAATTTTAGTTATCATTACTAATATTTGAACATAAATATTTTGCAAATTAAAAAAAAAAATTTATTTGATGCAACTGCATCTCTTAATGTGATGGAGAGGCTTTCTCCCACCTGAATTAATATATGTATTCATGAAAGAAGTATTACTAGTGGTAGAATAAAACTAGGTTTATCACTTTTATTTTCATTTTTATATAGCTATTAATCCTGAGAGGCTTTGTTCTCATTAATATGCAGATGAGAGTGTACAGCATTTTGTTATGCTTCTGTCAGTTATATGAACACTTTTTAGATTTTGTGATAAATGCCAAAAATTACACAATTAACCTATTATCAAAATTATTGTCAAGTAACCGTCAGGTTATAACCCAGTTTTGTTGAAAGTAGACAACTGGAAACCACTTGCTTTGCAAACGTGTGTGTTACTCAGTAAAGCCTTTAGTTTTTTAATTAGTTAGAAGAATACCAAAGAGTTTTACTGAGATTTATCAAAAGACCACCAGTTGTACATGTTTCTTTTTCATTTACAAACAAACAAACCCACTGCAGTGGAGTCGGCCCTGACTCATAGTGACCCCTCCTTGGTTTCTGAGGCAGTATCACTGTGGAAGTAGATTGCCCAACCTTCCTTCTGAGGAGTGGCTGGTGGGTTTGAACCGCCAGCCTTCTGGTTAGCAGTCAAATGCCTTAGTCACTACGCCACCAGAGCACCCTTCTTTCATTTGTTGTTGTTGTTGTTATGTGCTGTCGGGTCAGACTCGACTCTTAGCGACCCCTCCTTGGGTTTCTGAGGTGGTAGGTATCTCTATGGAAGTAGATTGCCCAACCTTCCTTCCGAGGAGTGGCTGGTGAGTTTGAACTGCCAGCCTTCTGGTTAGCGATCAAGTGCCTTAGACATTACTCTACCAGAGCTCCCCTCTTTCATTTAGAGGTAACCTTGTTTAACTTCATATTCTCAGAATGCATTGGGAAAATCATAATATTATTAATACGAATACATCTTTACCAAAATATACATATTTTTTAAGTGCACCATTTTTACATTGTATGAATTAAATACTTATTTTCATTCAAGCCTTGGAGCTATAGATTCCCCTTACTTTGTTTATGAAAAATAGCTACCATGTAACTTAATTGGTAAACAGTAGTTCTCCTTATCAAACCAGGCAACCAGATCATACTCAATTTCTATCAGAAACAAAGGTTTAATTTTTATGTTCAGATAAATGAGTTAATCGTATTTCCCATTTCAGTAGAAGATAAACAGAATGATCACATAGCCCAAAATGAAGTTCTACGTTCCAACATTTTGTTGTTTGTTCTTACATATCTTGCATTCATAAGGATGCATTTTTTTGTTTGTTTGTTTTTTATATGACTTCAGGGAAAGAAGAGGCAGAGTCTTTAGTGGGAATTTGTTGGAAGTCCCACCATATTGTTCTATAGTATATCTGAATTTGGAACATCCCAAGACAGAAACCAAATTACTCCATTTTATACTTTACGCTTTGTCCTTAACAGAAAGATATATTAGACAGGGAAAGACGCAAGCCCTGTAGAAGCTTTATTGTATCTTTGAATAGGTTTCTCTGATACTGATATTTTTTTAAATTGTGCTGTAGATGCAAGTTTACATAGTAGAGTTTGTTTTACATTCAACATTACATGTACATTTAGTTGCAGTCCCCATTTACTATCCCTAACCCTAACCCAGTTTCCTCCCCTCCCTGCCCAGTAACCCTTCCCCCCATGCCCCTCATAGTTATGCACTCCTTTGTGTCCTGCATTTCCTCCTTGTGAATGTTGCCCGTCTGGTGCCCTGTGGTCGGTTGTTCCAAGGGATGCATTTCCATACAGCGTGTGGGTGTGTCAACCTGGGTTGAGTAGTCTGCGTGTACATCTTGTTTACTATTGGGCTGAGAGCCAGTCCCTAGGAGTAAGTTTTATTCCAGGTCCAGAATGTATCCCAGGGCCAAAATATTGGGGGGATCTCACCAGACTCCAGCCAACCAGTAATTCTGGTCATTATTGAGTTTTTAGATTTTGTTCCACACTTTTCCTCCTACTTTATCCAGGATCTCCAATTTTGCTCCTTTACTGAGTGATTGGCATTGATAGCTGGGCACCATCTAGTTCTGGTCTCCAGGGCCATCGTGTCCTAGGGCTGATTGCTTCCAAATGCCCTTTTTGTGTGTGTGTGTGTGATTTGGGTGAAAATTTATAGAGCAAATTCACTTTCCATACAGCAGTTCACACATACATTGTCTCATGACATTGACTACAATTTACCCCAGTGCAACAGCTCCCCTCCCACTTCCTTCCGATAGTTACCTCTTCCTTGTGTCCATCCCTCTATGCAACCCTGCCCGCTGAGCTGTCTCCCTGTGCATAAACAGCCTGTCTTTCTCCCATGATCGTTCTGTCCAAGGAGTGTGTTTACCTCAGGTAAATGTTCAACTCATATGCCTGTCTTGTTTGGCTGGAAGCCACAGGTCAATTCCAGACCTGAAGGGCAGCTAGGGGCCACAGTTTCAGTGGTTCCACCAGGTTCTATCAGACCAGCAAACCTGGTCCCCTTTTGGGTTTTTTTTTTTGCACTCTTCTTTGCTCCTGAGCATCGGAGAGCATTAGCTGCATCTTACTGCTTGAAAACTTTCAAGACCCCAGTCGCTACTCACTGATGTAGGATGAAGAACAAGACTTTTATGTATTTTGTTGTATCAGTTGAGTCCGGTGTCCCTCACTCAGTACTATGGTCCCCAGTCAGTAGATCATTGGATCTCTCTCTCACAGTGTATGACTCTGTGAGGGATTACTCTGGGTCTATCTTCTGTTGTTTGTGTAAGGATTGCAGGTATTCTGTATCACTGGTATCTGTGCAAGATTAGCCTCTGCTGAGTCTATCCTTGGTCTAGAGTATTCTCTTGTTCACTTACCCCTATCTGATCTTCTCAGATACTTATGTGTTTATCTATAGACTAGTGTTTGGTGTTAATGGTAATGCAGCATTGTGGATATACTGGTTGGTATTAGCATCCATTGTCTGTATCTTACGTGCACAATTCGGTGTCCTCCCTTTTCCTAATATTATCGTGGTGGTAACAGACTCTTTCTATACCATCCCTCTCCTTACCTACATTAGCATGTGGTCCGCAACTAGCCTGAAATTAATCCCTGCCTTTCCCTCCCAACCCTGATAATGTACAAAGTGAGTTCCCTTTCTCAAGCAAACCTTTCTTTGTCTTTTTACTGTAGTGGGCTCATACAGTATTTGTCCTTCTGCAGTTGACTTATTTCACTCAGCATAATGTCCTCCAAGCTCATCCACGTTATGAGATGATTCACGTATCCTTCATTGTTCTTTAATGTAGCATAGTATTCCATTGTGTGCATGTACCATAATTTGGTTATCCACTCATCCGTTGATGGGCATTTAGGTTGTTTCCATATCTTTGCTATAGTGAATTATGCTGTGATGAACATAGGTGTGCATATGTCTGTCCGTGTGCTGCTTCTCACCTCTTTAGGATATATTCCTAGTAATGGAATTGCTGGGTCAAATAGTATTTCTATTTTCAGTTTTTTTAAGGAAAACGCCATACTGTTTGCCATAATGGTTGTACCATTTTACAGTCCCACCAGCTGTGCACAAGAGTTCCAATCTCTCTGCAACCTTGCCAGCATTTGTTATTTTCTGTCCTGTTGAACTTTGCTATTACTCTGGGGTGAGATGCTATCTCGTCGTCATTTTGATTTGCATCTCTCTAGGAGCTCTGGTGATGTAGTGCCTGAGGCACTTGACTGCTAACCAGAGGCTGGCGGTTCAAGCCCACCAGCCACTCCTCGGAAGGAAGGTTGGGCAATCTACTTCCATAGAGATACCACCTTGGAAACCCAAGGAATGGTCGCTTTGAGTCGGATTTTACTCAAAGGCAGTGAGTTAGAATGACTAAAGATCGTGAGCAATTCCTCATGTGTTTGTTGGCCACCAGCTATCGTCTTTAGTGAAGTGTCTGTTCAAGTCTTGCCCATTTTTGAATTGGGTTGTTTGTCTATTTGGTGTTGAGATGTTGAAGTTTTCTGTAGATTTTGGAGATAAGTCCTTTGTCAGATAGGTCATTGGCAAATATGTTCTCCCAATCTATGGGTTCTCCCTTTACCCTTTTGATGAAGTCCTTTGATGCGCATAAGAATTTGATTTTTAAAAGGTCCCAGTCATCTAGTTTTGTACCTCCTGTGCATTCTGGGTTATGTTTGATAGTCTATTTATGCCATAAATTAGGGCTCCTAGATTTGCCCCTATTTTATCTTAGATGAATTTTATAGTTCTGTTTTTTCCATTTAAGTCTTTGATCCAGGTTGAGTTTGCTTTTGTGTATGGGGTGAGGTATGGGTCTTATTTCATATTTCTGCAAGTTGATATCCTGTTTTGCCAATACCATTTGTTAAAGAGGCTGTCTCTTCCCCCATTTAATGGGTTTTGGACCTTTGTCAGCTGTGCATAGATGGCTGGGTCTATTTCTGGACTTTTGATTCTGTTCCATTGGTCTGTCTGTCTATCATTGTACCAGTACCACACTGTTTTGACTACTGTGGCTATATAGTAGGTTTTAAGATCTGGGAGTGTTCTTCTTCAGAAGTGATCTGCTTATCCAAGGTCTCTTACCTTTCCATATGATATTAGTAATTGGTTTTTCCATGTCCTTAAAAATTTTTTTGGTATCTGGATTGGGATTGCATTAAATATGTTGATTACTGTAGGTAGTATTGACATTTCCACAATATTCAGTCTACCTATCCATGAACAAGGCAGGTTCTTCCATTTATGTAGAGCCCTTATTGTCTCTTGTAGTAGTGTTTTATAGTTTTCTTTGTATAGGTCTTTTGTGTCTCTCTTAAGATTTATTCCTAGATATGATACTAATATTTTAGATTTGATCTTTTTGCTACCATGATGGTTTTTACATCTTGAGCCAGTGCACCATAGTAAGATTGGTGAAAGGAATGCCTTTCCTTTATAGAGAGAGAAAGGTGATTGTGAAAGGAAAGGTTGGCTGGAGTACTGGTGCAGTTTTTCATCATTAGGATTTGTTGTTGTTGTTGTTGTTGTTGTTGTTGTTATGTGCTGTCGAGTTGAACCTGGCTCATAGTGATCCCTCCTTGGGTTTCTGAGGCAGTATCACTACGGAAATAGATTGCCCAACCTTCCTTCCAAGGAGTGGCTGTTGAGTTTGAACCGCCAGCCTTCTGGTTAGCAGTCAAGTGCCTTAGGCACTACACTACCAGAACTCCTCATTAGAATTTAAGAGAGACTAAATATGGAAGCTGAGGATCTGGATTTGATTCCCCAAAACTCCTCAGCCATTTAGGAGAATTCGTGTACTGCTTAGTGCATTACTGCTGGTCTAAGGAATAAATTCTAAAATTGTTTTTATGATACACTAGTCACTTTACAATCTGGCCTCAGCACACCCTTCTACATTCTAACTTTAATTCCCTCGCAGAGCCAACACTCCTTATTTTCTAGGTACAATGAAGTGGCTTTTCAGGAAATTCCTTCATGGTTTCATACTTGCTTTGTTCATGTTCCTTTCTTCTCTGTCACACGAACTTTGCTTCATCTTTCAAGGTGTAACTCTCAGCCCAGCTTTAGTGAGCTTCTCTGAACCTTACAGACAGAATTATTTTCTTCAGATACTCCCTAAGGACTCTGTATTCTTTCTTTACAGCATGTATGTCTTTGAATACTTTTTTAAAGGGCCTTGACCACTGTTTTTCATTTTTATATCCTCAGTACTTTTTACAATGCCTGGCACATGATGAATATGTATGGGAATAAATGACTTACACATTTCAGGGGAGGAGGGTGAATGCAATAGAAAACAAACAATTCTGAAAACTGTTAATGAAATTAATTGTGTTTAGTGACTAAGGCACTTGACTGCTAATCAGAAGGCTGGTGGTTCAAACCCACCAGCCACTCCTCAGAAGGAAGATGGGGCAATCTACTTCCGTAGTGATACTGCCTCGGAAACCCAAGGAGAGGTCGCTGTGAGTTGGGTCCGACTCAACGGCACATAACAACAACAAGATGTTTTAGACATGAATAAGAATAACCATTGTCATTATTAAAACATTAATTTTGACATCTTTTTAACATATCAGCCAAGTAGAATAAAATGAAGACGATTTTTATATATCATCTATATTAACAGGTAAGAATGTATAAATATAAGGTACGTAGAGGAGTTCTGGTAGCGTAGTGCCTAAGGCACTTGACTGCTAACCAGAAGGCTGGCAGTTCAAACCCATCAGCCACACTTCGGAAAGAAGATGGGGCAATCTACTTCCATAGTGATACTGCCTCGGAAACCCAAGGAGGGGTCGCTGTGAATCAGGTCCAACTCGACGGCACATAACAATAACAACAACAACATGGCTCCTAATAATATAATTTAAATATTGTAGGCACTTAGTAAAATTTTATTGACCAAGTAAACAAAAGTAATATATATGCATATATGTATTTGTATGTGTATGTGTGAGTGTACATTTTGTGTGTGTTTGTGCAGTAGGACATGTGCTGTTTAGCTACTTAAATGCACGATTATGTTAAATTCAAGAGCATTACATTCTAGAAAGATGAATTTTTTCTAGTATATTTAAAAGGAACATATTTGGGATAGCACTGCAATTTCTAGAATGTGCTTATTCACAAGTAAGGAGTTTAATGCTAAACTGGTAGTAAAGAAGACAAAAATGAATTGTTTTGCTAGAAGTCATAAATTTTCTTTGCATAAAAATACATTTGTAGATTTGAGGCTGAATTTTCTGATTCTTCGTTTAAAACGTGCGCACACTTGAGCACACTCACACAAGAACGAAAGCTGCTTAACTGTCACTGAAACTAAAAGTGTTAATAGTTCAGTGAAGTTTTTCAGGTTATTGAGCTGTAGGTGGCAGGAGTCAATGTTTACCTAAATCTGACAAAAAGTTAAAAGGCCAAAGAGACGGGAAGGTGGAGGAATTGGTGGTGGTCTTAATTATCCCAACAAAGGAGCATAGTCTGAAAATCCAAATGAAGTGTAAGAAAAGGCTGTTTTTTTCCTGAAGACTGACATTTTAGTGATATGGCATGTAGTATGTGTTGTGTTACAAATTACAGGGTCATTGTTTTGAAAATTGCAGACCAGTTTCAACATCTGTTTTTTAGGCAGCTTAATTGTGGGCCAGAAAGAAGACTAGTCATTCTAGGGTGTTTGAAATGAGCTGTAATGATTTCCAGGCCCAGAGAAACCTTTGTGCGGCTGCTGCATATCAGAAAGAGGGATGGAAGAAGTCTTTGTATTTTGTGTGTGGGACTGAATCATCCACCATCTGTAGTGAGGTTCCCATCATAGGGCTGCCTTTAGAATCTAAAGGCACCAAAGTTAACAAGAGTTAATTTTAAAGTGACAGGGGAGAGGAGGGTTACAAATGACAAATTAGGAGATAATTGAATTTAATTATTTTTGTGTAAATCCTGTTCAGGTCATTTAAAAAGTCTTATTTTTTGTAAGAGTTAACGCTAATACTCATTTGCCATGGTGCTGATGTATTCCACTTCAGGTGCATAGTAATTATTAAAGTCAATTACCTTTATAAAAACAAAAAATTTCTCCTTAAAAAAATAAGCATTAAATTTACTAAAGTCAGAATCTGCATAATAGCTGCCATTTGTTCAGTGCCTACTCTTGTGCCAAGCACTTTACAAATGTTATTGCCAATTCTTATAACAACCTTAAAAGGATTGTCCATTTTGCAGATGAGAAAACTGAGGTTAAGAGAGGTTAAGCATCTTACTTTGGGTAACGCATTTAGTATAAGTGGCAAATCAGGATGTGATCCTGGACTTACCCTGCCAGTACTCTTGCCCCTACTCTACACTGCCTGTCAGTTTTCTTTTATTGAATAAAATGTTTAAAAATCTTAATGAATTGCAGTCAATAATAATGATGCTCAGTCAGCAATATGATTTGGCATTAAGCATCACCTTACTGAGTCATCACTCTTGCTAGCAGACTCTGGTTAGACTGACTTGTTTTTTCATATGGTGTATGCTTTCACTGGATTCTGTCTCCTAATTTAGATTTGGGAGCTCTGGTGGTGTAGTGCCTGAACTCCCATTTAGATTTCTTAACATTGATTTTCCATATAAATTCCTGATTTAATAATTTGTATTAGACATAGCTAGAAACGAAAACTCTTCACACAGTGCTCTAGAAGATATTTTTATTCATTCTAGTGAGAGTTTACTAATATTTGGTTGTGGAAAGGATTGACTTCTGTACTTTATATAGGTAGAGATATAGATACAGATAAATGAGACTTGTAGGGTTGAGAAAAAGATGGAGAGAACAATATCAGTTGAAGGCAGGTCTAAAGAGGTAAAGAATGACCACCTTCTACCTCTAGCCATCAGTCCCAGTTTTGCCATTTTGTTAAATTCTATCCAAAATCACGAGGCGGCTTACATTTATGTACTTGAAATTATTCGTATTAGCTTTGCTTTACTTCCATCACAAAAATTTACTAGGCTTTTGCAGTTGTTTTATAATCTTATGTTAAGTACTGTGGGAGACACAAAGGGTAAGAAATACAAGATATGAAGCATGAGGTGTTGGAAGTCTGATAGAGTAATCAGCTTTTAACTGTTTATAAGCCATAACTTGTTGTTAGGTGTTGTCAAGTCAGCTCTGATTCATAGCGACCTGTGTACAGCAGAACAAAACATTGCCTGATCCTGCACCATCCTCAGAATCCTTACTGTGCTTGAGCCCATCATTAGAACCACTGTGTCAGTCCATCTTGTTGGGAATCTTCCCCTTTTTTGCTGACTGCTTACTTGACCAAGGATGTTAATCCTCCTCAGGATATGGTCCCTTCTGACAACATGACCAAGTTGATGAGATGAAGTCTGGTCATTCTCGCTTCTAAGGAGCGTTCAGGCTGCACTTCCAGGACAGATTTGTTAGTTCTTTTGGAAGTCCATGGTCTTTTCAGTATTCTCCACCAATACCTCAATTCAGAGGCATTAATTCTTCAGTCTCACTCATCGTCCAGCTTTTGGATGCATATGAGATGATTGAAAATACCGTGGCTTGGGTGGTGGTGGTGGTTTGTTGTCAGGTGCCATCCAGTTGTCTACGGCTCATGGCGACCCTATGTGTAGCAGAACGAAACTCTGCCCAGTTTTTGCCAACCTCACAATTCCTACTATACCTGAGCCCATTGCTGCAGCCACCGTGTCAGTCCCTCTTGTTGAGGGCCTTCCCCTCTTCACTGATCCTCCTCTTTACCAAGCATGACATCCTTCTCCAGAGAATGGTCCCTTGTGACAACATGACCAAAGTCGGTGAAACAAAGTCTGGCCATTCTCGCTTCCAAGGAGCATTCTAGCTGCACTTCTTCCAGGACAGACTTCTTAGTTCTTTTAGCAGTCCATGGTACTTTCAGCATTCTTCACTAACACTACAACTCAAAAGCATCCATTCTTTTTTGTCTCCCTTATTCATTCTCCACCTCTCACATGCATATGAGGCAATTGAAAATACCATGGGTAGGGTCATGCATTCTTAGTCTTCAAGGAGACATCTTTCCTCTCCAGCACTTGGAAGAGGTCTTTTGCAACAGATTTGCCCAATGCAATACGTCTTTTAATGTATTGATAGCTGCTTCCACTGGTATTGATTGTAGAACGAAGCAATATGAAGTCTTTGACAACTTCAGTGTTTTCTCCATCTGCCATGATGCTGCTTATTGGTCCAGTTGTGAGAATTTTTGTTTTCTTTATATTGAGGTATAATCCATACTGTAGACTGCAGTGTTTAATTTTCATCAGTAAGTACTCCAAGTCATCCTCACTTTACACAAGCAAAGTTGTGTCATCTGCATATCTCAGGTTGTTATTGAGCCTTCCACCAATCCTGATGCCACGTTCTTCTTCATACAGTACAGCTTCTTGAATTATTTGCTTAGCATATAGATTAAATAAGTATGGTGAAAGGATACAACCCTGACTCATTCCCTTCCTGATTTTAAACCATGCGGTATCCCCTTGTTCTGTTCAAATGACAGCCTCATGGTCATGGTATAGGTTTTTTGTGAGTACAGTTAAGTGTTCTGGAGTTCCCATTCTTCTCCATAATTTGGTATGATCCACACAATCGAATGCTTTTGCATTAAAGCACAAGTAAACATCTTTCTGGTATTCTTTGCTTTCAGTGAAAATCCATCTGGCATTATCTATGATTTCCCTCGTACCATATCCTCTTCTGAATCCAGCTTGCATTTCTGGAAATTCTCTATCTATATGCTGCTGCAACCATTTTTGAATTATGTTCAGTAAGATTTTACTTGCATGTGATATTAATTATATTGTTCAATAATTTCCATATTCTGTGGGATCACCTTTTTTTGGAATAGGTACAAATACGGCTCTCTTCCAGTCAGTTGGCCAGGTAGCTGTCTTCCAGATCTCTTGGTATAGATGAGTTAGTGCCTCCAACGCCACATCCATATGTTGAAACATCTCTGTGGATATTCTGTCAATTCCTGGAGGCTTGTTTTTCTCCAGTTCCTTCAGTGCAGCTTTGATTTCTTTTTTGATATATGCCACGTCCTGAAATGGATGATCATTTACCAGTTCTTTTTGTTATAGTGACTCTTTGTGACTCTGTGTATTCCATCCATCTTCTTTTGATGTTTCCTCCATCGTTCAACATATTGCCCGTGGAATCTTTCAGTATTGCCATTTGAGGCTTAATTTTTTTCTTCAGTTCTTTTAGCTTGAGAAATGAGAAGCGTGTTCTTCCTTCTGGTTTTCCAACTCCAATTCTTTGCACATTTCATGATAAGAATTGACTTTCTTCTCAAGCTGCTCTTTGAAATCTTCTGTTCAGTTCTTTTATCTGGTCATGTCTTCCATTTGCTTTAGCTACTCTCCGTTCATAGACAAGTTTCAGAGTCTCTTCTGACATCCATTTTGATCTTTTTGTCCTTCCCTGTCTTTTTGATGACATTTTGCTTTCTTCATGGATGGTGTTCTTGATGTCATCCCAAATTCTTTTGGTTTTTGGTCATTGGTGTTCAGTGCATCAATCAAATCTATTCTTTAGATGGTATCTGAATTCAGGAGGGATATAATCAAGGTCATATTTTGGCTCTTGTGAACTTCTTTTAATTGTCTTCAGCTTCAACTTGAACTTGCATATGAGCAGTTGATGATCTGTTCCACAGTCAGCTCCTGGCCTTGTTTTGGCTGAAGAAATTGAGCTTTTCCATCACTTCTTGCCACAGATGTAGTCAATCTGATTCCTGTGTACTCCATCTGGTGAAGTTCACGTGTTTAGGCACCTTTTGTGTTGTTGAAAAAGAAAATTACAAGGAAAAAGTTAATGGTCTTGAAAAATTCTGTCATGTGATCGCCAGTGTTACTTTTATCACCAGTGCCATATTTTCCAACTACGGTGATTCTTCTTTGTTTTCAACTTTTGCATTCCAGTCACCAGTGATAACACATCTTGATTGCACATTTGGTGAATTACAGACTGCAGAATTTGGTAAAATTCTTTAATTTCTTCATCTTTGGCTTTGGTGTTTGGCATAAATTTGAATAATAGTAGTGTTGACTGGTCTTCATTGTAGGCATATGGATATTATCCTATCACTGACCGCATTGTACTTCAGGACAGATCTTGAAACAGTCTTTGTCATGATGAATGCCACACCATTCTTCTTCAATTGTCATTCCCATCATAGTAGATCATATGGTTGTCTGATTCAAAATGGCCAAAATCAGTCCATTTCAGCTCATTAATGCCTAGGATATCGATGTTTATGTGTTCCATTTCATTTTTGACAACCTCAGTTTTCCTAGATTCATACTTCATGCATTCCATGTTCTGATTATTAATGGATGTTTGCAGCTGTTTCTTCTCATCTTGAGATGTGTCACATCAACAGATGGGGTCCTGAAAGCTTTCCTCAATGGACATCATTAAGTTGGTTCTACTTTGAGGAGGCAGCTCTTCTCCAGTCATATTTTGAGTGCCTTCAGACATGAGGGGCTCACCTTCTGGAACTATATTGCACAGTGCTTCACTGCTATTTGTAAGGTTTCCACTGGCCAGTTCTCTGAGAAGTGGGTGGCTTCCTCCTTCTTCCAAGTTTGTCTTAGTGTAGAGGCTCCCCTGACACCTGTCCACCATGGTTAACCCTGCTCAGATTTAAACACCAGTGGTGTAACCTGTAGGTTCATAGCAACACTCATGGCTTGGGTTAAGCATACCTTAATCTTCAAAGTGGCAAATTTCCCCAGTGCAGTAGGATACCTGATTTCTTGATGACTGCTTTTATGGGTGTTGATTGTGGATTTAAGTAAAATGAAATCCCTGACAACTTCAGTCTTCATTTATTGTGATGTGTTGCTTATTGGTTCAGTTGTGAGGATTTTTGTTTTCTTAATGTTGGGTGTAATACTGAAGACTCTAGTCTTTGATCTTTCATCAACAAGCAGAGTTAGTTGTGTGATCTGCATATCACAGGTTGTTAATGAATCTTCCTCCAATCCTGACGTTGTGTTCCTCTTCATATACTCATGATTCCCGGATTATTTGTTCAGCATAAAGATTGAGTAAATGTGTTGAAAAGATACAACCCTGACACAAACCTTTCCTTATTTTAAACCTTACAGTATCCCCTTGTTCTGTTTGAATGACAACCTCCTGGTCTATGTACAGATTTCTCATGAGCACAATTAAGTGTTCTGGACAAACTGACAGACAGGTGGTGTCATTGGTCATTACTTGTTAGATAATAGAGCAAAATAATTTTCTGTAAAACTCTATGTTACCTGTGGCATTTACTTCATAAAATTGTAATACAGCTGAAGCCCTGAGCATGAACATTATTCACATTTATATCCCTGCCAAACAGACTGAATTATTTTTTCCTTTCTTGATTTTAGTGACCAAAGTAATGGTCTAAGGTTAACGAATCAGTAATTGTATTAGAATTCCAAGATTATATTTCTAAAGATTGGGAACTATATGTGGGGGAAAGAAGGTGAATATGATAATGGTTGCTGTTCTTTGTTTATGATTGGAGAATCAGATCAAATTTTGTTGGATTAAATATATTGGGTATTGAAAGAAGTCTAGAACAAAAGTCAAACAGATGAATCCTCAGATGTCAGAAAAATGAATAGAGAGTATGTCATCTGAAATGGCCTAACACCAAATGCCATTTGTATGTCTACTTTCACTAGATAATATACAGTAAAATGGAATTTTTATTTAAGCTTAAAAATATTATGGTTTTAATTTCTGTAAATTAATTCATGTCAAAGTTTTAAAATCATTGTTTTCAAGTGTCATGTATTCTCTTTTAAATGAAAAAATAATCTATCATCAGAATATATAAGAAAGTTTAGATTTTTATAAGAAATACAGCAGCCCCTTCATATATAGTAGTAACCTTTGTGATATAATATGTCTGTACTTAGAGCAGTCCTTAACATATAATAAGTATTTAATAAATGGTAATTCTTCTTCTTATTATTTTTTATCACTTCATTTCGGGGCCAAGTTCTTTATTAAATAACAGTGAATCTTGTCAAGGTTTTAAAACCTTTATGAATAACAAAAATTCATAAAATCCTAAACTATTCTTTAAAAACCTCTGCTTATAATTCTTTGTCAAATGGAAGTCTTCCCCAAATATGCCTTGAAGTAATACTTCTCTTACTTCATTGTGGTATACCTTTATTTTTTTCAATCCTCATACTAGCTCTTCACTTTTAATTTTTTCATCTTTCAATCATGAAAGCTATTTCAAAGTTTAGTAAGTCCCCTCTCTGTTCCTTATGTATTTATACTTACTTTGATTTTGCATTTCACAGAAACTTAATTGTTTGAAGGTTGGTCTCCCATTTGATACTATGTTAAAGGCAGGGGCTATGTCATACTTATTTTTCCTGTCCCTAGAGCCTTCCTCAGCACTTGACACATTATTGGTTATGATTCAGGAATAAAAACAGCAGCTCTGTGCTCTATGTTTCTGGTCACTAGACAGTCTGCTGGTGTCACTGTACTCTAGACAATTCAATAGTAATTGAATCCTCAAATAATACATCTTGAGATAGAAGCCATTATCCACACCTTTTGTCTGGAGAGAACATACTGAGAAGTTAAATAACTTGTGCTTAATCCCATAGCTAGTAATTGGCAGAGTCAGGATTAAAACTTAGGTTTGTTTCACTCGGCCAGTAGCCATATTGTAAATACTCTTTGCACTCAAATGTTTGCTGAAGTGGACTGAAGACAGCCTGCTATATGAAGTTTATGTTTCATAATTTCTGAACTGCACTAAGAATAGATTTTGCATAGCAAATTTATTTCTACTTTTTACAGTTCAGTAGTTAAGAAAACTTGTTTCTGTTCCAATTTCAGTGATGAAGAGCGATACAGGTACAGGGAATACGCAGAAAGAGGTTATGAGCGTCATAGAGCAAGCCGAGAGAAAGAAGAACGGCATAGAGAACGACGGCACAGAGAGAAAGAGGAAACCAGACATAAGTCATCTCGCAGGTTTGTTCTTTAGTAAAATAATGATTCATTTTGAAACTAAGATTGGACTTCATGAGATTAAAAAAAGACTGCCAAATAACCAGAAGAACAATGTGTTGTTACTGGAAGATTCAGAGTAACCTGTTGAAATACATACCAAAAAAACAAACTCACTGTGTTGATTCCAACTCATATTGTGACCCCCATTGAGTTTCCAAGTCTATAACTCTTTCCAGAAGCAGACTGCCTCATCTTCTTCCATGGAGCGGCTGGTAGATTTGAACCACTGACCTTTTGGTTAGCAGCCAAATGCCTTAACCACTACACCACCAGAGTTCCTTAAAATAACATAGTTGGTTGAAATATGAGGCTTCAGCAAAGATTCTTAAATGTAACTAATGGGACTATAATTAATACTGATAAACCAAAATTAGCATGGAATAGAAAAATATGTTGATATATTACATTATCTCATTGGGGGAATAGGAATTTTGGCATATGAATCAGTCTTTTTTCTTATTATTAAGCAAAGGAATGTTCAATTTAAGCAAATTTAGGGGCCTTGTATTCTCAAGATAATTCAAATTTTAATACCTGTCAGCTATTCCATTCTGGCTTAGCACTTCAGTTTCTAAGTTGTAATTCGACTTTCAGAATAAAGTATGTGGACACTGGGAATCTGGGATAGTATTGATGAAGATGAGCTTAGAATGTAAATATAATGTCTGCATAAAAGACACACAAGAAACTAATCACTATCCAAAATGTGTTTGTGAGAAAAAGAATTAATTATTTTGAAACCCATCTAAACAAAGTGTGTTAACTTTTGTTACTACTTGTGTACTTAAACAGTTTTAAACAGAACCTGCACTTTTTTGTTTTCTTCAGTAACAGTAGACGTCGCCATGAAAGTGAAGAAGGAGACAGTCACAGGAGACACAAGCACAAAAAATCAAAAAGGAGCAAAGAAGGAAAAGAAGCTGGTAGTGAGCCTGCCCCTGAGCAGGAGAGCACCGAGGCTGCACCTGCAGAATAGGCGTGGCTTGGGCCTTTGTGTATATCAGTGCCAGAAGCAGAGTCGATAACTCTTGTTATTTTTCTGGATAATGTTTAAGAAATTTACCTTTAATCTTGTTCTGTTAGTATAAAAAATTAACTTTTTTTTTTTCCCAAAATAAAAGTGAATTTTTCATGTTAAGTTAAAAATCTTTGTCTTGTAATATTTTAAAAAATGAAAAGACAGCAATGACTTTATATCCAAGAAAGTAATGTGAATGAGTCATTTAGCAGGGAGTTGTAAGAGCTCTCCATATTCAACTCTTTAAAGCTAAAAACAAATTGTTAATTACCTATGAACATACACAATATCTTGATAATGGTCTAGGCTTTTTCTTGGACAGGTTTCTCGAGTTAATCAAAGATCAGTGTCCTTAAGAGGTATCATTGTAAAAGGTATCCAGAGGCACCTCTGAGTCTCGAGATTGAAGCTGGCCTTTATCATTTCTGTGGTGGCACTCTTGCTTACTATATTTTAAAAGACTTACATGCATTTTTGATACCACAACTTTTTCATAGTAGGTTTTTGGTGTTCTAAATTCGGGTTTCTGGTGAAACTAGCTGGAACACTTTTATATCCAAATCTGTAAGGCATTTGGGTGGCCTGTGTGAAATAACATCCTTGGTATAGTTTCTGACAGGCACGTGTATGAATACTGGTCACTGTGAGACAAATTTCACTCACCTCATGGCCGTCCAGGATGAAGCTGGATTGGCCTGCTTCGCAACTTTTTCAAAGAACAGCATGTGGAGTTGTTTATACAGGTATAAACTATATTGTGAAGAAAACTAAATTTAATGGCAGGTGCTTTAGGTTAGTTATTTCTTGTTAAAACTAAGAAAAAGCAAGTTTGTAATTCTGTGAGCATTTTTAACGATAACCTTAGGAGGTGTTTGTCTGTGATTGTAACAGGTAACATGGTATTTGAAAGAATGAATTACTAGGATCTTTTAAAATAGTGACAGTAGAAATAAATTAGTAACACTTAATAAAGACAGCTATACTTTTTGAAAAATATTTATTCTCATTTGATGAACATTTTTCAGTAATGCACTTCTAAAATCTTGACTTTAAATTATTTTTTAAATGCCCATATGTGCCCTTTTCAGATCTCAGCATATACCAATTTAATTGTATGAATTGAATTCATGGGGCATACAAACTATGTCAGCTGTATAAGGGCTTTTTATTGAATAGAAAAATATAACCAAAAACTTGTAGAATTAAATCCTCTACATAGAATAAAAACTATGAGTTTTCATTTTTTGAGAGTTACTTTTTTGGAGCTGTAATTGGCTTTCATGAGATCATATTTTTCCTGAAATTAACGTTTACAACATATTCTTTAAATATAAAAACTGACCAGATCAATTATATTGTTTCCACTTAATAAGCCTATTTGTGATTTTCTGTGACTCCATTCTATAAAAAAGTGCCAGGCCAAGAAACAATAGTAAGAGTAATTCTTCCTTTAAGTTCTTTCAGCATCCTTGCCAAGCAAGCATGTATCATTCCTGATGTACTTCTACCATTGACAGCAAGAAGAATATCGCCACATCTTAAAAAAAAAAAAAAAAAAAGGATTAATACCTTAATCCATAGCTAAAGTTTGGCACATCTGTCAATTTTAATGGCATTACTTATAATTAAGCTTCCCCACAAAAACACTTAATATCTCCTTCCCCTTTTCCCCAAAATCCATTCAGTTTGTATGAGAAGGGATGCTAAAAGCATAAAAAGTTGTAGTATGGGACTAAGTAAATGTAATTAATTATTTTGGATTTCTTAGAAGTTGAATGCTATGCAAGTGTTTTTAATTTTTCACAAAAAAAAAAAAAAAATTGAAAAAACTATAAATGTAATTTGTGGAGTAATGAGAAATCTTCCACACTGAATAAATTACCAAAATTTCAATTTTTTGAATTATTTTTTCATAATTATTTGCCTTATTTCAGATGGGACCAAGCTTCTGCATATATAAAAAAAATATGAACATTTAGGGTCTTTTTTGTTAAATAGTCACTATGATTACCTAATTCTTCCATCATTGTATGCTGGTGTTCCTTCAACAATGGATTTAATAAAAAAAGGTTTGTTCCCATTGTATTCTTCATAACCTCCTACAATGCAGAAGCCCAGACTTCCAGCTGTATTTCTTCGTAATATAACATCTCTGCAGTTATATAAGTATCTGAAATAGAATGTAATCATGTATACATATATATATATATACACACACAGTTAACTTAATAATTGTGATTTGTCTGCCATTTCCTTTATTGGACTTATTTTTTTTAACGCTAAGTAGCATCAGGGTCTCATTCAAAACTGTCACAGCTGGATGACCTTTGTGCTGTTGGTTGCCTCTGTTTTTCATAGTTCAACACTCTTAAAAAAAATGACACCATCTGTTACGTTGTTTCTACATCTGCTGGGAAAGATTTATTTGGTGTAAGTAAGACTAAATATCTCAATTTGTATTAGCAAAAAGTTAGAAATGCATAAGTCCTTATTGATAAACCAAATTCAGACATACTTATGGATATCATATTGTTATTTGTGGATATAAATAATTTTTAATGAAGGCAAAAATCATTTGAATAAATAACGTTAATAATAAGAAGAAAACACTCCTAACAAATTTGTGAAGGTTATTCTAACTTTTGGAAAATATCAGTGTGTACATAGTTCTGCCTGTTTGATAGCTTATTAGAAAAGTATGCAGACATAAACTAAGTGTACAGTTAAAGAATATAAGAACAATTCATATTTGATGAAAAAAACAAGTTGGCTGTAAAGTGAACATCAAATTATAAAAGGAACGGGAAAGGAAAAGCCACACAGATCTTCTGTAAACAAGTAGGTAGACTCCTTGGCTAAATAGAAAATTAGACTGAAGAAAGTATTCTATTCAGTGGCAGTTGGATTAGTGTTAACGTAAGTGCAGGCTAAGTGCAAACTTTCAGTTATGATAAAGGTGTGTCAGGGGCTGGATTTGATTCATATCCCCTTGTCTACCCTATGTGTAGCTGTAGTGCAGGAACTTGTTAGAAAATTAGAATTTTCATGTTGATAAAAATCAAGACATGGCTGTTTTATAAACTGTACCTAAAATATTCACTAACTGCTTTTTAAAAATCTAATAAAAAGTCTGGTGAAATGTTTTGTTAAATGATGAAGCTGGTCATTCCATTTGTTATCACCCTTGCTAAGCAATTTAACATGACTTTCTCATGTTATGTGATGTTGCTGCCTTCCACTAGAAATAAAACATACTGGGTTTACTTGGTGACTACCTTTAAAATGTAGTTATCCATTTCAGCGCTACACCCAGTTTTGTTTTCTATCTGTTGTCATACATACACATCATTTATAATAATTTCTTTCACTGAGATGATAGCTTTCAGTAAGAATCATTAAATGAAACAGCATGCCTTACTTTTTTATAAAATATTCATCTGTTCTAGTTCACATTAAGGAACTCTGGTGATGCTGTGGTTAAGGCATTGGGCTTTTTAAGCAAAAGGTGGTGGTTCCGTCCCACTTGCTGCTCCATGGGAGAAAGATGGAGCAGTCTGCTTCCATAAAGATTTACAGCCTTGGAAACCCTGTGGGGGTCACTATGAGTCAGAATTGACTCAATGGTAGTGGATTTGTACATTTCACACTGGAATTTCATTTTAGCCGTAAATTCATTGTGTAGGAGCTTGGTTTGTCACCATGTTCACATAGTGATTCGCTGTTCCTATACAAAGTGACGTGCCTAGACATCAGAGCATTACATTCCCACCCAGGTGACTAAGTGTACTTCATCTGGAGGTGAAAAGAGGTAGAGAATTAGGTTCTTAGCCAAGGTCACGATCAAATAACTGTTTTAACATTTCCCAGCCTTAATTTTCTAAAATGCATGTATAGGGGAATAGAACAATAGTTGGAAGCAGCTATCGAAGTTTCTCATTCTTTCAACCATTGATGAAGTTTATTTTCTCATTAAGTCTCTCCTTGGACCTTGCAATCAACTTTTACTGAGTATCTCACGTGAACAAGCTATCAACGTATCTATCTGAAAGATTCCAGTAATTAAAGTGTTCAGTATAACGTAGTAAGTCACAAGTGTGTGCCTTTTTTCCTAACTCTTGTTCTGATAACTGAAGAGGAAGGATAGTCATGTGCCAGTTACATCCATTCAGGCAATGTCTCCTATACACATTTCTGTGGTCCCAACCTCTGTAAAGCCTAGTATATTAAACATGCCAGGTACATAAAATAGTTTGTAATAACAAAACAGGTACTACTTTGTGATGCACCTCAAAACATTTTGTTTCATGTATCTGGAAGTGTTTCTTTAATTTTTTTATGCATAGAAAGATACAATATATACTATAAAGACAAACATTTGACTGATTGACGTTAGATAGGAACTGTACCTAACTCTTCTGACTTAACGCACAAATTTGACTTACAGACTTAGGAACAGAACTCATTCATAATCTGGAGACTGCTTGTATTTAATGTACAATGTGGTCACACAACCACCAAATCACATAACATCCTACTTCATAGAACATATTGTGGATATTAAGTGATGGACATTAAGTGTGGAAATTAAGTACTTAATTTGAGTTGAGAATTATGCCCTAATAGTTTTAAAGTTTGAGCCATTGCCCAAAGGCACTCTAGATTGTCTTTAGGAAGTTAATCAGTTGAAAGAACCAAACCAAAAACAGAACTAAAAACCAGTCTCTCACTGCCATTGAGTCAGTTCCAACTCACAGCGACCCTCATTGCATTTGCATGCACGGCTGTAAATCTTTATGGAAGCAGACTGCCTCATTTGTGGAGCAGCTGGTGGGTTTGAACCACAGACCCTTTGGTTAGCAGCCAAATGCCTTAACCACTGCGCCACCAGGGCTCCTAAACAACCATAATAATTGCATGGAAAAGCATTCCAAACAGAACTTCAAAGTTAACAGCTGTGAAGTTCTGTTGCTACAAGGTCATAGTCTTCAACTTCACCTGGCCATTCTTTTGATTCCATAGTCCACTTTCTTAGTCCTTTTCCCTACCTAACCTTGCTACTGTCTGTTTCTTTGACCTCTCCCCACTTTCCTCACTCACAAGCTCCAGAAACTCAGTCCTTTTTTTGCTTTCCCTGAACTGTGTAAGCTTGTTCCCACCTTAGGGCTTTTGTACTAACTGCTCTCTGCCCAGAATGTTGTGCTGTGCTTTCACACAGCTGGCTGCTGCTTGCTGTTTATGTCATGGATTAAATATCTCTTCAGAGGCCTTTCCTAGCCACGTAGGGAAAAGTAGGCATCCAGGCCACATGGAATCTAAGATCTGTTGGAATGAGTCCACTTAAGTAAATGGTCTGGAAAGATAGGAGGTTGGGATCAGAGCAGAATGCTTGAAAAAGAGATTTTGGAGTAGTAATTGCTTGTAAAGATAAGGATGAGCGAAATAAAGCAAGGGAGATAGTTAAACCCATTAGGTTAATCCATACACAGGTCTTTGCTTTGTGTTTTTTGGGGAGAGCAATTTAGTGGCTAGGGTGGAGTGGGGAGAGGAGTGTGTGTGGTGGGTTGACTAGTGAATGAAAAAACTGGATAAAGCAAGTGTAAACTTCAAAAAGTTTGCTTGTTCAAGGATGGAAAGAAAATTGTTAGAAGCTTGTGATTGCTTTAATATGCTAGAAACTCGAAGATATTTAACCGGTAAGAAAATAAGCCAACAGAGAGGTAGAGGTTGAAGGAATATTCCTGAAAAGGCCAGGTGGGAGTGGGGAGGAACCAGAGCATCACTTTTAGGAGGAGGGCCGCCTCTTCATCATAGGAGGGAAAGAAGAAAGTCTGGAGGCAGATTCAGGTACAATGGGAGGTATTAAGGCAGAAAAGAGATTTATAGTCTAGTGGGTTTTAGCTTGTGAAGTAGTGACTGGGATAGGTAGAGATTGGAGGTTTAAGTTGCACAGATGACACAGGAAACTGCTGCTACAGAGAATGATGATAGCTGCCCAGAAGTACAGGAGGCAGTAGGCAGCACTGAGGGCCTGCTCTGTGGTAGTGATGGAACGTGTCCATTATTTGGTTTTCTCCAGCAGAAAAAATACAGAATGGTCGTACTCTTCTCGTGATTTCTTTGAAGAAAAATGTATTTTTTTCGTAGAAGATACTTGTCTTAATGGGTTGATCCATAATCAACGTCCATGGAAGCAGCAGTGAAGAAGTCAACTGATGTATCACATTGGGGAAAAGCTGCTGCAAAAGACCTCTTGCAAAAAGCAGGATGTCACTTTGAAGACTGTGGTGTACCATGATATTTTCAATCACTTCATATGCCTTTGAAAGCTGGACAATGAATAAGGAAGACCAAAGAAGAATTAATGCCTTTGAATTATGGTGTTGACTAAGAATATTAAATACCATTGATCACCAGAGGAACAAACATCTGTCTTGGAGCCAGAAGGTTCCTTAGAAGTGAGGATGTTACGACTTCATCTCACGTACTTTGGGCATGTTATCAGGAGGGTCCAGTCCCTGAAAAAGGGCATTATGTTTGGTAAAGTAGAGGGTCCCCAAAAAACAATTCTCAATGAAATGAATTGACACAGTGGCTGCAAAAATGGGCTCAAACATAACTGTGAGGATGGTGCAGCTTGGAGATCAGCAGAACTGTTGGAAGCAGGGCATTCTCAGTTTCAAAGGCTGGTGACATGGTCACTTGGATCTTGAAGGGTGGGGCTACAGCTTCCTAGGTTTTAACGAGTGGGATCCTTGCCAACTCAGTTTCAGTGTGTGTGGCTGCCATTAGGATGTGCCAGGGGGATGGGGCTGCTACTCAAAGCTGAGAAGTGAGGCTATGCCCAAGGAGCAGAAGAATGGGCCTTGCAGGGGCTGATGGGGTAGACTGCCACTAAGATAGACTAGGAGAATGGGGCCACATAAAGCTAAGGGAGCAGAATTGCCATCCCACAGGGTCTGGAATGTGGCTCTAAAGCCCAGGGCTGAGGGCAGAATCCAGAAGGTGTGGCCAACACCCAGAATCTGGAGGGCGGGACCTCTGCCCAGATAGTCTCAGAGAAGAGAAGATTATTTTCCAGCCTTGAGAGCTAATGTAATTTGTTCTGCTGGGTTTTGAACTTGCTTGGTCCTCATTACCATTTTTCTCCAATTTCTCCCTTTTGTAATGGAAATGTCTACTTGTGCCTGTTCCACTATTGTACTTGGGAAGCAGGTAAATTGTAGTCTAGATTTCACAGGTTCACAGATGAAGAAGAATTTTGCTCCAGTATGGAATATGCCTAAAGTCTCACTCATATTTGATTTAGGTGACACAGATGATGAGATTTAGACTTGGAGTAAGGCTTTTGGGATGATGTGATGATGTGGCAAGGACATGAATTTGCAGGGGGTGGGATAAAGGGTGGAATATTATGGATTGAATTACATCCCCACATGTTATAAATCCTAACCTCAATGTCTGTGGTTTGAATTAAGTATGGTGAAAGATACCACTCTGACACACACCTTTCTTGATTTTAAAACATGCAGTATCCACTCATAATGTTTGAACAATTGCTTTTTGGTCTGTGTATGGGTTCTGCATGAGCACAATTAAGTGTTCTGGAATGCCTATTCTTCACAATGTTATCCATATTTGTTATGATCCACACAATTAAATGCCTTTGCATAGTCAATAAAACACAGGTAAATGTCTTTTTGGTATTCTCTGCTTTCAGCCCAGGTCCATCTGACATCAGCAGTGACATCATTCAATCCATGTCCTCTTCTGAATACAGCTTAATGAATTTCTGGCAATTCTCTATGTACTGCTGCAACTGTTTTTGAATTATTTTCAGAAAAATTGTGTGTTATATTAATGATATTGTTAAATTTACACATTCGGTTGGATCACCTTTCTTTGGAATGGGCACAAATATGGATCTTTTCCAATTGGTTGGCCAAGTAGCTGTCTTCCAAATCTCTTGACATAGACAAGTGAATGCATCCAATGTTGCATCCATTTGTTGAAACATCTCGATAGCTATTCTGTCAATTCTTGGAACCTTGTTTTTCATCAATGCCTTCAGTGCAGCTTGAATCTTCGTTCAGTACTATCAGTTCTCAATATGTGTTACCTCCTGAAATGACCAATTCTTTTTGGTACAATGACTATGTATTTCTTCCACCTTCTGATGCTTCCTGCATTGTTCAATTTTTTTGCAGATAGAATCATTCAATATTTTAACTCAAAGCTTGAAATATTTCCAATTCTTTCAGCTCGAGAAATGCCAAGCATGTTCTTCTCTTTTAGGTTTCTCACTCCAGGTCTTTGCCAATTTAATTTAATACTTTGTCTTCTTGAGCCACCCTTTGAAGTATTCTGTTCAGCTCTTTTACTTCCTCATATCTTCCATTTGCTTCACTTATTCTACATTCAAGAGCAAGTTTCAGAGTCTCTTCAGACATCCATTTTGGTTTTTTCTTTCTTTTCAGTGAACTTTTTGCTTTCCTCATGTATAATGTCCTTGATATCATCTGACAACTTGGCTGGTCTTCATTCATTAGTGTTCAGTCCATCAAAGTTATTCTTGAGATGGTCTCTAAATTCAAGTGAGATATACTCAAGATCGGGAGCTCTGGTAGCATAGTGGCTAAGACACTTGCCTGCTAACCAGACGGCTGGCGGTTCAAACCCACCAGCCAC
>NW_006921740.1:373398-376633 GCF_000298275.1 Orycteropus afer afer
CACCATTCGGCCTGGAGATCTTGGATTCATCATTCATTGGAGTCAACAGCTGGTGTACTGCCTGCCAGCCTTGAGCTCCTTGGCCCCCGCAGTTGCAGGAGCTGAGAAAAGCCTCCAGCTTGACGTTTGATCCAGGAACTTTGGAATTGCTAGCTGCTTGAACAATTTCTCTTAGAAAGATCAGCACAAGGCTAGTCCCCATGAGGCGGAGGTCAAGAATGTCCCAAATGTCCAAACTACCATACCACTCCATCATTTCAGACATTAATCCCTCCTCCTCCTCCTCCCAGTAATTTCCCCAGTCTTAGGGTTCTGAATTTCACTATAACACCTCACAGGACTCACAAACACCCAAGGGTTTGTTTCACATAGTAGTGGTCGAGGCTGACAGGCTGGCGAGTCCCGGGTCCGTGAGCAGGAGTGGTGGGGGCTGGCAGGCTGGCGAGTCCCGGGTCCGTGAGTAGGTCTGGCAAATCCTCCCAACTCTCGGGGTTTGGTGAACCCCAATCAGTAGATCAGACAGCGGCTATTGTCCCAAATCTAGGGGTGAGATGAGGACGATCCAAGAAACAGAAACCAGAGCAAGAGGAGGAGCGAATCTTCCCAGGGGATCCACCAGCAATGCTCCAGCCCAATCTATCAGTTATAACTGCCAAGGTCTGAATTCCAACTGCCAGTCATTATAGGGTCTCTCAGGAACTTGACTTCCACCAGCAGTGCTCCAGCCCAGTCTATCAGTTATAACTGCCAAGGTCTAGATTCTAACTGCCAGTCATTATAGGGAATGACTACTACCAGCTGCCCAGCTAAGTTGATACCTGAATTTAACTATCACACCACCCCAAACAGGCATAGATAATGGGATTTACAAAACACCACAGAATGGAGGGCAATGGCTAGAAGGGCCACATCAAGCAATTCACTGCACTGGCTTCTATACATGTGTGAGCCATTTTCCTAAGATAAATTTCTCTCTCTCTCTCTCTCTCTCTCTCTCTCTCTATATATATATATATATATATAAGCTCTGTTGTTTTTTGTTTCTCTAGAGAACCCAGTCTAACACATTTGGTACTGAGAGTGGTTCTAGAGAGACAAAATCATAAGGACGGGCTTCCTAGATTGGTTCTCCAGTTTGATTAATCTTAAAGACACTAGCAACCCTGCATCTGTTAGTAAAGAGGGCCCTGCTAATCCGTGGCTTGAGATGGCAACATTAATACACAAAATAGCACCACCAATAGATCAAGTACTTGTGAGAAGTGATGCTCTGGGTGATTGGATATTTGATACTTTTCTGCAATTTTGTCAGAATGAGGAGTATAAAGAAGCTGGTTGGTTGGTCCTACTTACACTAGACAAAGTGATGAAAGAGTGAGATGAGCTCAGAGCTGCTGAGTCTCAGCTTAAGTGCCACATAAAAAACCTCAGTGCTTCCAGTTGTGCTCTGAACAAAAGGCTTCTAGTAACAGCTGATATTGCTGAAAACCAAACCCAGAGTCTTATAGTAAGGGTGGCTGAATTACAATGCCAATTAAATTGCCAATCCAGAATGGTGTCTGATGTTAAAGTGAGGACATTGGGAAAAAAATGGGATCTTGAAACCTGGAATGGGGACATATGGACAGATAATCAGGAAGATCAGTATATGACTTTATAATTGTCCTTATTTAGAGATTATATATGGTTAAGAAGATGTGTACAACTGCCAAGTTGACAAGGGGTGGACTGTGATAGTTGGAGCTGTGTGTCATGTTGGCTGGACCCCAGTTCTATGTGGTTGTTCCCATGATGGGATCAGATGACTGTGTTCTGAGTGGCCAATCTGTTGAAGGGGAGTTTCCCTAGGGGTGTGGCCTGCTTCCAATATATCCAGGAACATCCTGGGAAGAGAGACATTCTTCTGTGGATTGGGATTCTGTTGTGCTGCCTACAACTGTCCATGAATGAGCAGTTCACCGTTCAGCCTGGAGATCTTGTATTCGTCATTTGTTGGAGTCAACAGCCATTGTACTGCTTGCCAGCCTTGAGCTCCTTGGCCCTTGTGGTTACGGGAGCTGAGAAAAACCTCCAGCTTGACATTTGATCCAGGAACTTTGGACTTGCCAGTTTCTATATGCGTGTGAGGCATTTTCCAAAGATAAATTTCTCTCTCTCTTTATGTATATATAAGCTTTGCTGTTTTTTGTTTCTGTAGAGAACCCAGTCTAACACAGTGTGCTTTAGAGTTTTATCCTTTTGCCATACTTATTCAATCTGTATGCTGAGCAAATAATCTGAGAAGCTGGGTTCATAAGGAAGAACACAGCATCAGAATTGGAGAAAGACTCATTAATAACCTATGATATGCAAATGACACACCCTTACTTGCTGAAAATGAAGAGGACTTGAAGCATTTGTTGATGAAGATCAAAGACTGTAGCCTTCAATATGGATTACACCTCAACATAAAGAAACAAAAATCTCACAACAGGACCCATAAATAATATCATGATAAAGGGAGAAATGTTTGTAGTTGTCAAGAAATTCATTTTACTTGGATCCACAATCAACAACCATGGAAGCAACACTCAAGGAATCAAAGGATCAATTTCTGGGCATATCTAATGCAAAAGACCTCTATAAAGTGTTAAAGAGCAAAGATATCACTTTGAACACTAAGGTGCACCTGACCCAAACCATGGTATTGTCAATCACCTCATATGCATGCAAAAACTGGAGAATGAAAAAGGAAGACTGAAGAAAAATTGATGCCTTTGAATTTTGGTATTGGTGAAGAATATTGAATATACCATGGACTCTAAGAAGAATGAACAAGTCTATCTGGAGGAAATATAGTGTGATAGTTGGAGCTATGTGTCAACTTGGCTGGACCCCAGTTCTGTGTGGTTGTTCCCATGATGGGATCGGATGACTGTGTTCTGAGTGGCCGGTCTGCCCAAGGGGAGTTTCCCTAGGGGTGTGGCCTGCTTCCAGGATATCCAGGGACATCCTGGAAAGAGAGACTTTCTTCTGTGGATCAGGACTCTGGTGTGCTGCCTACAACTTTCCATGAGTGAGCAGCCCACCGTTCGGCCTGGAGATCTTGGATTCATCTTTCGTTGGAGTCAACAGCCAGTGTACTGCCTGCCAGCCTTGAGCTTCTTGGCCCCCTGCAGTTGTGGAAGCTAAGGCTGCCTCCAGCCTGACATTTCCTCCAGGGACTTTTGGACTTGCCGGCTTCTATACGTTTGTT
>NW_006921740.1:378278-460395 GCF_000298275.1 Orycteropus afer afer
GATGGGCTCAAGTATAGCAGGGATTGTGGGGCTGGCGCTGGATTGGGCAGTGTTTCGTTGTGCTGTGCATGGGGTCGCTAAGAGTTGGAAACGACTTGACGGCACTTAACAACAACAACAACAAAACCTGTGTACCTGTGGATGTAATCCATTTGGATACAGGGGTTTCTTTGTTATATTAACGAGGTTATATCAGTGAAGGATGTGACTCAAACCTACTTGCCTTTAAGATATAAGTACTGCAGATTAGGCACAGCAAAGTATGCAAAAATGGAGGGAAACATAGATGCCACTTGAAGATCACCAAGGAATCAAGGAATGCCAGTTCTACAGAAACAGATCTCCCAGAGATCAGAGAGAGACTTCTAAAGCAGGTGTCCTGAATTTGAACTTCTAGCCATCTAAGAGAAAGTAAATTTCTGTTGTTTAAAACCACCCATTTGTGGTCTTCCTGTTACAGAAGTACTAGATAAGAAAGAAAGCAACCTAAGTTACCCCCTCCCACCCACCCACACACACACACACACAAAAAAAAGCCCTTCAGCCATTGCTATTGAGTCTGTTCTGATTCATGGCAACCCCACGTGCCAGTAGAACTGTGCTCCATAGGGTTTTCAATGGCTAATTTTTCAGAAGTAGATCACTAGGCCTTTCTTCCAAGGTAACTCTGGGTGTACACCATCCTCTAATCTTTTGGTTAGTAGCCAAATGCCTTACCCCTACACCACCAGAGCTCCTTTTATATAGCTTAGCACCATCTTAAAAATGCTTACCAAACTTAGTATTACGTCATTAAATCATAGACTCCAGAATCAGACATCCTCATCCAAATCCCAGCACTGCCTGTTTATAGTCACGTAACATTGGGCAAGTTACTTAATCACGCTGTGCTTTAGTTGCCTGTCTTTGACATGGTAATAATATTAGTACCTAAAGCACAGAGTTGTTGTGAGTTTCAAATTAGTGAAAATGTGAAGAACAAATCAAGCTCCTACAAGAGTGCCTGGCACATTAAAGTATTAGCTGCTGCTGCAGTTGTTGTTGTTACTACCCCACAGTTGGATGTACCTCATAGTTAACATGGAAAAATTGTTTGACTACAAAACAAAACAAAACAAAAAACTATGATATCTGCTTCCCTGGCTTCATGGAAATGTTAGAAGTTTCAGGAGAGTAAAGGGTTAAATTGTTAGACAAAGGGAGAAAGGAATTAATGAATATTATGATCATACTTGTCCAGATGAGAGTATGTTTTGAAAGACTTCCAGATGTGGAATGTGGGCCCTGGGAATCAGAGCAAAGGGTCTTTAGTGTTTTCGGAATCACCTCCAGTTGAATGGCATCTAATAATCTGTACAAAAGACACACAGTCCGGAGCCACTGCTCAGGTGGCACACACAATGCACTACTGATCAGGGTGAAACACATTTGTATTTTCCTTTATAACCCATGCTTACTCTCTGCCACTGCCCACACGTGACACCTACCGGTTCAGTGTACTAACACTGCCCTCTCGATGTATGTACTTTTCTGTGTATCGGACTGCAGCTGAGGACATGATTACAATGAATTTCCTATTTCCAGATAGGCTCACATGCCATATCATTTTCCTTCATTGATAGAGTTAACATAAATGTAATAGGCTAGCTATACTCAGTATCTGTTAAACAAAAAGGGAAAATGTTAACTTGGAGGGAAATTTCTTCTTGGTCAATTTTTTTTTTTTTTTAATCTGTTTTCAGCTTTCCTAAATCACTAGCAATTTGGACAAATGACTTTTGCTCACACTTGTTGATTAAGACATTTAAGCCAAGGGCATCTGATCAGTCAGGGAGAAACTGAGTCTTTGGGACTTTGTTCAGTCAAGATAAAGATGTGAGTGGACCCCTTGCCCATGAAAACTGAATTAGTGCTACAAATTGGAGGGTCCTATCCTGAGCCTACCCGAGGGACTAATATAGGAAGATGACTGAATATCAAGGACTTTTGAAAAAGGCCAAGGAGGGTATACTTCTGATTTCGAAATCACAAAGTGAATATGATTTCTCTTCTGCTTTTAAAAATTGACTGCTGCTAAAAGCAACTAGGAGATATGGAAACAGAAATGCAAACTGTATCTTAAAACTAAGAGTCACCGTACATGAGTAAGAGCTGGTAAAGGCAGTGAGAGTCAAAGAGAGAAGACAGAGCCCAGACACAGCTAAAGAGTGCAGCCCCAGCCACAGGAGCCCTTGGGTCCAAAGTGCAGGGCAAAACTGACCATTTCACACAGGAACACCAGATACAGGCAAGCTGGCTGTTAGCAGGGCTCCCACGGCCCAGTCTGGCAGGGAAGAAAGGCATGGATATTGAACTGTCAGAAAACAATGACTGATTCCTGTTTCCTCCACGCTATTTTTTGGAATCACATTCCCTCATTAGAACAATGAATAAAGAAGACTGGAGAAGAGTTGATGCCTTTGAATTGTGGTGTTAGTGAACAATACTGAAAATACCATGGACCGTCAGAAGAAGGAAGGAATATATCCTGGAAGAAGTGCAGCAAGATGCTCCTTAGAAGCGAGACTGGCCAGACTTCATCTCACCTACTTTGATCATGTTGTCAGAAAGGACCATTCCCTGGAGAAGGATATCGTGCTTGGTAAAGTAAAGGGTCAGAGAAAAAGGGGAAAACCCTCAGCAAGATAGGTTGACACAGTGGCTGCAGCAATAGGCTCAGGTATAGCAGGGATCGTGAGGATGATGCAGGACTGGGCAGTGTTTCATTCTGTTGCACACAGGATCGCCATGCATCTGAGCTGACTCCACGGCACCTAATGACAATAACAATACATAATAGAAGTACAGTGGTGGCTCAGTGGTAGAGTTCTTGGATTCCACGTGGGAGACCCAGGCTCAATTACCGACCGATGTGCCTCAAGCATAGCCCCAACCATCTATCTGTCAGTAGGGGCTTGTATGTTGTGATGTAAACAGGTTTCAATGGAGCTTCTTGATTAAAATGGACTAGGAAGAGAGGCCTGGCAATCTACTTCTGAAAACCAGCAAATGCAAACCCTAAAGATCACAATGCTCCCATCCACAAGTGACCATGAGACAGCACAGGACAGGACCGTGCTTTGTTCCATTATGCACAGTGTCACTATGAGTCAGGGGCTGACTTGACAGCTGCTAACAACAACAATAAAAGAGTGAGAGCATCATTTCTTTGCCTCAGGCTGTACCTTTTTGGAGATTCAGGATACTACAGTAACTAGCTGCTTATGTTTTCATGGTCATGTAGGGTCAGAAAATGAAAATTTAGGCCCAAGGAAGATAGGAAGATGATACTGAGAACACCTCATACCCGCATGACAACAAAAAGATGACCCTGGATAATGACATTTCTCCACAGCCTGGACTACCCAGGATTCTCTTAGATGAAGCTCCACTGAAGGTGAACATACTATCCAAAAACATAAAAAGTTCTCTATCAAGAGTAAGCAGACTCCCAAGGCAGCAGTGTTAGATCCCTAATTCTTGTTGGTGTTATAGACTATAAAAAGAATCATTCAACCCAGGGTTCTATTTTTTTAAAATTTGTCTTTAGATACACTTATCATGAGAAATGCACAGCGATCATCATTACAGCATTGCATGTCAAACACAAGATGCAAAAACAATTTAAATTTAAGTGTCCACTGTCAATCGGCACTGGTTAAATAAATATGGTACAATAGAATTGAGTGTACCAAGGACTGCCAGAAGAATGAACAAATTTTTCTAAGAAGAAGTTCAGCTGGAATGCTCCTTAGAAGCAACAATGACCAGATTTCATCTCCTGTACTTTGGTCATGTTGTCAGAAGAGACCAGTCCTTGGAGAAGGACATGATGCTTGGTAAAGAAGAGGTTAGTGAAGAAGAAGACCTTCAACAAGATGGATTGACACAGTGGCTATAACAATGGGCACAAACATGACAATGCTTGTGAAGATGGTATAGGATCAAGCAATATTTTGTTCTGTTGTCCATAGTGTTGCTATGAGTGGGAACCAACGTGATTGCACCTAACAGCAACAACAACAATACAATAGACACTATTCAGCCATGAAAAAGAAATGTACTGATAAGAAATGATACCCTAAGTATACTGTTAGATTGAAAAAGAAAACATGGTACATGACAGTGTATATGCTACCTTGGATTTGTGTGTGTATATGTGTGTGTGTTGTGTGTACCTATTAGTGTATAACAGAGCCCAGCCTCCGCCCCGTTTTGTAAATAAGGTTGTATTTGACACAGCCATGCCTAGTCATTTACATACTGCCCATGTCTACTTTCGTGTGACAGCAGCAGAGTTTATTGGTTGTGACAGAAAACACAAAACCTAAACTATCTGGCCCTCTTCAGAAAAAGTTTGCCAACCTTTGACATGAATGCTCCTTGGAAAAAATACGCACAAAATTGCTAATAGCAGTCTCCTCAGGGGAGCGGATCTGAGGGGACTGGGTGTGAGGAAAATTTATTTTTCATTCTCTAGCTCTGGTAGCGTAGTGCCTAAGGCACTTGACTGCTAACCAGAAGGCTGGCGGTCCAAACCCACCAGCCACTACTTGGCAGGAAGATTGGGCAATCTACTTCTGTAGTGATACTGTCTTGGAAACCAAAGGAGGGGTCACTATGAGTTAGATCCGACTAGACTGCAGTGAGTTTGCTTTTGGATATACCCTTTGGTACCATCTGGACTATGTAGTGGGTTTATCATCTATCGTAGAGGAAGGAGAGTATGAAGGAGTTACCAGGGTCACTCAAAACAGCATCTTCTATGCTGGAACCATTTTACACTACCTTTCTACTTTCCTTGCAGAAGGAATGAGAAAAATCCAGACCACACTTGTAGCAAGAGAAGACAAGTGCTGCTGCCAAGGACAAGCAACAAACAGGAAAAGGAAAGAAAGCCACACACTTGGTCGTATTTGGAGTAAAAACCTTCTTACACTTGTGCTGTCTTGAATGAGTAATGAGAAACTTTGATTATATGACTAAATTGATTTCAAACAAAAAACTAAAATACTTGTTTTAAGAGATTGCAGTTTCAGAAAGATTTTCTTAAAACAAGATTTTATTTCAAGTAAGCCTTTTTCTCCTTCCCCTCAGGCAGAGTTTTAAATGTTTAAAGATGTTTAAATCACCTCAGGGCTCAGTTTTCAAATATTTAAGATTTTTAAAAACGTACTGATTTAAAAATATATATATATATATATATCAACTAGTGAGAGAAGGGTCTAAAAAGAACCTACGTCAATTTGTATTTGAGGTGGAGTTGTTTTTTTTTTTAACATTTAAAATTAAAAACATGAGAGAGAAAGAGTCCTCAAAAAAAAGAAAAAAAAAAAAAATCTACTAAGTATCTTACTTTCATCCATTTAATCTATGCCAGCATATCATCTCCCACAACTCCAGTATTCAACATTGAAATCACACTTTTGGAATTATTGAGGTCAGTAGTTTATGCTCTGATGAAGGTGAGCAATCCCCAATGACTCTGCCCCTTGAATATTTAATTGCTTCAGATAGCCATTTAGTAGGGCATCCCCAAGCCTTTCCCTGGAGTGTTTGTGTGAGACAATTCAATGCTTCACTCTAAGGCTCTAGTTACCTGTCAGTAAAATTACAACCCAGCTGCTTCCTGAAGTTTGATACAAGAACTTTTCAGGAGCAGAAACTAGGGAAAGAGAGCCTGAAAAAATGTTTCCAACCAGCATCTGCTTGAACATCTGGGCAAAAGCACAGTATTCTGCTGCACTGCTTTATGGGCCACCTGAAGGCTGCAGAGCCAAAGCCCAGGAATGGAGTTATCTTCCATGCAAGGTCCCAGGGCCGCCCCTAGCAAATTAGGAAAAAGTGAACCTTCCTCTGGGGGGAGTACAGCTTTGCTCCAGAGTATGTGAGCACAGGCTGGATTTCTGCCCCTTCCTCCTGTCAGCTGAGTTCCTTGGTGCATGAACAACCCACTCAATTGCCCATGGCAGACTCGCAAGCTCCACATCTTGACTGCTTAATGGTTTCCACATCCAGGTTTTCACTCCTGCCCTAGGATTTCTGCATGCATTTTTAGTTGCAAAAGGGAAGACAAAATTATTTCAAAAAGTCCCACAAATAAGCCTGGGTTTCATTAAGAAGCTAGTGCCCTGAATCAGAACAAGAGTGGTCTAAGAAATGCAATTGTTTCCTCCCATGTGTCCACAGGGATGTCACGTTGGGACTCACCGTGGTAATTCCAGCCACATGACCCAGGAGGGGGACCAGTCACCTGGCGGGGCCGTGTTGTGGTTGGAGTCCAGGGCTGCTGGGCTGCTGCAGTCTTCCTCAGGCTCTTGTTCTTTGACTTCCAAAGCTTTGAGCACCATCAAGGAAGATGTGCTCTTCAACAATGCAACCGCCTCACTCCGGCTCACCTCCGTTAGTTCAATCCCATTCACATTCAACAAAATGTCACCTGATGACCAGAGACACAAAAGCCATCCCCAGTGAGGGTGGAAACAGTAACTTCTGTTTAAAGTACAAAGGGGCCAGGGAGTGGCTGAGATGCAGGGTAGTGGTGAGGGTGAGGGGCATGTCATTAGTCTCCTACTGACATGAGGCTGATTCTCCTATAAAAAGGGGCAGGGGACAGTGCATGTTCCAACGTGCAAGTAGGAAACTCAAAGTGGAGCTTATTTGGAGTTTTCTAAAGCATACTCATTGGTACGTGGTTCTTATCTTAGAAAAAAGAAAGGAAAGAAAGAAGAAGGAATAAGAAAGGAAGGAAAGAAGGGAGATTAGCCTTATACTAAAGAAAGCTTACTTTTTCACTCCTTTTGTTTCTTGTTTTTAGCGTGAAGGGGGAGCACCTGGCAAAAGCTCCCAACACCTGCACAGAGGTTGGCATGCAGTTGGCATTCAATAAATATGAATTAGATGCATGAATAAGACTCTTTCCATGAGTGTCTCCAGAAGAGTCTATAATAATTCCAAAAAATGGTCCTGAAACTATGTTCCTAACGTGGTGAAAAAGAATTAACAGCATTTCTATTCATTGCAAAGGTGAAAATAGCTACCATTAGCTAAGCATCTACTGTGTTCTGGACCTTTTTCATACATCATATTGTATAATCCTCTAGCTCATGTATTCTTTCTTGGTTGATCTCATCATTCTCCACCCAGGTGCATGCAGAATAGCAAGAAAAACTAAATACATACTTCCCTCACCCCCATTTTCTATCTATAATCCTGCCTCCTTTGAATATCATCTTTTTCATACAGAAGAGTCATAGCAGGAGTGAAAGGATAGGAGAACAAACATGGGAAAGACCTTGAGTTCTGCGACCAGCAAAGAAGACCCCTCAGGTTGGCTGACTGGACCTCTGTCATGGTGCCTTCTGTGGCTCCTCAGACAAAGCAAAGGTACTCCAGGAGCTTCCTGTTTTAGCTCTTAAATCTGAACTCTTACCTTCAGGTTAACTGGCCTAACTGAGCAACCATCTGAGTTATTTCTTCATGTGAGTTAGCAATATTATTAAGGATACATATCTGAAGAGGCAAATTTGACATTTCCTTTCTTCACCCACATTAGCCCAGAACACGAGACTAAAATAGTGAAACACTTTTCATCCAAGGGTAAATACCCAGCACTTTTACTTACAAATATTCATCAGATCAAAATCTATCAAATGATTTCTTCTATCCAACTCATAAAATTAATTCATGAATTAATTTCATCATTGGATCAATTCAGTGAAGAACCACTTAGAATTAATGGAATCAAATTATGCCATTTAATTAAGGTCACTTGCTCATAAGTGTATCACCAGTAAAACCAGGTGTTGCCGGGTCATCTTAGACCCATGGTGATCATATGTGTGCCAGAGGAGAACCGTGCTCCATCACAGGCATTTTAGTTGCTGATTCTTTGGAAGTAGGTCACCAGGCCTTTCTTCCAAGGTGCCTCTGAGTGGACTTGAATCTCCAGTCTTCTGGCTAGCAGCTGAGTGTGTGAACTCTTTACACCACCCAGGGACTCCGTAATTGTATCCTTTCCCTGTTAATTCCTGGGATTGCTTGAAAGCTCTTACTTTACAAGCAGGCAAAGTGCCCTATATCAAGCTTCATGAACTCAGGAGAGCGAAACCCAGTCTAGCAGCTTTACTTAAGCCAATCATTGTCAATGAGTAATAGCAATATACCTTGGCCAGATTACCCACCTATTCTCTTGATAATTTTGGAAACAATTACCTAATGGACAAACCAAACCAAACCAAACTCACTGTCCTGGGGCCGGATCTGACTCATACCACCCCTCCTTTGGTTTTTGAGGTGGTATCTCTACAGAAGTAGATTGCCCAATCTTCCTTCCAAGGAGTGGCTGGTGGATTTGAACCTCCAGCCTTCTGGTTAGCAGTCAAGTGCCTTAGGCACTAAACCACCGGAGCTGCCTATCTAATGGAGAAAGCTGCTAATTCCTCTGCCACCCCAGTTTCTTGGGTCTCTTTACTTTTTACCTGTTTTTATTCTTCCATCTCTGCTTATGACTCCTCCAGGCTCAACACTGATGACATAGATGGGCAAGTCCCATTCCCTGTGTGATGCTCCCCCAGCCACGGTCATGCCGAGGGACTCGCTGGGGTCTTTTCGGACACTTACCACCTTCTCATGACAAGTGACTGCAGGGTGGTTGAGCTGAAAGCAAAGACAGAAAAACAAACATGGTGGACTTGTTCTCAAGGGGTTTCCATTTCCTACATGCAAAAACTGCCCAAACTACATAAATATATGGCAGTGGTCCTTTGTATCACAGAGAAAAACATTCACAGAGGGTCCCATCTGCCTCCTGCTCCCCAACAGAGTTACATTATCTCAAATTCTGTAGGCTCACTCAGAGAAAATGTCCAGTAAAACCAGAGGGAGGAAAAGGTTGGAGGCCACTGGAGAAATAACAAGAATACAAAGTGAACTACATCCACATTTTTTCAAGTGAATAATTTATTCCTGGTAGTAGTGACTCAATATTTCATAAAACTCTTGGCACTCATCAAGAATTTTTTCTAAGTTAAAAAAAAAGCCACATTTCTATTAAATGCCTTCATTTTAATTTATGCAGGTAATCAATTTATAGAATTCCTCAAAGAAAAATAGTAATCAACTTCATAGATACTATAGTCATTCAAAAAGACCTCTAGTGGTATACTGCCTAAGGCATTTGACTGCTAACCAGGAGGTTGGCAGTTCAAACCCACCAGCCACTCCATGGAAGGAAGACTGGGCAATCTACTTCCATAAAGATTTACTGTCTCAGAAACCCAGTGGGGGTCGCTATAAGTCAGAATCAACTCTATGGCAGTGAGTTTGAGTATAGTCTTTTGAACAGAAAAAGGAGATACTAATTAATAAAGGTTTAAAATCACCTTTATTTAAAAGGTATGTGTCAGGGTTATATCCTTTCACCATACTTAGTTAGTCTGCATGCTGAGCAAATAATTTGAGAACCTGAGGCTATATGAAGGAGAGCAAGGCATCAGGATCGGAGGAAGAATCAATTAGTTATTAACAACCTGCAATATTCAGGTGACAAACATTGCTTGGTGAAAGTGAAGAGGAATTGAAGCACTTACTGATGTAGGTGAAAAACTACAGCCTTCAGTATGGAGTACATACATGTCAACATAAAGAAAACAAAAACCCTCATAACTGCACCAATAAGCAATATCATGATAAACAGAGAAAAGGTTAAGGGAATTCGTGAAAACCAGACAAATTTTATAAGAGATACTAAAGGGAGTCCCACAGACACATCTTAGGGATGGAACAGCTCAAGTCTCCCTGTGACACCTTCACACCCATAGTTGCCTAACTTTGGGAAAGGCAAAGAGTTAAATATGACAGAGATGATTTTCTTTCCCATCTATGTTTTCTCTCTGCTCCATTTTCCTACTTTGGACAGCATAGTATGTTCTCTGATGTTTAAAAACATAATTCATACATTGACCCTTGACATAGTTCAAGCTTATTAAAAATCATCATGGTCACTGGTGTACTTACCACTCAGCCATAAAAAATATTTACATTTTTGCATATTTTCTTTGGAATTTTAAAGTAAAACATTTTAGACATGAAAAAGGCATAAAGAGTAATAGAAAGACCTACCCATATACCTTGAAACTCTGTTTCAGAAATGAATGTTCCAAGTATAATTTCAGTCCCTCTGTAACTTCTCCGCAGTCCCAGTCCCTTAATTTCCCTCAGGGGAATCTTGCTCCTCCTTAATTTGGTGCCTACTGTTGATGAGCGATATTGAGTCAATTACAACTCATAGCAACCCCATACCACAGAGTGGAACTGCTCCACAGAGTTTTCCTGCCTGTAATCTTCACAGAAGCAGATTGTCAGTTCTTTGTCCCGTGGATCCACTGGGTGGGTCTGAACTGCCACCTTTCGGTTAGCAACTGAGCGCTTAACCATTGCACCACCAAACCCACTGCCATGAATCAATTCCAACTTATAGTGACCCATATAGGACAGAGTAGAACTGCCCCACTGGTTTCCAAGACTGTAAATCTTTACGGAAGCAGACTGCCACATCTTTTTCCCACAGAGTGGCAAATGGGTTCAAACCTCTGACCTTTTTTTTAAGCAGCAGACTGTGCCTTCAGGGTTACATAATTTGGTGCTTCTTATTCCTTAACTTTGCAACTGGCTAATATAAAAAATTTCTCTCCCACAAGCCCTTGGTTATTTCTTTGAATCATTTATGCTCCTACTTTGAATAAGCCACAATTTTTCCTAAATGAAAGAAAAGTTAGAGGATCATTAAAAAGTAAATCATCAAGGAGCCATGCATGTCTTAGCTTCTTTTTGAATCTGCTTTTTCTGGTGAGGGCATTTCAGAAGGCAGATAGAACCATAAATTAAAATGAAATTAAAACTACAATTTTCCACCAGGGCACTTTGTTATGAGCTTTCTAGGAATTCGACACATGACCAAGGGTTGCAGCAAACATTTGATCAGATTCTCTTGGCTCTTCTCATGATTCATGATGGTTATTGTTGTTGAGTGCTGTTGGGTCAATACTGATTCATAGTGACTCCACAGGACAGAGTAGAACTGCCTCATAGAGTTGTCTTTACAAGAGCAAATCAACAGGTCTTCCTCTTACAGAGCCTCTGGGTAGGTCTGAATGGCCAACCTTTCAGCTAGCACATGCGTGTTTAACTATTGTGCTACCATAGCTCCTTTGATCATGGTTGTTGTTGTTCTTATGTACTGTCAAGTTGGTACCAACTCAAAGTGAGCCTAGGTACAACAAAACAAAACACTGCCCAGTCCTGTGCCATTCCCACGATTATTGCTGTGTTTGAATTCATGGTTGTAGCCACCATGTGTCAATCCATCTAGTTGAGAGTCTTCCTCTGTTTCGCTGATCCTCTGCTTTACCAAGCATGATGTCTTTCTCTAGGGACTGCTCTCTCTTTATAACATGTCCAAAGCGTGTGAGATGAAGTCTCACCATTGTCACTTCTAAGGAGTATTCTGGCTATACTCCTTCCAAACAGATTTGTTCGTTTTTCTAGCAGTCCATAGTATATTCAACATTCTTTGCCGACATCATAATTCAAGGCATCAGTTCTCTTTGATTTTCCTTATTATTATCTAATTTTTATATGCATATGAGGCAATTGAAAATACCATAGTTTGGGTCAGGTGAACCTTAGTCCTCAAAGTGACATCTTTGCTCCTTAACACTTTAAAGAGATCTTTTGCAGTAGATTTGCACAACACAATACATCATCTGATTTCTTGACTGCTGCTTCCATGGGTGTTGATTGTGGATCCAAGTAAAATGAAATTCTTGACAATTATATTATTTTCTGTTTATCGTGATGTTGCTTATTCGTCTAGTTGTGAAGATTTTTTTTTTTTTAATGCTAAGATGTAACCCATACTTAAGACTGTAGTCTTTGATCTTCATCAGTAAGTACTTTAAGTCTTCTTCACTTTCAGCAAGTAAGATTGTTTCCTCTGCATATTTCAGGTTGTTAAGGATTCTTCCTCCTATCCTAATACTGCATTCTTCTTCAGATAGCAACCCTAGTGGTGGTTGAAAAAGCAGTAGGACAGTTCCTAGCATCACATCAACATGCAAGCCACCACAGTACAACAAAATGGCAGCAAGTGATATGATGGTTAGACAGAAGGAATTTTAAAAACACAGTGCCACTAGAGGCTTCATTATTAAAAGTTTAGTTAACT
Source organism: Orycteropus afer afer (assembly GCF_000298275.1). NCBI lineage: Eukaryota > Metazoa > Chordata > Mammalia > Tubulidentata > Orycteropodidae > Orycteropus > Orycteropus afer. The sequence continues at coordinate 390,544 of NW_006921740.1, forward strand.
AATATTTAATTTACTCTCATTATTAAGCTTAATGAATTATTATAGTTAATTAAACACAGATTGATTAGTTATTAAATGAGTAAGCTTGTTTTTCTCTATAAATACTACTAGTTTAATTTAAACATGCTAATGGCTTTGTTGTTGTTGTTGTTATGTGCCATCGAGTCAAACCCGACTCATAGCGACCCCTCCTTGGGTTTCCGAGGCAGTATCACTACGGAAGTAGGATTGCCCAGCCTTCCTTCCGAGGAGTGGCTGGTGGGTTTGAACTGCCAGCCGTCTGGTTAGCAGGCAAGTGTCTTAGCCACTATGCTACCAGAGCTCCCATGCTAATGGCACTTAGTAACAAAAAGATATAAGGGAGTTCTTACCCATAAAATATTTTAGCAAGATGTATAGGATCTGTATAAGATCTTTACCATGATGTTTGTTTCAGTTACACAGTGCTGCTCTGACAGGAATAGACCACAAATGGGATGCCTTTAATAAACAGGAGTTTATTCTCTTATAGTTTTGGAGGCTAAAAGTTGAGTTCAAATTGCCAGGCTCTAGGGGCTGGGTGAAAGCCCCTCAACCTTGAGCTTCAGCTCTGTCTCTTGTTCCTGGCCCATTGCAGCTAGAGGCATCTCTTCACTCAGGCAACTGCTGGTTGCTGAGGCTGACAAATTCAAGGTTGACAGGTGAAAGGATATTATCTAACCACATGGCAGGCCATTGATTCAAGTTAGTTAAAAGTGCCAAGATTGGCAGAGCATGGCAAGCTGCTGAATGAAGACTCAGCTACATGCAGGGTCCAAGAGTGCCAAAAAGCTAGAGACCATTCCCAAAGCTTCTCCTTATACACCAGAAGCAGCCCACATCCCTAAAGCAGCTACTCAGCTGCTCGTGGCAGATTCCACCATGGAGCTGATTGCCAGTCTCATCATGGGGAATACTACCACCAGCTGCCCAGCCATTCAACCAGGCCCAGCCAATTTGAAAATTAATCTTAACTACCACAATTCTACCCCTTGTCAACTTGGCACCTGTACAGATCTTCATCGGGTGGCACCTATACAGATCTTCTTCCCTGGGTGGCTCCAATTCCCTAGTTCAACTGAGTGGTGACCTCACCCCCTTGGCCTGGCAGGCCCCATTCCTCTATCTTCTGGGCAGGGCAGCCCTGCCCTCTCACTCTTGGACAGCAGCTATGGCTCCATCCCATTGGCCCACATGAAAAAGCAGCCCCATACTCCAGAACCATGTTGGTGAAGGTCTGACTCTTTGAAACGTAGGGCACTGTGGTGGTTCCACCCCCGAAGGCCATGGTCCTACCCTTTGAGGCTGAGGCAGCTCTGCTTCCCATCTCCTTAGTCTTTCCACTTCTGCTGATTAATGATGAAGGCCACCCACTCCATCAGAAATCTTTCTGCCCCCAAAGCACTCAGCTTTCTTGCTCCATGGGCCAGCCAACCTGCTACTCCATTTCATGCCAGTCTCTTCTACCAATTAATGCCTGAAGGCAACCCACTTTGCCAGGAGCCACCTACTCAATGGCATCCAGCTTTCTCCTTTATGGGCTGGTAAGCCTGCTGCTGTCTAATGCTGGTCTCTTGGCTCTGCTGCTGCCGTCTCTCTGTTGGTGTCTCTCTGCTGGGTTCTTGGGTCAAGGGTGCACTCTACTCCTGTTCCCACATTTTAGGTATCTGTCAGAGCAGTACCCCACTCTCTTGGTACCATATTATGTTTTTGTTACCTACTGCCGATCTGACAGGACTACCACAAGTGGAATGGCTTTAACAAACATTAGTTTATTCTCTTACAGTTTTGGAGGCTAGAACTCCTTTGAGTTCAAAGTACCAGGCTCTAGGGGCTGGGTGAAAGGCCTTGACCCTGGGCTTCAGCTCTACTTCCTGGTCCTGGCCCACTGAAACCAAAGGCATCTCTTTACTCAGGCAGCTGCTGGCTGCTAAGGCTGACAAATCCAAGTTCAACAAGGGAAAAGGCACAGTCCTGATATTACCAAGCCACACAGCAGGCCATTGATTTAAGTCCATTAAGAGTCCCAAGACTGGCAAACCATGGCAGGCTGCTGAATGAAGACTCAGCTACATGCAGGGTCCAGAAAAACAAAACAAAACAAAAAACAACCTAAACCCACTGCCATCAAATCAATTCTGACTCACAGCAACCCCCATTGAGTTTCCAAGGTAGCAAATCATTATGGAAGTAGATTGCCTGGTCTTCCTTCCACAGAGTGGCTGGTGGGTTTGAACTGCTAACCTTCTGGCTAGCAGTCAAATGCCTTAGTCATTGCACCACCAGAGCTCCTTACATGCAGGCTCCAACCATGCCAAAAAGCTAGAGCCCATTTCCAGTACATGAGAAGCAGATCACATCCCTAAAGAAGCTACTCAGCTGCTTGTGGCAGATTCAGCCATGGAGTTGATTGCCAGTGTCATCATGGGGAATAACTACATCTAGCTGCCCAGCCACTGAAAACCAGGCCAAGCCAAGTTGACATATAACCTTAACTTCCACAATGTTTAAGATCTGTCTCAACTGTTTATTGTAAATAAATCTGGAATTGATGGATTTATGGGGCATGACTGACTCAAGAATGGGGAGAGAGCCTTATAGACTATGTAATTAATAGTATAAAGCAAAAAATGTACCAAAGACAAAATTTTGATTCTTATATTAGCATACATTATTCAAAGTCTTAACTCATATGAGTTATTCCAAACCAAAACATATTCTATTGTAGAAGAAAAGGGGCATTCCTATAAGAATGGGCAAAAAGAATTTTGGTAGTTATGAGTGATGTCATGAAACCAGACTCCAGGAGAAATGACTGATAGAAGGTCATTGCCATCACAGTAGGTTATTAAGTCAAGTGTATAAGACTAGTAGCTTGGACCAAACAAGGTAATGTGTTGCTTAGACAGTCATCCAAATGGAGAGGTTAAGGCAGTGCTTCTAATAGAAGCCACAGAGAGAAGTAGAAATTGGGCTGAGTCACCCATTTAAAGAGAAGCATGGATTGTGCCCAGACACCAATTCTGCTTGATCCACAGTGTTTTCTGGATGTGAATGGTTAAGCCATGGCATGCACTCTTTGGTTTGCCGCAGTCCTCACCACTCCCTAATATTACACGAGATTCACGTGTTTAAATAATCTTTTTGGTCCCTCTAGGGATTTGATTTCACTTCTGTGAAAACAAACAAATTAAAAATAGCAAGGAAATGATTAATTTTCTAAAACTAGAGACCAAGCAAACCTCTTATTTCATTTCACAGTGAATGGAAAACAGTCTCCACAGAAAATGATTGTTTGAAAACCTGACATCTATTTGGTTTAGACCAGAAATTAATTGCCCATACATAGTCTGTAAGATCAAGTTTCCGAACTCTTCTGTACCCTCCTGTCTTCTGCCTGGATGGGAGATACCTGTCATCTCACCAGGTCATGAAGATAAGACTTCAGCTTTTCATTTTATAAGACAAGTCAAATAGTGTTTCTTTAGGTGACAAAGTCCAGAGATGACACTTAGAAATGTTAAAGTACACAGCCTCCCTGATAAACTGCTCCCACAGGAGCAGTGGACATGGCCCTGGTGGGGCCTCACCTTAGGAGAGTGGCTCCTTTCCCCAGGCCCTGGGGAGTGGCTGCCGTGGCTGTTCCAGCTCCCTTCCTGGAAGATGTCAGGGCTCTGCTGTCGAACTTGGCGGGACACGATGAGGTGCACGCGCCTCTCACTGGCCTGGGTGGTAAAACACGGGTGTTAGCCACTGTCAGAACTCCCATCCACAACATACAGCACCAAGCATGAAGATGTGTGCTTGTTTTTACTTTTTTTTTTTTTTAATGGAAAAACATGGTTCCTCGTATTTTTTATGTCGGTTCTCATTTTATAATTTGGCAAGAGCATAAGAAGTATTTCCTTCACTGTTGGATTATAAGGAAGGTAATCATGGGATTAATTGTGCTTACTTAGTAATCTGAAGTGAACAATTTCACATTTTTTCACTACATCAAAGATTTTACTTCTAGATGTGGCTGGCATCTCACTGTCTTCCAACGTCACAGCACCTTCCCACAGAATCAAAGCCTTTTTTCAAATTTACAATCTCAAACAGGGACGGAGTATACTCAGAAAGCAAGGTAAGCACGGGCTTACCAAGCATGAGTTCACTATAGATTAGTAAGTAAGCCTGTGTTTATCTTGCTTATTGGGTAATCCACCCCTGATTTCCTTATTTCTTAAATCAGGTAGTGAACACTGCTCCATGGGAAAAACTAGCCAAGGGTTGACTCGTGGAACAATCTTTGAACAGACACTGCTAGACATTGCTAATTTATTTTTAATTAATGGCTCCACTGCACACATATCATGCCTGAAGTTCTTTCCCGATTGAATAGGAAGTACAGAGTAAATGGTCCAAGACCAAGGGTCAATAGTAAATAAAAAGTAATGTTGGGCATGGTGAATGTAATTAATATCACTGAGTTGTTCAAGTCAAAACAGTCAAAATGGCAAATGTTTTGTTATATATATTTTACTACAATAAAAATTTTAAAAAAGGAATGTTAGGATTAGCGTCAGGAGAATTAATGAATTTACAAACATGTTCATCTTTGGAAATGGGCTTCTGTACCACTAAATAGCACAGAAATCTTGAAATCGAAGACCCGAGGTGGGAATTTAAAAATCAGTGCTCTATCTATCTGTTTATTTATTTAAACCTTTATTGAAATATAATTCACGTACTATACAATTCACCCACTTGAAATGCATAATTTAGTGATTTTTAGCGTATTCACAGATACGTGGAACTATCACCACAGTTTTAGAACACATTCATCACCTCAAGAAACCTCACACCCTTTAGCTGTTGCCCTCTCCACTGCTGTATCTACCCCTCTCCCCAGCACTATACAACCGCTAATCTAATGCCTATCTCTATAGATATCCCTCTTCTGGACTTTTCATTTGAATGGAATCATATAATATGTCTTTTGTGACTTATTTTTTTCACTTAGCATAATATTTTCAAGGTGATCCTGAGATTTTTTACTTTTTTTTTTTTTTTTTAATAATATAGTTGTATGAATCACAGCACTTCAAGCTCTTGAGAGGGTGATAAGATTCTTTCAAATGTTAAAACAAAGTTGGTTTAGTATCTCAGTGCCTCTTGCTAGATGATTCCTCTATCCTCTGGCTTTTTGCAATTTAGGTGTTTGCCTAAATGATCTCCAGTGTTCTATTCAGTGAATGGCAGGAGCTCTGGTGGTGCAGTGGTTAAGGTATTTGGCTGCTAATCAAAAGGTCAGCGACTGGAAGCCACCAGCTGCTCTGCAGGAGAAAGATGAAGCAGTCTGCTTCCATAAAGATTTATAGCCATGGAAACCCTATGGGGCTGTTCTACTCTGTCCTATAGAGTTGCTATGAGTTGGAATGGACTTGATGGCGGTAGGTTTGGTTTTTGTTGTTGTTGCTGTTTTATTTAGTGAATGAGGGTTAGGGGACCCAAAGGAGAAATGTAAGGAAGACAAGGCCAGAAAAGTTACCCTCTGCATCTGAAACTAACAAATACCTTTCTGAAATGCATATCAGATCATGTTACTTTTCTGCTATCAACTATCCAGTAGCTTCCCATTGCACTTAGAATAAAGTTCAAATTCCTTACCATGGCCTTCTAAGTCCCTGCCCACCTCTCCCATTTACCCTTCTACCACTTTCACCTTTGTTCACACAGGCCTTGCTATTCTTCCTCAAACATACTCTGCTTGGTCCTGCCTCAGGTCCTTTGCACTTGCCATTTCCTCATCTGGAAATGTCCTTCCAATGCAGTTCATGGAAACTGGTTTCCTCTTACCAGCCTCTCTAAAGTAGCATCTCCTCTCCAAATCATCACATGATCTTGTTCACATTCTCCCTAGCACTTATCACTATATGCAATGATTGATTTTTCTTGCTCATTTACTTGTTGTGGTGTCTCTACTAAAAAGTGTGCTCCTTGTAGGCAGGAACCTTACTTGTATAGCCTCAGCACCTGGAATACAGCATGGCACAGGATAAAAACCAAAAAACAAAACAAAACAAAACAAAAAAAACCCACTCACTGCTGTTGATTTGGATTCGACTCATAGCGACCCCTCCTTGGGTTCCCAAGGTAGTATCACTACGGAAGTAGATTGCCCAATCTTCGTTCCAAATGGCACAGAATAGTACTCATTAAAATAGTACTCATTAGTCACCTACTGGGTGACGAAATGAAAGAAAAATGTAGGGACCATTAATGAGACCAATTGGCATTTCTACAAAGGGATTGGAGAAAACTTGATTCATTAAAAAAAATGAAAGTGTTCCTTCCGTATTGCCAAGAAGTTTTGGTTGCTTAGTGCCGCTCTGACAGGAATATACCACAAAAGGGATGGCTTTAAGAAACAGGAGTTTATTCTCTTACAGTTTTAAGTCTGAGTTCAAAGTGCCAGGCTCTGGGGCCTGGGTGAAAGCCCCTCAACCTTGGGTTTCAGCTCTACCTCCTGCTCCCGGCCCACTGAAGCTAGAGAGAGGCTTTTCTTCACTCAGACAGCTGCCCAAGGTTGCCAAGTGAAAAGGCACAGTCCCGATGTTACCAAACCACATGGCAGGCCATAAATTGAAGTCCATTGAAACTCCCCAGGTCAGCAGATCATGGCAGGCTGCTGAAGAACAACATAGCTACATGCAGGGTTCAAGTGTGCCATAAGCTAGAGACCATTCCCCAAGGCTTCTCCTTATATACAGGAAGGAGACCACATTCCTTAGGCAGCTCCCCAGCTGCTCATAGTAGATTCCACCATGGAGTTGATTACCAGTCTCATCATGGGGAACACTACATCCAGCTGCCCAGCCACTCAACCAGGCCCAGCCAAGTTGACACACTAACTTAACTACCACAAAGGTACTAACCAAAAATGTAATGTGAGAAAAATCATCTATAAACTTGGATTATATAAAGTCTCTAGGTCCTTCTTTTCAGCCCAATTCTTGACCAATCACCACCATGGTAGAGATGGACATTGATCTGCCTTCCTTCAAAGGTATGTTAGCAGACCATGAAAAAGTCAGGTCATAAAAGGAGGTCATGGAAAGTCTATGCTCTCTTCCATGAACTCAGACAATGGAAGTTGAGATGTTTTGTTTCCTGACTCTCTGCATCTTCCTTCCCTGAGCATGTAACTCATTTTCAGGAACAAGGACCTTGTCTTTAAAACCTTAAGCAATAACAATCTCACCAGAGAAATCAGATTCCTATGTTTGTCCAACACTGAACAAACCAAACTTTTAGGACTTTTCATTCTTACATCAATAAACATCTCTTCTCAGTCAACTTTAAACTTAACAGCCATAAGTTAGGTGATTACAAATTAGATTATTATTATTTTTAAGACAACAGTTAAGGCTCAGTAGGAGGCAGTGGTGGTTCAAGTTTAGAATTCTTGCCTTCCATGCAGAAGTCAATGCACCTCAGCAGAGCCACAACACCTATCAGTGGAGATTTGTATGTTGCTCTGATGCTGAACAGGTTTTGGTGGAGCTTCCAGACTAACACAGACTAGGAAGAAAGGCCTGATGATCTACTACCAAAAGGCAACCAGTGAAAACCCTGTGGATCACAACTATTGGGTCCCATTGTCCATGGGAGTTGCCATGAGTCAGAGGCCAACTCTATGGCAGGTAAGACACAGCAACACTCAGAAAGAGTGTCTGTTGTAAACATAACAACTGATAGGGGGCAGTGAAATTGATTTATTTCACATATATCTAGAAAATCCTAATGATCAGGGCTCAAAAGAAAGTTCAAGTCTTTTGTTCATTTTCGTTCATATAAATAAAGCCCAGTCATTGCTTCCACGTCCTGCCTTGAATTCCCTTGTGTTTCTCATCACATATACAGCCTGTGTCAGAGAACGAAAATAACAAGCCCAGGAAGCAATAATTAAGAAAGCTGACATGAAGCACCATGGTATTGGTCAACTAAACTCAGTTCCTGGAAAAGAATTTTGTAATAACCATGTCTCTTTCTTTGTACTTCAAACCTCCCTTACCCTAATGAGGTTATCATTGGGAACTCTCTGAAACAAAAATTACTAAAAGATAAAAAGTGGTGAACACTCAGGCCAACACTTTAATTGCCGAGCCCAAAGTTCCTTTATCTCTGAGGAAACTCCAATATTTTGAAGCATCTCAGAAGCATGTTTGTCTCTAGGCCTAAATATTTATTTTGAACAAGGAGCAGACACGTGATCTAAGCACTTCATAAGAACTGAGAAAATTTTAGACTTACTTATCATATCAACTTGCCAGATAAAATCCAAAGTGCCAAGGAACAGCGTACACATGCTATTTAATTCATGATTCTAGCACAAATTTCTCACTGGATTTTCAAATTCTGTCTTGGGTATTATGCTGTTATGCTGGCAGGAATAACATCACAATAGCTCTGGTATCAATTTGCTTGGAAATAAGTTCTTGGCAATGCTGAATCCATGGTTCTTACCAGCCACCTTGAAAAAGGTTCACACAGAGACTGTATTTGACGTGCTTTCTTGCTGACTGTTTGAAGATGGAAGGTAGAAAGTGTGCTAATGTGTTTGGCTTGATGCTGGACTCAGCATAGAGAAATAGCCCCCAGCACCAGTATTTCTTTCTGCTGGTGTGAACATGGTGTGGTGTGAGAAAAGGAGTGAGGGCAGCACACAGAAGGACTGAAGGAAAGAATGGCAGATACTTGTTTCTTCTTTATTTCACAACCTCATATTATGTGCCTAAGAGCCATGGTGTCACAATGGTTAAGCACTCAGCTGCTAACTGAAAGACTGGTGATTGAACCCACCAGCGGGTCTGTGGGAGAAATGACTTGGTGATGTGCTCTCATAAAGATTGTTGTGGTTGCTGTTAGGTACTGTAGAGTTGACGCTGACTCATAGCCCAACAGAACGAAACAATGCCGGGTCCTGCACCATACTCATAATCTTTGCTATGTTTGAACCCATTGTTGGAGCCACTGTGTCAATCCATTTTGTTGAGGGTCTTCCCCTTTTTCCCTGACCCTCTACTTTACCAAGTATGATATCCTTCTCTAGGAAATAGTCCCTTCTGACAACATGACCAAAGAAGGCAAGATGAAGTCTGGCCATTTTTACTTCCAAGGAGCATTCTACCTGCACTTCTTCCAGTACCAATTTGTTCATTCTTTTGGCAGTCCATTGTATTTCCAGTACTCTTCACCAACACCACAATTCAAAGGCACCAACTCTTCTTCAGTCTTCCTTATTCATTGTCCAGTTTTCACATGCATATGAGACGACTGAAAATACCATGCCTTGGGTCAGGCACACTTTAGTCTTCAAAATGACATCTTTGCTCTTTAACACTTTAAAGAGGTCTTTCACAGCAGATCTGCCCAATGCAATATGTCATCTGATTTCTCGACTGCTGCTTCAATGAGTGTTCATTGTGGATCTGAGTAAAATGCAATCCTTGACAACTTCAATCTTTTCTCCACTTATTGTGATGTTGCTTACTGGTTCAGTTGTGAGGACTTTTTTTTTTTTTTTAATTGTTGAGGTATAATCCACACTGAAGTCTTTGATCTTCATCAGTAAGTAGTTCAAGTCATCTTTGCTTTCAGCAAGTAAGGTTGTGTCACCTGTTTGTCACAGGTTGATAATGAGTCTTCCTCCAATCCTGATGCCATGTTCTTCATACAGTCCAGCTTCTTGGATTATTTGCTCAGCATACAGATGGAATAAGTATGGTGAAAAGATGCAATGCTGATGCACATCTTTCCTAGGAAGCCCAAGAGGTAATTCAGCAGCTCTGCTTTGTCCTGGAGGGTCCTTAGGAGCTGTAATTGGCTCAATGGTACCTATCAACAACAATACTATGTTTCAGGAAGACGGATAAAGCAGGTCTTCCATTCAAGTGACAAACACTCAAAGAAAGATTTTGTTACAAGAGATAATTAGGACAGTCACTTATTCCATGGGATATTGCAATCTGGGCAAAAAGATAGTTTAGCTGCTGCGACTATCTCAATTAGTAGACGTGGCTGGAGGTAGATCCTTTTCACTTGAAGTTTCTTCTCCTCTCTCCCTAAATTTCCCTAGCCAAATTCTGCACATACTTGTTACACCTTGAATGGCCTGATTACTGTACCATGTTCTCTCTCTCCCAAGGAGCCAAGCATGAAACTCCCTCTCTCCTGTCTACAGGTAAAGGAAAGGGCATTCTGCCTGCATTCATGTTCTCCCCTGTGGTCCTCAGCTTGTTGGCAGGCCTCTCAGGGAAATATTCCTGAGAATATTTCATAGCAGACATGTGCTTGCTTTGGGCCAGACACTACACAAAAGGCCTTGGTGACATGGTTCCTGGCCTCATGGAGCTTGTTCTCCTTCAGGGACAGTCAGAGTAGATGCCATGAAAGAGATATGGGTGACACAGTGAGAGGATTCAGAGCTGAGGCCAGCCAGCTGAAGACACAGGAACAATTTAATATTGAGAGAAAAACAAAGAATTAAAAGTAGGTGGTATTTATCATGGAAAGGTTTTTATTTTTGCTGGTTTTTTTTTAATGATTATTTTGCTCTATTTTATCAAGATTTGACTCAATACTGCAAGTCATACACTGAAACTCGTGAGAGCCAGAATTCAACAGGACTGCCTTGTTTTTCCAGGCTTTGCAAGTTTTCTGCCTTTGACAGGGTGCAGTTTTACCACTTTTCTATCACTCTCTACTAATAGAAAACACTTGTGTTCTCCTTCTCTGACAGATTTCCACCTTACGCAGGTTACAGACTTCATACATTTTACTGTATTTATATGGTGGGAGTAAGTAGAGGCCAAAGAAGGGAACCACACTCCAGCACCTCATTTGTATTGAGCCCATATTTAAACAACCAAATCCCAGCTCTCACAGCAGGAGGGAGTAGCTTGGGAGTGCTACAGTGTGATCTCTCATAAGGCTAACATATCTTCCTCTGATATGTTCTCCCCTGAAGTGGCTGTTTTTCCTCCAAATTCCACTATGGAGAATAACAGAAAAATCAGTTGCCACAGAGTTGATTGTAACTCATGGTGGCCTTGTGTATGAAAATAGAACTCCACTCCATAAGGTTTTCAATGGCTGTGATCGTTCAGAAGTACATTGTCAGACCTTTGCAAGGTGCCTTTGGGGTGACTTGAACTTCCAACATTTTTGTTAGTTGCTGAGTGCTTAACCATTTGTGTCACCCAGGGACTGTCATATTGTCAGGATGCAGCACAGACCAGAAACTTTACACAGCAGAGAGCTGGAGATCAAGGATAGATGGACTTCACAGAGCAAGGAGAGGTATTTTGCAGAGCTGTACAGTGGAGCAGAGAATCTTTCTACTGTCCTAGCTTACATGGCTTGATGAGTAGCCAAGAGGACCAGCAATAACTGGAAACAGAGAGAGAGATGATAAGAACCTGTACTTCAAAGTGCTTATATCTTGGGTTTCAAACAGCATGTATTGGTGCTTGTTCTTTGGTAACTAGTTTCACAAAAAATTCCTAAGAGATTAGTGGAATTAGTGGAAGAGCATATTTAATATATATTTACGTTTTTATCATTTGACTTCATTTATTTATTCAGCAAATATTTATTGAGTGCCTACTATTGTTGGTCATTGCTGTAACTTCACACCAGGCTTCTCTCTTAGCCAAAGGCTTCACTTACTCATTTGTAAGAAAGGACTGGTTAAAACAAATGCATGATAATACGTGCTGCTTTTTTTGTATATCTGTCCTTGTTATTGTTAGGTGCTGATGAGTTGCTCTGACTCATAGTGACCCCATGTACAACAGAATGAAACACTGCCTAGTCGTGCACCATCCTCACAATCCATGCTATGCTTGAACCCATGGTTCCAGCCACTGTGTCAATCCATCTCATTGAGGGCCTTCCACTCTTTCACTGACTCTACTTTTTCAAGTATGTTATCCTCCTCCAGGGAATGATCCCTTCTGACAACATAACCAAAGTAAGGGAGATGAAGTCTGGCTATTCTTGCTTCTAAGGAGAATTCTGGGAGCTCTGGTAGGATAGTGGCTAAGGCACTTGACTGCTAACCAGAAGTCTGGTGGTTCAAACCTACCAGCCATTTCTCGGAAGGAAGTATCACTTCCGTAGTGATACTGCCTCAGAAACCCAAGGAGGGGTCGCTATGAGTTGTATCCGACTCAATGGCAAACAACAAGGAAAATTCTGGCTGGACTTCTTCCAGGGCAGATTTATTTGTTCTTCTGGCAGTCCATGGTATTTTCAGTATTCTTGTACACTTGTGTATTTCCAAATAAAATATTTGGTAATCAATATGTAATTCATGTGTCTACATTCATTCTATTTCCCATATTAATTAACAAAGTTTCAAGTTAATAATACCCTGCCTCAGGGTATTATTCTATATAGAGCTAGAAGAGAGAGAGAGTTGACTGTCAAAATTGTGTCGGTCAGAGTAGGCAGACCACATAAGCAGCACTCTTCATAGCATATATCGGCCCACATGAGACCCAGGTTTGACTGTGTGGTCCCCATTACAGAGACAGGTGAGAGCTATCCTTGGGTTTATAACAGTACAAACTTCTTGTAGAGTTTGTCTCTATTTACGGCTCCATGCATTAACATCAGAGGCTTTAATGAATATTTGTTTTTTAAAAAACTATCCTGCATTTGCATTCCCCATTGGTCTCTTTTCCAAGTATTCCAGAGTGGAGTAGTCTGGTTTTAACTGATTTTCAATATGTGCTTGTAGTGATAGTTCTGTCTAGCCTGTTTGGGTTACCCCACTTTAGCTTCCCTTTCAGCAACTGCTCAAGTATTGTTGTCAGTTCCTCCATTTCGTGCTCACAAAGCCCTGGGGAATTATGAAACACAGGTTTCATAAAATGAAAAAGTCACCAATATGGAAGAGATGCCAGACATTATTTAATCCAATATTTTCTTGACTACAAATCCTTGCCATGTTGCCACATGGCTCATGCTTCCATGTCTCCAATGATGAAGAATACACTGTGTCCAAGGCAACACAGGGCATTTTTATTGTTGTTGTCATTTTGCCATAGAGTTGGCCCCGATTCATAGTGACCCTTCCATATGTTTCTGGGGCGGTATCACTACAGAAGTGGATTGCCCAACCTTCCTTCCGAGAAGTCGCTAGTGGGTTTGAACTGCCAGCCTTCTGGTTAGCAGTCGAGTGCCTTAGGCACTATGCCACCAGAGCTCCAAGGGCATTTTTAGATAGTGTTAATTAGAAACTTTGTCCTTAGGTTGAGCTTAAACTTGCCATTCTCTTGTCTGCTTCTAGTTATGCCCTCTAGGGCAATCCAAAGTCAATTCCAGGTAACAATCCTGTTTGAAGACAACTCTCATTACCCTCTCTTAGCTCTTCTCTTTTCCAGGCTAAGTATTCATAGCTTCTTTAATATTTAATATGTTTTCAAATTATCTCAAAAATGTGGTGAGCCTGGCAGAAGAGATTTGTAGAAATGGACCTAGAAGACAAGATCTAATCTGACCAGCACAGAATAGAGCCTTTTCACTGAGGACTGGCTGCATCCAAAGACCTCATTGATGACGATCAATTCTGTCATTTCATACAAGCATAGGTGGTTGTCCCTATACTCTATGAAGTCATGAATTCCATAGATGTTTGTCTTCATATTAATGAAAATCCCTCTTCAAGTGGCTTTGAATTTTTTCAGCTTTGGCATCAAGTCTGGGAATTGTCTGGGAAAACTAGCATAAAACGGATATTAAAATTTGAAATCCATAATTACTTTCTTCATTTGTTAATTGCATATATTTGAATTCCTAGGTAAATATGAAATCAATGATTCAGAAATGCAGATAGGGGAGAACTTCTCAAAACAGATATAATTTCCAGAATAAATCATTCTTATTTTGATTATTAGGTATATGTTGAACCTCAAGGCTTGGGATGTTGAGATCTTCCCCCCACCCCCAGTGTTTCAAATCTATTGTCCAAATTTCCTTGTTCTATTATTTGAGGTCTGACAACAGCCTGTTCCACAAGGCTGTTTCTTTCATTGTTACTCCAATCATATGCTCAAAACACCCGAAATTGACAATGGAGAAAAACTAAGTTGCATTACGTTGCTAAATCCACCGCTTATCTGTCAATTTGTCCTACTCTGCTGCCTTACATGTTGCTGTGATGCTGGGAGCTATGCTACCGTTAATTCAAATACCAATAGGGTTACCTATGGTGGATAGGTTTCAGCAGAGCTTCCAGATTAAGACAGCCTAGGAAGAAAAGCCAGGAGATCTATCTTTAAAACTTAGCCCATGAAAATCCTGTGGATCACACAAAATATTGTGCAATCTAGTGCTAGAAGATGAGTCCCCTAGTTAAAACACACAGTGGCTGCAACAATAGATTCACACATGCCGGCGATCATGAAGATAATGCAGGACCAGGTCACATTTCATTCTGTTGCACAAGGGGTCACCACGAATCAGAGCCAACTCACTGCTAAACTCAAGTTGCTAAATAAGTGAATTGCCCATATTGTATTTGATGCTTCTGTCTCTTTAGAGTTTTTCTTCTCAGAGATACTGACTCTCAGTAGGTCCAACAGTGGGGTCTGGCAACCCCAGGGCTGCTGCTGAGTAAGCTGGGTTAGGGCCCAACATGTGTAAAGCTGGTCAAATTGAAAACATCTGTGGCTTCTCTGTAATAACTCTTCCCTGAAATCACATAGAAAAAGCAGAATGCGTGGTACTGTGGGAGAAAACATGACCAACAGAACATGTTGTCTGGGAATTTTTTGGTAAAGAAAATGTGATTCATGGAGTACACACACCAAGGCAACACAGCCAAGGATTGCTTGGAAATTTGAGTCTCACCCTTTGAAGGGTGTTTAGTCGAATCCCCCAGGCTGGTGTGTGTTACTAGTATCACATAAAGAAAATCCACTCTTGAGCAACAGCAAGAGCTTGCTTAGCTGCATTTTTTCCAGCATTTTATTTCTTCCATTTCTTTTGCAACTAGCTGTGTCCTATTTTTTTTTTTTTTGCCTTTTTAAATGTTTTCCTGCTTATAAAGCACATTGACTTTGTTTAGTAAGCAAAAGAATCTTAGAAAATCTCACTGTTAAGCAAGATTTTATTTCATAAAGTTTCTCAGGGAAATTTTCCTCCCCTTCTGTTATTCATCTACAAAAAGAACATGGCATATGTAATCAAGATTTAACCAACTGAAATGAGTAAAAGAGGGTTTTTCTGGCCTGTTGTGAAGTATACTTGGTATGGATTATCTCTAGAATGTGAGTTACAATGACTCACCTGCAGAGGGAAAAAAGTATAACACACACATATACACACACACACATATCCTAATAAGCATCTAAAATCTGGGTTTTGAAAGAGGAAAAATAGGCTAAGAGGACAGTTTCTTCATGAAGAAAAGAAAAAGACTCTTCATTTTCCACGTGTTAATGTTTTCGTAAAAATACCAGTGACCACCAAGTTGACTCCAATTCATGGAGGCCCCCTGTGTAGCAGTATAGAAATGTGCTCCATGGGGTTTCCAATGGTTAATTTTTTGGAAGTAGATTGCCAGGCCTGTCTTCTGAGGTATCTTTGGGTGGATTCAAACCTCCAACCTTTGAGTTAGCTGCTGGGTGTGTAACTCAAGGGGTTTGTATCACCCAAGGACTCCAGTGTTCTCATAAACCTGGTCTATTTTCTGTTCGCACACATCTTTATGGAAGCAGACTGCCTTTTCTCCCATGGAGTGGCTGGGTGGGTTCATACCTCTGACCTTTTAGTTAGCAGCCAAATTCTTTAGCCACTGTGCCACCAGAGCACATTTGGGAACAAATAAACTAAACTCACTGCCATCGAGTCAGATCCAACTCATAGAAACCCTTCCTTGGGTTTCTGAGGTGGTATCACTACAGAAGTAGATTGACCCACAAATAGGATGTAAAAATAAATTTGGTGCTTGTTCTTTGCCAAATGAGTTAACTACAAATCCTTAAGAGAAGGAATTAATGTGTGAAATATATTTTTTACATTTATCTTGTAAATACTTACATTTAAACAATCTGACTCTGTTTATTCAGTCAGCAGCTGTTTATGGAGTGCCTACTATTGCTAGGTATTGTGCTTAGTGCTGAAGAGACAACACTGTACCATACTAGCCTAGACCAGACTGCAAGCAGAATAGACAATATAGTGTGTATGTGTTGGGGTGGGGTGTGATTTTATGTAGGGTAGTCAGAGAAGTCCTCTCCAAGGAGGAGACATTTGACAAGAGATCTGAATGAAATGTGGGAATGAGTAGTGCAGGTATTTGGGAAAAGATTCTTCCAGGCAGAAGGACAGCAAAAATGTTGGCCCTATTGTGGTTGTGTGCTTGAAGTATTTCAATACTTGAATATCAAGAAGGCAATGTACCTGAGCAAGGAAGAAAATACTAGAAATTCTCTTTTTTGCTTAAGAAGCATAGATAGAGAAATAACAGAAGGCCAGATTAGGGACAGTTCTGAAGCCCATAGTAAGGATTGGGAATTTTAGCCTTGGGAAACATCGGGGGGCTAAGAGCAAGAGTATGACCTTGTAAAGTGGTTACTCTCACTGCTACGTGGATAACAGAAGGTTCAGGATGGAGTGGAAGCAAGGAGGTCAGTGGCCCTTGTAGTAGCCCAGACCAAAGAAGATGGTGATCTGGTTGAAGGACCCCATGGAAGTGGTGAAAAATGGACAGGAGAAAGGGGTGCTGAAGAAAGTCAAGATTCTTTTTGGCTCAAGTAACTGGGTAAAATGTGATGCCATTTTTAGAATTTCTAGAGACTGCGAAAGACTTAAGGAAGAGCCAACTTGTCAAAGGGTGGAATGGGGAGAAGCCAAAGGTTCATTTTGGACATTAAGATGTCTTTTAGACATCCACATGAGGATACTAAGTTGTTGTTGTTGTTGTTATGTGCCATGGAGTCAGACCCAACTCATAGCAACCCTTCCTTGGGTTTCTGAGGCATTATCACTATGGAATTAGATTGTCCAACCTTCCTTCCGAGGAGTGGCTGGTGGATTTGAACCTCCAGCCTTCTGGTTAGCAGTCAAGTGCCTTAGGCACTACACTACCAGAGCTCCTAGGATACTAAGTAGGCTATACAAATGTGGTATTCAGAAAAGTTGGGGCTGGGCGTATGAATTTGGGAATAGATGGCATAAACTCCCAAAGGGAAATGTCTTTGGTAATTCTGGTTATATTCTCCACCTCCTCCACCCATTACTTTGGAATTAATTGGGATACCACCAAAAGCCATAATTTAAGAGTCAAAACACCATATGTGTTTCCTTCTTGATGGACCAAGTTCCCTTGCACCCTCAGAATGCCCATATCTAAAATGACAATAATATTATCCACCTCTTGGTCATCCTCTAAGAAGCGGTAAGATACTAAGCATTAAGATGAAAAGAGTTGCCAACACCTGAAAGAACTCCAGGGTCAGAACCCAAGGGTAGGAAGACTTATTTGTATTTGGATGATCAAGTCCTTGAGGACAAGCTCTATCTTCTGCTTGCCTATCGAACTTGGTATGGGGTTCAGTCAATGCTGCTGACTAAACTCTCTATTCTTCTTCTTCTTCTTTTTTTTTTGATTCAAGTATTTTATATTATTGAAAAATATAACACAACATTTGCCATTTTTCAAATGTATAGTTCCCACTGTCTACTCTTAAAGTATTAATACTTCAGTCACTAAATGAAAGCTGACAATGTGAGCCTGGATAATTGGGACTGCCTCTGACCACATGGTCTCTAATCTTGACTCTCTCTTATCAGCTCTCTATTGCTTCCAGAGGAGCTCTGGTAGCATAGTGCCTAAAGACACTTGACTGCTAACCAGAAGGCTGGCAGTTCAAACCCACCAGTGGCTAACTCCTTGGAAGGAAGATGGGGCAATCTACTTCCGTAGTGATACTGCCTCGGAAATCCAAGGAGGGATCACTATGAGTCACGTCCAACTCAATGGCACATAACAACAACACAACAACATTGCCTCCAGAGAGATCTTCTAGAAGATCATGTCAATTCCTTTCCTAAATCCTTCCAATGACATTTCATGGCCTTGGGATTAAAGTTTGAGCTCCTTAGCATGGCTCACAATACTCTGCATAGCCTGGCCCTTAACCTCCACTCCTGCCTTATCTCTTACTACTTTTTTACATTTACCACATGCACCAAATAGTAACTGTTCTCCTAACAGGCCTTTGTGTCTTTATGTTCTATCTCTTTAGAATGATTTTCCCTGCCATGTCTATCTAGAGAACTTCTATTGATTTCTCAAAGCCCCAGTTAAAGTTCTTCCTCCTCTGTGAAGCATTCCTAGGCCCATCCAAGCAAAAATCTCTCCTTTTCTCTGAACCAGCACTGTACTGGATACCTCCATTTTAGTGCTATAACACTATAACACAAGGCCATGTCTCCTTTTAGATTGTGGGCTCTTTGGGAGAACAACCAAAATGGCTGTCACCTCTCTGTTCTCTGTACCTAATCCAGGGTCAGGCATGCAGCAGAAACTTAATATGTGTTTCCTAAATAAAGTGAATGAATGAGTTAGAATCCAGGAGCCCAGAATGAAGTCCTTCCCTATAAGAATAAAGCTGGAAGCTCCGTAAACATTAAAAATGTGGTAACCCAAAGTCATTAAGATGTATTTTGGGCCTTGGTGACACCAAGCTGGTTAGGAAAGAAATTAGTCCAATGTCAAGCAATTGTGTCTAAGTGATTAATAATTTATATGTATGCCTCTCTTATTAGTAGAGTTCCCATTAGGTTCATACTAGAGTTTCCATGAATTTTTGAAGGGTCCTGAACTGAGCTATAGAAAGCAGGGTCTCAGCCTTAGTCAATCCTATAGGGGTCTCAGTCTATAGGATCCCAGGAGGGAGCAAAGCACAGCTTCTCATGGGAGTTAGGACTATTGGATGTCTTGGATATGACCAGAACGTATCTTCATGATCCCTGTGTCTGGGTCTACCTTCTTGGTAGTGAGATTATACAACTCTGCTGATCTTGAGTGACCTTAATTTTGTTAGGTTGTAGCACATAACCCAATGCATTTACCTATAGTCAGACTGGATGGCTGACAATACCTAGAAAATGTCCATGACCATAAGACATATCATTTTCTTGAGCAATATTCTTACCTGGGCAGAAGCTCTGAAAATGCTGGCCCTTCCATCTTGACTCTTAGAAAGGGGGCTAAGGTGTGGAAGTAATGGGGTGGGTACGTCAGGGTGGTGAGCATTTCAGCTCATGCTGGGAGTTTCTGACTGGGACCTAAGAATGATCTGTGACCAACCTGAATGAGATGAGCCGCGCTTTCTGGGCTGCCATATCGAAGGTCGTGTCCGTTGATGGCTAACACACGATCATTCTCCTCCAGCTGACCGTGTCTGTCTGCCACACCACCATCAAGTACATTGAAAATGAATACACCTGGCTCATCCACTTTGCGCACCAGTTTTATTCCAAGCTGCTCCTCAGGGCTGCGTTTATTGAGAATCACATGGAAACTGTCATCCTGGGAGCCATAGGAGTCCATTGCCAGTCCGTTGTTCCTGCTTCGGAATTTTTGCTCCCGCAGCACTGTGAGCCGTAGCACCTGGCAGGGCTGCCGCAGAAGGCGAAGGGCGTAGCTGTGAGGTACATTGCTGATATCCATCCCGTTGACCTGGAGGACAGTGTACTTCAAAATCTGGAGCAATTGCGTAATTCGTTCCATCTGCTACAACCCCTCCTGAAAGGCCCTGGCTCACAGAAGAACCCACACTCTCTTCTTTCAAAGATTGCTCTTCTCTATCACCTTATCTTGTGTCCAAAATTCCCCATCTCCAACATTCCTTTTAATCCTTTTTATTTGATGTGACCTCTACCACTTTTTCAGGACTCTCAAGAGGAAACGATCTTTCCTCAACCTTGTTCTTACACAAGTTCACAAAATTATCTATAGAGTAGTTCTGTAGATACCTACAAAATTATCTGACCTTCATTTCTGTTGCCTGCCAAACTTATTTTTCAGCTGAGGGGGGAATAAAAAAAGGCAAAGTAAGAAAAGCTTAAGAAAAGAAGACATTTTCCCATTCAGTTCAGTTAAATAATTAAACTATTGTTCAGATGAAACTGAGCTGCATTTTCTTTCTAGAAATTGCCAACTAAATTGTTCCCCCTAGCTCATCCATACTGGAACTTCCAGTTACCACCACTGAGAAAGTATGTGTAGAAGAGTATGTGTGTGTGAGCGTGTGTATATGTATATGTATGTATGTGTGGTGTGTGTGTGTGTGCATGTGACAGTGTATATATGTGTGTTTGTGCATGTGAAAATGTATGTATGTGTGTGTGGATGTGAGAGTGAGTATATGTTTGTGTTGTACATGTGTGCCTGTGAGAGTGTATATGTAGTGTGTACATGGTGTATGTGTATGCATATGAGCGTATGTATATATGTATATGTTGTTTGTGTATGTGTGTGTATGTGTGTGAGTGTATATGTGTGTATATGTGTGTGTATAGGGTCTCAAGGTGGTTGTCTACAAAGCCTTTTGCACATATTTTCTCAAGAAGCAATATCCATGCACAGTTTCAAGCAAACTGACATGAATGAAAGTTTTTGGCTTTTATCGAAGACTGGATCCCTTTGTAATGCTATTGAAAATAGCCTTCAGCCCAGCCTCTCTCATTTGTTCCATAATAATAACCTGCAGATCTGAGGCCCATCGCCTTTCTGGTTTTAATTACTCCAGCTAAGCAGGCCCAGCCAGAGGCTCTAGCCCCAACGTTAGTCACCACTTTGGAGGAAAACCGTTTCATAGAGGCTCTGCACGCAGTGTACTTGGGGAGAGAGGCCCCACAGAAGGGAAACGACCTTCTTGGATTTCTACAGTTTGGTAAGATTTCTTGTACTTGTAGCCAGTTGTTAGAGGAGACTTGGAATGAGGTGATTCTTGGGTGTAGAATCAGCAGTTTTCTTGTTCATCTCCAGGGAAGGATGGAGGCTTCCCAGGGGTGGATTACCCAATAAGCGAGGTAAGCAGGGGCTTACGGGTGCTCACTTACTAATCTGTAATGAACAGTTTCACATGTGAATGAACAGTTTCGCATGTGAAAGCCATGTGAAACTGTTCACTACAGATTAGTAAGTGAGCACCCGTAAGCCCCTGCTTACCTCGTTTATTGGGTAATCTGACACTGAGACTAGCCTGTGCAAAGACAAGACCCACCTCTTTCGTCCAAGCACAGGTGAGCAGAGCCCCCTGGCATCACATTCAGGCCGAGAGAAGCTCAGGGTTGCCTGCTAAGGAATCCTGGCAGCGCTTTTGCCTCCAAACACCAGTTGAAGGCCATAATAACCAGAATGTTTTATTATGCAACCCTCCCAGGCAGCACAGCCTCCACTAGAATTGGGAGGAAACCATGTAAGAGTATCACTGACTGCAGGCTGCCTGCCACCTGAGTTGAGGGCCCCTGCCTTGTACTTCATCTTGAAGACCAGTGGGAATTTCAGCATTTCTGTGATTACTGCCGTAAATTCTTTCTCCTCTTATTCCAATCAGTTTGCCAAAGAAAGAGCTCATGGGGAGACAGGAGCTGGCCCCTTCGCAGCCCAGGGGGGATTGGATGAGACTGTTGTCTGCGTATCAGATGGAAATATATGACTGGGGAGGGATTGCTTGTCACTTTTGGCACACGTTTTACTTCTGCCTGATAAACAACTCCTCTTTTATCCATTCTCTTCTTCTGAAAATTCCTCCTTAAAGTCCTTCCCCTCAACCAAATCTTGGAGGATAGTAATGTCCAAGACATTCTATTCCAGCACCTGTATCCCCTGGAATGTCTATGGGTTAGTAGGAATAATTTAGGGATTACTTTTTTTAAATCTAGGACCACTAAATTCCAGGAAATCTCCTTTTGAGGGTGTGTGAATGTGAGTGATTAGATAAAATATAAAACGTTGCATTCATCTACTCTAAAAATAATAATGTGACAAAAAAAGAAATATATGCTCCAGTTTTATATTATTTTATATTATTGCTGCTTACAGGGGGAGAAAGGGTAGAATGAAGGAAAGAAGAGAAGAAAGAGGAGATGGAACAAGGGAAGGGGGAGGCAATGGGGTGAGCTAGAAGGGGAGAAGGAGAAGGAAAAGACAGAAAAAATAAATCAGAGACAGAGGAAAATATCTATATATGAGGCAGGCAGCGGGTGAGGTAGTAGAACAGTGAGAAAGACAGAAAAAGACCTGGCTCAGTTAAATTATAAATCTCATATGAAGAGTCAAATTAACATGGCAGGTGACTACTCCACATTTACTTAGTATTTTCCCTTATTCATTCATTCATAAAATCATTTGTTTTGAAGGCTTTTTACATTAAGCCCCTTATCACAGTCCTATAGCTTTGGTCTCTACCTTTAGGATGATGTCTCCTGGCAGTAATCGGCCATCTCTGGCAATCACGCCATCACGATAAATATGCTGGATAATGATATGGACCAGCGGGGTTTCACTGCCTCCCACAAGCCTAATGGAGAGGCTTTCACTGGGATCCACTCGATTGATCTTAATGCAGGTAATTTCACCATCTGGAATCAGGTGATACAACCTTGGAAAGACTGAAATGGACAAACACAGTATGTATTTAGGACACCAACCCAATGTACATTTCCAGCCATTTCTTTTCTTCAAACTTTGGTTTTAGCCAAATTAAACTTTCATCCACAGTTTCTATTTCCTGGCCTCTGTGCCAGCATATGTTTCTCTGCTTGGAATGTTTTTCATCCTAGGCTTAAACCCAGTTTTTCCTTCAAGGCCTGAGTGAAATGATCCCTTCCAATTAAACTCTACCTGATCCCTTGCTCCCTCCAAACACCACACTTCTCATGAAGCTTTCCCTCTATGTCTCATGACACTTAGCCAACCTTCTATTATTATTCTTTGTGTCAATTTCTTATACCTCTCTTTAGAGTCTAAAATCCTTGAACACATAATTTGTGGCTATTCCACAATGATTCTAAAATCCCTGAATGCATAATTTGTGGCTATTCTGTGCACAGGAGCCTTCAGCTGATGTTTACTGAGTGAACAGAAGTGAGTGAACGAATGAGTGATCTGTTGTTATGGAATGAACAGTAATTTTATCACCTGTCTGTTTAAGACTAGAACAGAACAAATCTGCTCTTCTGCCCCTCACATCGTTTGGATATTTCTCCCCTGAAGATCCTGCTTTTCAGGCTTAGGGAATCATCAGTCCACTCTATCAGATCTTGTATTAATGAAGGGAAATTTCATAATCAAGAAAAGAAGCCCCAGCCAAGGCCTAGTTGGTGGCTTAGGGAGGCTGTTCCTGATCTCCCTGAATCACTGAATGCAGAGCTAAAAGGAGAGTAGAAGATCCTCTAACCAGTTGCCGTAGAATCAATTCCGTCCAACTCATGGCAACCCCATGTGTGTCAGAGTAGAACTGTGCTCCACAGGGTTTTCAGTGGCTGATTTTTTGGAAGTAGATCACCAGGGCTTTCTTCTGAGGTGCCCCTGTGTGGACATAACCCCCAGCCTTTGGACTGGCAGCTGAGTGCATTAACTGTTTACACCACCCGGGGACTCCAAGACATCATCTAGGCTGGAGTTTATCAGTCTGAGGAATTCTATTTCCCAATGAAATCTTTAACATGCCCCCCCACCCTTTTGACCATACCCGGAAGATGCTTTAGTTGTGTTTGAAAGCCAGTGATAGTCAAATCAGTATGTGGTAGTTCGGTTTGTGTCAACTTGGCTGGGCCTGGCTGAGTAGCTGGGCAGCTGGTGGTAGTTATTCCCCATGATGAGACTGGCAATCAACTCCACGGTGGGATCTACCACAAGCAACTGTGTAGCTGCCTTTGGGTATGTGGTCTGCTTCCTGTGTATAAGGAGAAGCCTTTGGGTATAGTCTTTAGCCTATGGCATGCTTGGACCCTGCATGTAGCTGTGTCATTGCTCAGCAGCCTGCTATGCTCTGCCAACCTTGGGACTTACAATGGACTTAAGTTAATGGCCTGCTGTGTGGTTTGGTAACATCGGGACTGTGCCTTTTTCCTTGTCAGCAACCTTGGGGCTTCTCAGCCTCAGCAGCCAGCAGCTGTCTGAGTGAAGAAATGCCTCTAGCTCCAGTGGGCTGGGAGCAGGAGGCAGAGCTGGACCCCAAGGTTGA
Organism: Orycteropus afer afer; assembly: GCF_000298275.1. Taxonomy (NCBI): domain Eukaryota; kingdom Metazoa; phylum Chordata; class Mammalia; order Tubulidentata; family Orycteropodidae; genus Orycteropus; species Orycteropus afer. The sequence continues at coordinate 414,822 of NW_006921740.1, forward strand.
GGGGCTTTCATCCAGCTCTTAGAGCCTGGCACTTTGAACTTGGACTTAAAGCCTCCAAATTGTAAGAATAAACTCCTGTTTGTTAAGGCCACCCCATTGGTGGTATATTCCTGTCAGAGTGACACTAAGTAACCAGAACACATTACTTGACAAGGGAGAACAGTTAAGGTCAGACAAGGGAAGTGAAGTGATTGGCTGGAACTCACAAAATTAGGTGGCCCTCAGAGCTGGGTCAGAATGTAGGGGGCCAGCCCTCTCACTGCCTCCCTCAGGTCTCCCTGGAGCTCAGTGTTCACAGCCAGACAAGAATCGCATAGGGAACTTGAATGGAAGAAGACTAATCAGCCAGCAGCACTGACTGACACCGTTTGTCCACTTCAGTTTGAGTACAAGTATTCAGAAGGGACACCAGCAAGCATTGGGATCCAGTTCAGGGAGAAGAGGCTCTTCTGATTTGCTTGAGGCTTGAGTTTGGATGTGGAGGGCAGAGCTGCCTCGACAGTTGCTGACTGTTGCCTTCGCCCTAAGATTCTCCCTGAATTAAGTGATCTGGAGAGATCAAAACAAAGGCCTGGTTCTGTATAATCCACTCTCTGTGACTATTTTCAAAACCTATGACCTTAGTCCATTTTCTCTAATGAACTAATGAGTATTTAACTCTCTAAGAACAGTACAGAAAGAGTTAAACCTATTTCTAATTATTGTAGAACATGATAAACAAAATAATTTAGTGGTCAGAGGAAGCCTGAGAAGTGGTTCTTTAGCAGCCCTTAGGATTTAATTTAATTTAAGCGATTGGTTTTGCTGTGGGGTTGTGGGCAGTTGTCTTAATCTGTCAGTTCCTGGTGCTAACAGTACTTGGGTGATTTGAGTTCAATTAATGTTTAAACTACTTTGATTACATCAGGTAGACAATACCACAAATATTTGGTGGAATGTATCTGGTGAAAGGGAATGGAAATTTTTTTTTAAATAATCAGTTTGAGCAAAGAAAGGCTTGGAAATAATCATCAAAAGCTGCTGATTTTCCCTCTCTCTCTGCCACCCCTCCGTTAACCTCCCTCCTAACCGATTTTAACTGCCTAGTGCAGGGACTCTGATATAGTATTTACGGGGATTGTAATTAGGTCAATATAATTAGAACATGCAGCGTCTGTATGTGTGCATGTGGGGTGTGTGTGTATGCATGTGTGTGTGTGTGGACACAGAGTGAGAGGTGATGTAAGTAAGCAAGGAGGAGTCTTATATGACTGCTCATGAGTTCACAGAAGGCATGAAAATATAGACAATAGATATATCTTATGCATATATTATACATTATGTTATACAATAACATATACATAATATATTATATAATATATATAATATTATATATATACTTGTCTCCTACTTTGGTCATGTTGTCAGAAGGGACCATTCCATGGAGAAGGTTATCATACTTGGTAAAGTGGAGGGTCAACGAGAGAGGGGAAGGCCCTCAAGGAGATAGATTGACATGGTGGCTGCAACAATGGGCTCAGGTATTGTGAGGTTGGCATGGGACTGGGGAGTGTTTTGCTCTGTTGTATACAGGGTTGCTATGAGTTGGAGCTGACTTAATGGCACATAACCACGACAACAACAGCAGTAACATATATAATATAGTGCACATAATACATATAATATGTTATATATACAAATATAGATGTTGTTGTTGTTATGTGCCATCGAGTCAGCCCTGATTCATAGCAACCCCTTCCTGGGTTTCTGAGGCAGTATCACTATGGAAGTAGATTGCCCAACCTTCCTTCCAAGGAGTGGCTGGTGGGTTTGAACCATCAGTCTTCTGGTTAGCAGTCAAGTGCCTTTGGCAATACGCTACCAGAAAATATACTGCAAGCCCCAGGAGTAGAGAGCAGTGTGACCTGTGGTTAAGAGAGTGGAGTCTGGGGCCAGATGGTCTGAGAATCCTAGTTTTGCTACTTTCTAGCTGGGAGATGTGGGACTGTTTCCTAATTTGTAAAGTGGTAATGATGATATCTATCCCTTAGCATTATTGTGACATTCAAATAACTTAGAAATGTCTAAATGTGTACATATGTATGTATGTATATGAAGTTCTATTTCTTGGAGAACTTGGACTACAGCAAGTTGAAGCTGGGAACCAGATTTTGTAATCTTTACAAAGTTACAGTGCCTACACCAGTGCTTTACATATAGTATGCTCTTCCTGACACACATGAAGAACTCCATCTTTGTTAGCTATTTTTATTACTCCTCTTCTAGGTATAAAAGGAAAGACATGAGACAGTATTTCCTCAGCTCCATTTATACCAGGGAAAGCAAGAGAATCTAAGATCCAACGAAGTTCCCTGCATGGATTCTAGAGCTAAGTTACCTGGATTCAAGCTTTAGTAAGGTAATGTGAAGCTAGCTAAGTACACCTTCTGTGCCTCAGTTTCCTCATCTGTAAAATGGGGATAATAACAGTAGCAATTTTACAGGATTGTTGTAAAAATTAAATGAGTTAATATTGGTAATATACTCAGAAACACACCTTGTGCATTGTCATAACAGTAAATACTTATCTAGCATATACAACATACCAAGTAACATTCTAGTGCTTTCAACTCATTAACTACAATTATTATTCCTTATAGGAGTCTTGCTGGCACCATGGGTAAAGCACTTGTCTGCTAACCAAAAGGTTGGCAGTTTGAAACCACCAGCTGCTCCACAGGAGAAAGATGTAGCAGTCTACTTCCGTAAAGATTACAGCTTTAGAAACCCTATAAGGCAGTTCTACTCTGTCCTATAGGGTTGCTATGAATTGGAATCAACTTGATGGCAGTGTTTTTTTAAAATTTATTATTCCTTGTATACCTTAAGGTAGCACCTAGTGGTTAGGGTTCCAATTCCTTTTCCCTTCCATCTATGTAAAAAGGAATAAAATTTCTACCTTTAGTTCCTTATGTGTGAGTACGTTCATCAAGTTAAAACATGTTCTATATCCTTGGGAAGACAGGTGTCATAGAAGGTGAGGTGGTGGTCAGGTTGTCACCACCACTGAAGTCACTCTGGAAGCCCTGCCATTGCAGGTGAGCTCACCTACCTTCAGGGGCAGTGGTATTCTCAGAATTTTCCCTTCCCTGGTCAGCTTGGTTGGCAACTGCACTTCCGCTCTTTGTCCTCCGAAGGACACTCAAAGCCCGATTTATTTTCTTAAAAGATCTGCTTCTGATAGTAGATCGCTCAAAGGGCCGTGCTGAAGAAAAGACGGAAGAGAGTAACAACAGCTATGTGTTAGTAGAAATCACTTTGTATGTACACATTTGAAAACATATATATATATATATTTTAAAAAAGGGAGCTCTGGTAGCATAATCTCTAAGGCACTTGACTGCTAACCAGAAGGCTGGCGGTTCAAACCCACCAGCCACTCCTCAGAAGGAAGGTTGGGCAATCTACTTCTGTGTGATACGGCCTCGGAAACCCGAGGAGGGGTTGCTATGACTTGGGTCTGACTCAACGGCAAACAACAACACAACATTTAAAAAAAACAAAGTTGCTTTCAAGTTGATTCCAACCCATAAAGACCCCATGGGTTTCAGAGCAGAACTATTTTGCATAAGGTTTCCATGGCTGTGGTCTTTCAGAAGCAGGTTGCCAGCCTTTGTGCCACCGGGTGGTGGGAACTTTTCAGTTAGCAGTCCAGTGCTTAACCATTTGCACCGTCCAGAGACTCTAATACACACTATACAATAAAACATGAACAGGATTAGCTCTAGGTATTAGAATTATAGAATTTGCTTACTTGTATTTTCTGAGTTTTCTACAATGAACTGTGCTCTTTTTTCTTTTTGGCTGGACTGAATATAATAGCACTTTTCATTTTTCTTGAGCAGCACAGATAGGAAGGAACTGACACTGTAGGACTGATGAATCATTAGGTCTAGTTTCAACTCCTTTCACCAAGTCAGATTACATACAGTTTTAATAATCTGAGGTACTCGTGGTTTTATTTCACTTTGGAGGATTGGACATTGGGTTGCTGCCAAAGCTAACAGAATTATTTCCCCTTAAAAAACATTTCTAGAAATTTCCAGTGAATATTCCACAGAGGGCAACCCCAAGGCAAGGAGCCTTTTCCCGTATAACCACCCATTTGACTCACTCCTAGTTCGGTTGTTCCGGCCAGTATCCAATGGGCTGTTTGCTGGCTGGCCCTCCTCTGCTGTGGACATATAGGCAGGGTTGTCTAGGCCTGGCTCATCCGTCATTAAGGAGACGGTGGCAGCTGCGGAAACCTCTGGGGAGAGTGGCATTGCTGTGAGGCTAGCACAGCCGTCTGACCCGCCATCTTGTGAACGCCTCTTCCTGTCTTTGGTCAGGCCATAGTGGGAGGCACCTTTACAGCTGTAACAAAACCAGTGGGGAGGTTAGAACAGGCTTCAGGTTTGCTGCCATTATTTAGTCAGGACCACACTTCAAATACATGTTTGCTATTGTTGTTGTTAGGTCCTGTCCAGTTGATTTTTGACTCAGCAAGACACCAAGTGATAACAGAATTACCTGATAGGGTTTTCTTGGCTGTGATGAAAGAGTTTAGATTCTCCTGGAATCCAGATCTCTGGCTTTCATGGAAGATGGAGTAACTCACTCACATAGGCCACTCCCCTTAGGTGTCCCTTTGAGCCTTGAAAAAATTGGTTCTCTGGAGTCCCCTTCAGGTCAAACAATAGCTTAGTAAGCAGCTTAGTGGAAACATTTGCCTTCAGGCATGAGGTTCTTTTACAAAATTATTTACCTGCAACCAGCTTAGAGAAGCAGGAACTCCAGGATCTGACTAGAGGCTGTTTTAGCATATATATGTCATGTCTTTAGTGACTGTTTCTATAACCTGCCCTGTACTCTTTTGAAAAATTCAGTTAGTTTTGGGTAACAGACTCCAAAGGCCAGCCAGAGAGCTGTGTTTAGGGTAAATCAGGAATTAATTGTTCTTCAATGCAATGCTCTTTGAAAATCCTACCTGACCAAACTTTATCAATTTTGTTCTCACCTTTTTCCATGGCAATGCTGATAAGATCTGAGATAAGAATTTTGGAAGTTCTTATATGTAGAACATTTCTGACACTCTAGTTGAAATATTAGCCCAATTTGCAAATTGTATGTTCAATAAACTTCAAACAATTTCTATTATTGGCTTAATATGATTAAAAACAAACACAAAAAAATCTTTTCATAAAGATTACAGTTTTTTTAAAAAATCATATTAAGCCAATAATAGAAACTGTTTGAAGTTTATTGAATAATCTCTATGAGAAGGAGCTCTGGTGGCAAAGTACCTAAGACATTTGCTGGCTAATCAGAAGGTTGGTGGTTCAAACCCACCAGCTGCTCTGTGGAAAGAAGATGAGGCAATCTACTTCCATAAAGATTTATCGCCTTGGAAACCCAAGGAGGGTTGCCTTGGAGACCCACTGGAATTGACTTGATGGCAGTGGGTTTGGGTTTTTGGGTTAATCTTTATGAGGGCAGATCACATGTCTTTTTTTCCCCTGTGGTTTGACCTGGCACTCTTTCCGTTAGCAGCCCAATGCTTAAGCAAAGTTCCATGTCTGCTACACAGATACATGCATGTGGAAAGATAGGCAGCATGCTGTCCCTTCTATAGTTTCTTATTGCAGTGCTACTCAAACTACACTGAAGGAGAGAACTTCCAGCCTGGTATGAAAGGATACTTTCATAAAACCCAATAAAAATGAATTACTATTAAAATAGAATTAGAAAAAAGATAAATATTTGCTAGACTTGAGACCACTTGATTTACTTACACATGTAGTTCTCCCTCATTTTTCACATGTAGGTAACTCAATGTATAGTTGCCAAACAAATGAATTAATGAATTGAGAAAATAATTTTAAAAGATGTTTATTTCATGCCTTTAAAGGACTCTCTGCAATGGCCATTAGAGTGCAAATTTATGAAATTTGTAGTGGTGTCTACATGAATAGGATTTGAGGCTGGTGATCTTGAACTGTTTGGACTTGGTAATTCCTTGCTGGTGTTTATTTTGACCATGATAGCCCTGTACACAAACCAAACACTCACTGATTTCTTTTGGGGTTAGCTCCCAACTGAGATCACCCACAGCATTGAACACAAGTACAGAGTTGCTCTCTGATTCTGTATTTAACCGTTCCTGGAAGCAGAATCACCATTGCCCTAAAGCCACAGGAGTTTGCTCACCATTGTTTCCTCTAGAGACAGGCTTCCATTCTCTACCACTGGCTTGGTCAGAAAGGGCCTTCTTTGTCCCTGTGAGTGGCCAGGACCAGGGGGAATGGGGACTCCATTCACTGAAAAATTTCACTCATTCTAACATTGGAAGACTAAAATGGCTTTATAGTCTTTAACAAAAAGGTCCTTGTCTCTATTCATTCATACTGGAGTCTATGAGTGGTGGAAATGCTTTACATTCTCAGCTGCTAACCTAAAGGTTGGAAGTTAGAGTCCACCCAGTGGCATCTTGGAAGAAAAGCCTGGTGATGTACTTCTAAGAAATCAGCCATTGAAAACCCTGTGGAGTATGGTTCTATTGTGGTGCACATGCACTTGTCATGAGTTGAAATAAACTGAATGGCAACTGGTGCTGGTTTTATTCATTCACCTCAGTTAAAAACAAAAACAAACAACTTGGTGAGAAGCAAGTCATCAGTGCAATAGACAGAAGTGGAGAAAGAGCAGGCTCAAGGGTCAGGAGACCATGTCTGAGATGATCTAAGGTCATATTTTGCCATGATCATACTTCTGCTTGGTATTGGCAAGTCATTTCAGCTCTCAGGTAGAGTTGTGGCAGGAAATAGTGATGATTTGACTCTCTCATCACACTGTAGTGAAGAAACAGCAACAGGCAGCCACGCCAGCTTCCATACTTGTTGTGAGGGTAGAAATAATTTCTATTGAGCCCCTTTAATGTCTGGCAATTTGCATATAATGGATATGCTAATTATTAATGATTTTTATCCATTCTTTACAAAAAGTCATATATAGTTATTTTAAATAACACTTTGATAGCCCTTTTGGGCATTCCCTTGGTGCCACAAAGGGTTCAATGCTAAATTACCAGGTGAAAGACTGGTGCTTTGAACCTACACATAGGTGCCCTGGAAGACAGGGCAGGTGATCTGCTTCTGAAAGACTCACAGTCTTGCATACTCTACAGAGCAGTTCTACTCTGTACACATGGGGTCACCATGAATTGGGAGAGACTCAATGACAACTAACAACAACAAGCCTATGTGGAGTGATGTTTCATGCTCTTGAAAGTAAACTGAATGCAAGGACAGTCTACAGGTGATATACTCACATGATTTATATTACCTTCAGAATCACCCACCCAAACCCACTGCCATTGAGTTGGTTCCAACTCATAGTGACCCACACTGGGTTTCCAAGGCTGTAAATCTTTATGGAAGTAGATTACCCTACCATCCTCCCCTGGAGCAGCTGGTGGATTTGAACCACCAACCTTCTGGTTAGCAGCCAAAAACGCCTTACCCATTCGCCATAAGAGCTCCTTTGCAGAATTGCAGAATAGGCAAAATAGTAGGTTGCTTTCTTTGGAAGGAAGATGGGGCAATCTACTTCCATAGTGATACTGCCTCGGAAACCCAAGGAGGGGTTGCTATGAGTCGGGTCCAACTCAATAGCACATAACAACAACAACAACAATAACAATAGGGCTCTATTGTCTGAATCAGAATCCTTGCCCTGAAACTCACCTAGCTGTGTGATTTTGGCAATTTATTAACAATGGCTCAACTTCCTAATCTCTATCTACTTCTGGGTTGCTGTGAGGTGTGATTGACATTAAGCTTACCAAGAATTCAGTATCTTGCCAGGTATATAGTAAATTCTCAATAAATTGTAGGTATTCCTGTAACTCATTGATTCTAAGATGCCTGCTCTGTCACATTTTTACATCTCTGAGATCAGGATGCATGTGTGATTGATGGTGTCATAGGCAGCAGTCTTGACACAGAGGCAATTGCCTGCACCTGGTAGACATGTTGATAGATATCCATCTTGTCACTTCCATTGAATGGCTTATACTCTTGGTACTAAACTACAGAGTTTAATTGCCATTTAGATATTTTAGAAAAGATTACACTATGATTTAGCATTGAAATGAACACATTACTATGTATGGAAAATCTCTAAAACAGAACAGCAGAGTGTCAATTCAATACTGATGAAGCAAAATTCATTATTAGAAGAAGAACTGCAATTCCATATTTTCTTGCAAAAGAAAAAGAAAATGCTTTATGGGAAGTTTGAAGGACTTCATGCAAGGCAATGAAGGAGTCCCTGGGTGGCACAAACTATTAAGCACTTGGCTGCTAACCAAAAGGTTGGTGGTTCAAATCTATGTAGAAGCACCTCCAAAGAAAGATCTACTTCTAAATGGTCACAGACACTGAAAACCCTATGGAGCACAGTTCTGCTCTGAAACCCATGGGGTTGCTTTGGGTTGGAACCAACTTGAAGGCAACCATGTTGTTGTTTTGTTTTTTTAAGTCAATGTAAAGTGTCTTTGGAATTTTTCAAAAGGATTGCCAATTACATGCCAAGCAATGCAAGTGAGGGCAGAAGAAGCTGCCAAATTCCTCTGAATGGATTTCACAACCACAAGAGGCTGGTGTGACTGGTTCCCACATTGCAAGAACATCATTAAAGATGTTTCAGGAAAGTTTAACTGGAGGTAGGTTTTTGTTATTTTAATTTTCTGTTCTTATTGGTACACAAGTATGATGCCTCTTATAATCCATGGCATCTTGGATTTGATAAAATGTGTTCTTAATATTAGTGTAATAGAACTCAACAGAGTATACAACACCATGCTTTCATGTGAGAGAAGAAGCAGGCCTTCAGCTCATCCTGTTGCTGCTTTCCCTCCTTCCCTGGAAGAGTTCAAGCTCCCTGCTTGAATGGTGAGGTTCTACTGTACTGATTAGCTTCTTTGGCTTGGAATTGTTCTGCTTAAAAATAGCAAAGGAACTGATATGGAAAACTCACAAATTGGAAGAAAGCACTGGGTGATGGAAAAAATAAAAGTCAGCATGTGTTTGAACAGCTCCAAAGTTGTAAATACATGAGCGGAACACTTCCAGGCTGGCCAGCAGTATTAAGTTAGCAATGCATGGGAAGGAAGTTCCAAGACCATTTAGTTAGTCTGGAAATAGTTCTTCTTTTCTCAGGGCAGTAATGCCCTTGACCATTTGCCAGAGCAGGGAATGAATTTTCCACGAATGGCTGGCAAAAACACGAAACTGTGGTTTTCTGGGGGACACAGCATATCATGGTGAAAGAAAGTGACATCTTACTCTGCTGCACATCAGTAAAGAGGGTTAAAGCATTTGAAAATATCTGAATCCCAAAACTATGCCTTTAAGAAATCATTTTGTTTCAAAAAGTTGGGGTTCTATAAACACAGTCTTGGGTAAAGGAAAGGAAACTCCATGTTTGGTTACTTCATGCCACTCTAATAGAAATACCACAAATGGGTGGCTTTAACAAACAGGACTTTATTCTTTTACAGTTTTTGGAGGCTAGAAGTCTGAGTTCAAAGTGCCGGGCTCTAGGGGCTGGGTGAAAGCCACTTGACTTTGGGCTTCAGCTCTGCCTCTTACTTCTGGCCCACTGGAGCTAGAGGCTTTCTTCACTCAGTCAGCTGCTGGCTGCTGAGGCTGACAAACCCAAGGTCAACAAATAAAAATGGCACAGTTCCAGTATTAACAAACTATACAGCAGGCCATTGATTCAAGTCTGTTAAGCATCCCCACCACCACTCATCTGTCTGTCAGTTTGTTATACTGTGGTGGCTTGTGTGTTGTTGTGAGGCTGGAGGCTATGCCACTGGTATTTCAAATACCAGCAGGGTCACCCATGGTGGATAGGTTTCAGTGGCGCTTCTAGACTAAGACAAACTTGGAAGAAGGAAGGGACCATCCACTTCTCAAAGAATTGGCCAGTGAAAACCTTATGAATAACAGTGAAACACTGTCTGATATATTACTGGAAATCTTTATGAACAGCCTTGAAACATTGTCCGATATAGTGCTGGAAGATGAGTCTCTCAGGTTAGAGGGCACTCAAAAGATGCCTGGAAGAGCTAACTCTTCAGAGAAGAGCTGACCTTAATGATGTGGGTGGAGTAAAGCTTTTGGAATCTCCATTTCCTGATGTGGCATGACTCAAATGAGAAGAAACAGCTGCAAATATTCATTAATAATCAGAACATGGAATGTATGAAGTATGAATGTAGGAAAATTAGAAATTGTCAAAAATGAAATGGAATGCTTAAAGATCAATATCCTAGGCATTAGTGAGCTGAAATGGACTGGTTTTGGCCATTTTGAATCAGACAACCATATGATATACTATGCCAGGAATGAGAAATTAAAGAGGAATGGCCTGGCATTCCTTGTCACAAAGAATGTTTCAAGATCTATCCTGAAATACAATGCTGTATGATAGTATACCATCCATATGCCTATAAGGAAGACCAGTTAATACTACTATTATTCAAATTTGTGTACCAACCACAAAAGCCAAAGATGAGGAAACTGAAGATTTTTACCAACATTTACAGTCTGAAATTGACCAAATATGCAATCTAGATGTATCGATTATTACTGGTGATTAAGTGCAAAAGTTGGAAACAAAGAAGAATCACCAGTAGTTGGAAAATACGGTCTTGGTGATAGAAATAATGCTGGAGATTGCATGATAGAATTTTGCAAGACCAATGACTTATTCATTGCAAATACCTTTTCTCAACAACATAAATGGTGGCTATCCATGTGGACTTTGCCAGATAGAGTACAAAGGAATCAGATTGACCACACCTGTGGCAAGAGGTGTTGGAGAAACTCACTATCTTCAGCCAAAACAAGGCCAGCAGCTGGCTTGATTATATTCCTCTTGAGTTTTAGAGACCATCTGAAGAACAGATTTGATTTATTGAACACCAATGACCACAAAACAGAGTAATTGTGGGATGACATTAAGAACATCATTCATGACAAAAGCAAAAGGTCATTAAAAAGACAGGAAAGGAAGAAAAGACCAAAATGGATGTCAGAAGAAACTCTGAAACTTGCCCTTGAATGTAGAGTAGCTAAAGCAAATGGAAGACATGACAAGATAAAAGAGCTAAACAGAAGATTTCAAAGAGCAGCTCTAGAAGAAAGAGTCAATTATTTCAATTAATGAAATTTGCAAAGACCTGGAGTTAGAAAACCAAAAGGGAAGAACACACTCAGCATTTCTCAAGCTGAAAGAACTGAGGGGAAAAAAAAAATTCAAGCCTCAAGTTGCAATATTGAAAGATTCTAGGGGCAAAATATTGAATGATATAGGAAACATCAAGAGAAGAGGAAAGGAATACACAGTTACTGTACCAAAAAAAATTGGTTGATGTTCATCCATTTCAGCAGATGACATATGATCAAGACCACAATGGTATTGAAGGAAGAAGTTGAAGCTGCACTGATGGAAGTGGTGAGAACAAGGCTCCAGGAATTGAAGGAGTACCCATTGAGATGTTTCAACAAATGGATGCCATGCTGGAGGCACTCACTCGTCTATGCCAAGAAATTTGGAAGAGAGTTACCTGGCCAACTGACTTGAAGAGATCCATATTTGTACCCATTCCAAAGGAAGGCGATCCCACAGAATGTGGAAATTATTGAATGATACTAATATCACACGCAAGTAAAACTTTGCTGAAGATAATTCAAAAACAGTTGCCGCAGTATACTGACAGAGAACAATCAGAAATTCAAGCTGAATTTAGAAAAGGATGTGGAATGAGGGATATCACTGCTGATGTCAGATGGATCTTGGCTGAAAGCAAAGAATACCAGAAAGATATTTACTTGTGTTTTACTGACTATACAAAATCATTCTATTGTGTGGATCATAACAAATTATGGATAACATTGAAAAGCATGGGAACTCCAGAACACTTAATTGTGCTCATGATGAACCTGTACACAGACCAGGAGGCTGTCGTTCGAACAGAACAAGGGGACACTACATGGTTTAAATTCAGGAAGGATGTGCATCAGGGTTCTATCCTTTCACCATATTTATTCAATCTGTGTGCTGAGCAAATAATTCAAGTAGGTGGACTATATGAAGAAGACCATGGCATTAAGATTGGAGGAAGACTCATTAACAACCTGCAACATGTGGACAACACAGCTGTGTTTGCTGAAAGTGAAGATGACTTGAAGCACTTGCTGATAAAGATTAAAGACTACAGTGTGCAGTATGGATTACATTGCAGCATAAAGAAAACAAAAATCCTTGCAACGGGACCTATACACAGCATCATGATAAATGAAGAAAAGATTGATGCTGTCAAAGATTTCATATTACTTGGTTCCACAATCAACATCAGTGGAAGCATTAGTCAATATATCAAGATGACGTATTGCACTGGGCAAATCTGCTGCAAAAGACCTCTTTAAAGTGCTGAAGAGCAAAATGTCTCTTTGAAGACTAAGGTGCCCCTAACCCAAGCCATGGTATTTTCAATTGTCTCCTCTGCATGTGAAAGCTGGAGGATGAATACGGAAGGCCGAAGAGGAGTTGATGTTTTGGAGTTGTGGTGTTGGTGAAGAATACTGAAAGTACCGTGGACTGCCACAAGAACTAACAAATCTGTCCTGGAAGAAGTGCAGCCAGAATGGTTCTTGGAAGCAAGAATGGCCAGACTTTGTTTGACCTACTTTGGCCATGTTGTCAGAAGGGACAATTCTCTGGAGAAGGATATCATTGCTTGGTAAAGTGGAAGGTCAAGGAAAAAGGAAAAGGACCTCAATAAGATTGATAGTGGCTGCAACAATGGGCTCAGGTATAACAAGTATAGTGAGAATGACACAGGACCGGGCAGTGTTTCATTCTGTTGTACATAGGGTCACTATGAATTGGAGCTGACTCGAGGACACCTACCAACAATAAAGAGTCCCAAGATCAGCAAACAACATGCCAGGCCACTGAATAAGGCCTCAGCTACATGCAGGATTCAAGCATGCCAAAAGCTGCAGACCATTCCTAAAGCTTTTCCTAACCTACTGGGAGTATACCACATCCCTAAGGCAGCTACTCAGCTGCTCACAGTAGCTTCCACCATGGAGTTGATTACTAGTCTCATCATGGGGGATACTACATCCAGCTGCTCAGCCACTCAGTTGACATATAAACTTAACTACCCCAGCCATGTTGACATATAAACTTAACTACCACACCCCATAGGAGCTCTGGTAGCATAGTGGCTAAAGCACTTGACTGCTAACCAGAAGGCTGGCGGTTCAAACCCACCAGCCACTCCTCAGAAGGAAGGTTGGGCAATCCTACTTCCGTAGTGATACTGCCTTGGAAACCCAAGGAGGGGTCGCTATGAGTCGGGGCCGACTCGACGGCACATAACAACAACAACAACAACCACACCCCATAAAATGGGTACATATATATATATATATATATACACTTGACTGCTCACCAGAAGGCTGGTGGTTCAAACCTACCAGCCACTCCTTGGAAGAAAGGTTGGGCAATCCTACTTCTGTAGTGGTACTGCCTCGGAAACCCAAGGAGGGGTCGCTATGAGTCGGGGCTGACTCGACAGCATATAACAACAACAACATATATATCTATATCTATCTATCTATATATTGGCCTCTAATATGACTTTACAACAGCTAGGGACGGTGAAGAATCTAGATGTAGATGTTCAGACTCATAACTGTGCAGAAAAGATTCTGCTTAAGAAACTCATGCTTGTATAATACTGGCTTTCCCTACCTCTTGGCTTAGCTTGAATCTGAGGCACAGACTGATCTATGAAGGTAGCTGCTTGTACTTACTAGTTATCTGTTTTGAGGTGACTAATCCTAGGGCCTCTTGATTTACAAGCATAAAAGGGGATTGGAAGAGAAGAACTGATTAGCATTGGCCAGTACAGGAGCATAACAACGAACCCTGGCTGGGCTGTGTTCAGAACAACGAGAATTTATTCTTCCTTTTCATTACCTCGAAGGAGCTCTGTTAGCACAGCGCCTAAGGCATCTGACTGCTAACCAGAAGGTTGGTGGTTCAAACCCATCAGCCACTCTGTGGAAGCAAGACTGGGCAATCTACTTCCGTAAAGATTTAAGGCCTCAGAAACCCAATGACGGTCACTATGAGTTGCAATCAATAGGATAGCAAAGGCTTTTTGGTTTTGGTTTCGTTATCTTGAAGGAGCTCTGGGTGTATGTAGTACCTAAGGCACTTGACTGCTTACCAGAAGGTTGGTAGTTCAAACCCACCAGCCATTCCATGGAAGGAAGATAGGGCAATCTACTTCCGTAAAGATTTACCACCTTGGAAACCCAAAGGGAGATATGCTATAAGTGAATCGACTCAATGGCAGTGAGGGTTTTTTTTTTTTCATTCTCTTGAAAGAGCCCTGGTGTCACAGTGGTTAAGGCGCTCGGCTGCTAACTGAAAAGTAGGCAGTTTGAACCCACTAGTTGCTTCGCAGCAGAAAGATGTAGCAGTCTGCTTCTGCAAAGATTTACAGCCTTGGAAACCGTACGGGGCAGTTCTCCTTTGTCCTATAGAGTCTATGAGTCAGAGTCAACTCCACAGCAGTGGGTTTGGTTTAGTTATCCTGAGCACTAAGTACCTCAGGTGGTGATGGGTGATGGCCATGAACTTGAAGGATGAATTCAAGAAACATGGGAAATCATTTTTCAAATAAGCCACGAACTTTGGATATGTTGTCTGTTAAACAAAAAACAAAACTAAACTAAACCAAGTTGACCCTGACTCATGGTGATCCCATGTGTGTCGAAGTAGACATGTGCTCCACAGGATTTCTGGAAACAGATCATCAGGCCTTTCCTCTGGTGCAGCTCTGGGTGGACTTGAACTTCCAATCTCTTGGTTAGCAGTGGAGCACATTAACCGTTTGCACCATGCAGACACTCCCTGCTGAACAAAACAACTCTTACAATCAGTTTTCTTGTTAATAATGAAGGTGGTGTCCTGAGTGCCTATATAGAACTGAGCGGAGGCAAACTGGTCTTAATATAAGGATGCTAACACTAGGTGTGCCTTGGAATTTTGGTCTCTTTTTGTGTGTGTGTGGGGCCAAGTGTAGGGAGGAAAAATGAACCTCTTTCTTGAAAAAATTCCTGAGTCTATTTCACTGTTAATAGGAGGTGGAAACTGGAAGCAGGATGGACCCCAGGCCTCATTCACAGAATTCAGCCCACTGGGCAGTTCAAGCTGGTCTGTGGTGGGAGTGCTCCCTCCCGAAGGTGTACTTGTCCGCTTACAACAGAGCAAGAAAAGTTGCCCACAAGAAAGCCAGCTGCAATACCCGCATTATAACTGTCTGGCTAATGACACAATCTCCCTTTGATCACTCTCAGTCGCTCACATTCTTTCCCTCTCTGTTCTATTCTGCATTAGGTAAACACTGAGTCAGTGCCTTACTTTGAATTCATTAACTTGCACTGCCCAGTCTGATCTTCCCTTAAACCACAGGCTTGCACGCTCAAATGCTAGTCAGGTGAGGAAATGAGTGAGGCAAGGCTGGGTGGGGACTGCGGGGAGCAGCGCTGTTCCAATTTAAAGGCAGAGCTCTGTGGAGTGTTACCTTCAGAACACCAGTCCAGTGTTGCCTGAGCAAGCAAGCAGTTTGTTGTTGTTGTTGTTATGTGCCGTTGAGTCGGACCAGACTCATAGTGACCGCTCCTTGGGTTTCTGAGGCAGTATCACTATAGAAGTAGATTGCCCAACCTTCCTTCCGAGGAGCAAGCAATTTGGAAGCTGAAATTCAATTTTTAGTGTTTAATCTCTTCATTTTTAAAAGTTGGCAACAAATCCAAAATCATTTAAAATACTGTGTGGGCTAAATAAAACACATCTGCAGGAGAGAACCAAAGCTAAACCCACTGCCATCAAGTCAATTCCAACTCATGGTGACCCTATGGGAGAGAGCAGAACTGCCCCATAGAGTTTCCAAGGCCATAAATCTTTACGAAAGCAGACTGTCTCACATTTCTCCTGTGGAGCGACTGGCCAGATCTACTCCAAAAACCAAGAAAAAGCAAACTCAGTGAATTCAAGTCAATTCTGACTCATGATGACCCCATGAGTTACAGAGTAGAACTGTTCTATGTGGGGTAATCTTTATGAAAGCAGATTGCCAGGCCTTTATTCCGTGGTGCCACTGGTGGGTTTGAACCACCAACCTTTAGGTTAGTTGTCAAGTGCAAACATTTGCACCACCAGGGACCTAGATCTATCTCAAGAGATGCCAGTGTTCAACCTCTAGGAAGCAAGATACTGCCAATGTGGTAGGTCAGACCAATTTCACTCTTCTCAGTCCTTTGGAAAGCAACACTAACTCTCCTCTTACTATTTTCTCAATTTTGCTCTATTTGTGTGAGAGTAGACGAGTCCATACCCAGGTGAGAGGGGACCTTAAAGGAAGCTGCTGAGCTTGAGACTGAACCTCAATTGTTCATCTTTCACTCATGGGTGAGCCAGTAGCCTGTCCAAAGCTATTACTAGGGAAAAAGGGAGACATTTAACCCGAATGGTTGCATTCGCTCTTTCAGGCAAAGAGAATTAAGATTAGGGGACTCTGGAGGGGAGTAAATTTCCTGCTGACAGCTGGATCTGAGGCTTCTGCCATTTCACGGAACAGGATGAGTGATTCGGAAACTTTGCTTAAATTGGTAGGCATGGGGCCAGGCTGGGAGACTGCACAGGTGAGGAGATGTTTGCTGTGAGATAGTAACAGGCTCTCCTTTGTGTCCTTGGATAAAGCTGCTAGGAAATAAGCCAGTTGGAGCCTCAGGGACTCACAGAGTGTTGGCTCAGCGAAAGCCTTTGTTGGAATTCTAGTGACCTAGGGAGACTGAGAGTGGCTTCATCCCCGATGGAGTCTTCACTGCCACCACTGTGCCCCTGGCCCCTGACCCTGTATCTCCAGTGCTTCACAACACATCCTAGCTCATCTCCCTGGCCACTGTCTTCCCACCATCCAATCCATGCTAACCAAACAAACACACGACTTTTCACTCAAAAACTTCCCATGGAAATGTTTCTGTTGCTTAAGGATTGAATTCCCACTCCTCATATGGGCACTCTAGGCATTTCCTGACTCGTGTTATCAATCCTGGCCTTGCCTAAACAGTCTAGCAATCTGAAGGGGGTTGGGAGGAGGACAGATAGTTATTGATCTCCTATTATTTACTATTATGAATTGGAATTGACTCAACGGCAATGGGTTTGGTTTTGGTTTATTATCTGCTACAATGAGAACGCTCCTTAGAAACAAGGTGGTGAGACTTTGTCTTGCTTTCTTTGAACAATACATCAGGAAAAATTAATTGCTAAAAATAACATCTTGTTTGGTAAAGCAGAAGTCAGAGAAAATGAGGGAAACCCTCAGTGAGATGGACTGATAGGATAGCCACAACAGTGGACTCAAACAGACAATAATCAGGAAGATGGTGAAGAATGGGCCATGTTCTGTTCTATGTATGGTTGCTGTGGGTTACAGCTGACTTGAAGGCAACTAACAACAACAACATTATATACGGTGTGTTATTTTTTCTCATACACTATTTCATTTACCCTTCCAAATGTGCCATAAGATTAGTCATACCATCTCTACTTTACAGATGAGGAAAAGGAAGCCAGAAGGGAGAAAAACCTTGTCCAAGTTCACACAGTGGAATGAACGTTTAAAGCCAGGCTGCGGGTTTCCATACTTTCTTTCCTTATGGGGCCTGGCCTCCAGCCCAGAGCTTTCTCCTGAACATCAGACTCATATATCAAACTGCTTACTCTACATCTTCACTTAATAGGCATCTCAAATTTAACACATCAAAACACTCCAATCTGCTCTGCCAAACCAGCTCTTCCTGCATGTTCTCTCATTAAATAGCATCTTACATCTTTCCTGTTCTTCAGGCCAAAAATCTTAGATCTATCTTTGATTCTGTTCTTTCTCTTGATACAGTTTAGCAAAATATATCCAGAATCCAACTACTTCTCATCATTCCCATTGCTACCAAGCCACCATCATCAACACTTGGATTATTACAATGGTCTCCTACATGGTGTCCCTGCTTCCACTCCACTATTTAGCCTCAACAGGGCAGCCAGAGTGATCCTTTTAAAATGGTTTTCCATTTTACAAAATGATGTTGTTGTTGTTAGCTGCCATCGAGTCATCTCTGATTCATAGTGACTGCTCTGTCCTGTGCTAGCTCCATGATCCCCACTATACCTGAGCCCATTGTTGTAGCAACTGTGTCAATCCATTTCATTGAGGGCCTTCCCCACTTTCATTGACCTTTCACTTTACCAAGCATGATATCCTTCTCCAGGAATAGTCTCTTCTTACAATATGATCAAAGTAGGTGAGATGAAGTCTGGCCATTCTCACTTCCAATGAGCATTCAAGCTGCACTTCCTCCAGGACATAGTATTTTCATCTTTTCGTTTTCTAACTCCAGGTCTTTGCACCATTTCATTATAATAATTGACTTTGTCTTCTCTTTGAAATCTGTTTAGCTCTTTTATCTTGTTATTTCTTCTATTTGCTTTAGCTACTTCACGTTCAAGGGCAAGTTTCAGAGTCTCTTCTGACATCCATTTTGATCTTTTCATCATTTCCTGTCTTTTCAATGACCTTTTGATTTCTTCATGGATGATGTTCTTGATGTCATCCCAAAATTCCTCTGGTTTTTGGTCATTGGTGTTCAATGCATCAAATCTATTCTTTAGATGGTCTCTAAATTCAGGGAGGATATAATTAAGGTCATATTTTGGCTCTCGTGGACTTAATTGTCTTCAACTTCAACTTGAACTTGTATATGAGCAATTGATGGTCTGTTCCACAATCAACTCCTGGCCTTGTTTTGGGTGAAGATATTGAGCTTCTCTATCGCCTCTTGCCACAGATGAGGTCAGTCTGATTCCTGTGCACTCCATCTGGTGAAGTCAATGTGTATAGCTGCCATTTGTGTTATTGAAAAAAGATATTTGCAGTGAATAAGTTGTTGGTCTTACAAAATTCTATCCTGCAATCTCCAGCATTATTGCTATCACCAAGGCCAAATTTTCCAACTACTGGTGATTCTTCTTTGTTTGCAACTTTTGCATTCCAATCACCAGTGATAATCAGCACATCTTGATTGCATGTTTAGTCAATTTCAGCCTGTGGAAGTTGGTAAAAATCTTCAATTTCTTCATCTTTGGCTTTGGTGGTTGGTGTGTAAATTTGAATAATAGAAGTATTAAATGGCTATTCTTGTAGGTGTGTGGATATTATTCTATCATTGACAGCATTATACTTCAGGACAGATCTTAAACATTCTTTGTGATGATAAATGTCACCCCATTCCTCTTCAATTTGTCATTCCAAGCATAGTAGATCATATGGTTGTCTGATTCAAAATGGCCACAACAAGTCCATTTCATCTCACTAATGCCTAGGATATCGATTTTTATGCATTCCATTTCATTTTTGACAACTTCCAATTTTCCTAGACTCTGGTGGCATGGTGCCTAAGGCACTTGACTGCTAACCAGAAGGCTGGCAGTTCAAACCCACTAGACACTCCTTGAAAGGAAGGTTGGGCAATTTACTTCCGTAGTGATACTGTCTCAGAAACCCAAGGAGGGGTTGCTATGAGTCAGATGCATCTCGACGGCAGTGAGTTTTTTTTTTCTTTTTGCATACTTCGTACATTCCATGCTCCGATTATTAATGGATGTTTCTCCTCAGTTTGAGTTGTGCCACATCAGCAAATGGAGGTCCTGAAAGGTTTAATTTATCCATATGATTAAGGTCGATTCTACTCTGATGAGGCAGCTCCTTTCCAGTCGTATTTTGAGTGCCTTCTGACCTGAGGGACATATATTCTGGCACTGTATTGAACAGTGTTCTAGGGCTATTCATAAAGTTGTCCAGTAATGTAACAGACAGTGTTTCTCTGCTATTCATAAGGTTTTCCCTGGCCATTTCTTTGAGAAGTAGATGGTCTCTTACTTCTTCCAAGTTTTTCTTAGTGTGGAAGCTCTGCTGAAACCTGTCCACCATGGGCAACCCTGCATGGTGTTTGAAATGTTGGTGGTACAGCCTCCAGCCTCACAGCAACACACAAGCCACCATAGTAGGACAAACTGACAGACAAGTTCATCTCCCTTAGCTGTTCCAAACCTCTGCACCCACTTCCTGGCCTTCCCCCTACCTGTTCCAGCCATGGGCCCTGGCTTCTTCCTGTGGCTTCCTGCCTGGGTGGGTTCTCTCCCTCCCTCCCCTTACCTGGATCAGTTAAGGATATTTAGTGTGTACTAAATACATATCAAAAAATAAAACCAAAATCATTGCCATCGAATCATTCCAATTCATGGAGAGCCCCACTGGGTTTCCAAGGCTGTAAATCTTTATGGAAGCAGACTGCCTCATTTTTCTTCCATGGAGTGGCTGGTTGTTTTAAACCACTGACCTTTTGGTTAGCAGCCAAATGCCTTAACCACTACACCATCAGAGCTCCTTCACTAAATACATACGGTCTTTAAAATGGCCTAACCACCAGTTGCCTTGGAGTTGATCCCAACTCATGGTGATCCCATGTGTGTCAGAGTAGAACTGTGTTTCACAGGGTTCAGTGGCTGATTTTTCAGAAGCAGATTGTCAAATCTTTCAAGGAGACACTGGGAGGAATCCAGTTTTCAACCTTCCAATTAGTAGCCAAACATGTTAACCACTGCACCACCCAATAACTACTTAAATGGCCTTCAAGGCCCTATATTTTCTGTCCTCCATTATTTCTGGTCTTACTTCCTTCTATCCTCTCCACCCCTCTCTCATTCAGCCCCCTCCCCCACTAGCCCTCAAACATGCCTACCATATTTGTGCTTTAGGATCTCATTAAGCTTTGCTGCTATCCCTGCCTGGCACATTCTTTCCCCAGAGTCCTGAATAGCTTGTTCCCTCATCTCTTTCAGGCGTCTTATTAAAATTTACTTTCCCTGATTACTCTATTTAAAATGGCTGCTTCTTTCCTGGCACATCCTATTGTATTTCCTATTTATTTTTTCTCTATAGAATGCTAGTTCCAAAGGGCAGAGATTTTGGTTCTATTTTGTTACTCTTTATATCTCCAGTCCCTAAAACAGCGACTGACATATAAGAGGTGCTCAGTGTATAAAGTTTGAATGAAAGTGGCTTTCACTGATGAAAGAACTTACTGAAGTTTCTAGACTATGGAGTGAATCATCTATATTGGTTATCTGCACTAACCAGATTACTCATACTATTCATTTTCTTATTACCAGGTAAAAATCATACCATACCATCTTAGTACTCAGTCTCTCTAAGCCAACACTCCTGAAACATGAACAAGGCTAAAATCCCAAACTAAACCCACTACCATTGACCCAATTCCAACCCATAGTCACCCTATAGGACAGAGTAGAACTGCCCCATAGGGTTTCCAAGGCTATAAATCTTCATGGGATCAGACTGCCTCATCTTTCTCCCATGGAATAGCTGGTGGGTTTGAACTGCTAATCTTTTGGTTAACAGCCTAATACCTTACGCACTGTGCCACCAGAACTCCTGAACAAAGCATAAGATCTCATTATTAAACAGGTGCTATGACAATGACCTTAACAGAGAAACATTCATTTGAACAGTACAGTCAAAGATTTTATTCCTATTGAGGTAAAATTCATATCACATAAAATTAGCTAATTTAAAGTGAACAGTTTGGTGGCATTTAGTACATTTATAATGTGTACAACCACCACTTTTGTCTAGTTCCAAAATAAAACTCCATACTCATTAGGCAGTTACTCTCCACGTCCCTGCTCTCCCTCCCCCAGTCCCTGGCAATCAATCACTAGTCTTTTCTGTGTATGGATTTACCTATTCTGTATATTTCATATAAATGGAATCATGGAATGTGTGAGCTTTTGTGTCTGGCTTCTACCACTACCATAATGTTTTTAAGGCTCATTCCTGTTGTACCGTGTATCTGTACTTCATTCCTTTTGATGGATATCATGTTTTGTTTATCCATTCATCAGTTGATGGATACTTTGGTTATTTCTATTTATCTATCTATTGGAATTATTGGGCCACATGGTTATTCTATGTTTAACCTTCTGAGGAACTGTTTTCCACAGCAGCCAAACCATTTTACACTCCCACCAGCAGTGTATGAAGTTTGTAACTTTTCCATATTCTCACCAACACTTGTTATTTTGTGTTTTTATTTTTCGTTATAGCCACTTTAGAGGGTGTGCCAAACATTTTAATTTGAAAAATTGCTTAATTGAAGGGTAAAACCTAAATACACTATCTAAACAATACATTCAATTAATCTAAATTCCAAAGGGAGCAACTTTTATGAGACCAGAAAACTATGATATTGAGGACATTTCACAGAGATCAGAATTAACTGGTTGGTGTGTGTGTTGTTGTTATGTGCCGTCGAGTCGGGCTCGACTCATAGCAACCCCTCCTTGGGATTCCGAGGCAATATCACTACAGAAGTAGATTGCCCCATCTTCCTTCCAAGGAGTGGCTGGTGGGTTTGAACAGCCAGCCTTCTGGTAAGCAGTCAAGTGCCTTAGCCACTATGCTACCAGAGCTCTCCTCTGCTTGGTGTGTGTGTGTAGGCAAACAAAAACAAAATTCTAGTCCCTTAATTAAGCTAATAGAAACAAACCATGAAAACACAATTTCTCTCCCAAGAATGAAGATGGCTTCTTGGGAAACAATTAGCTCATGAAGCTCACATCACTGATGATTGCTGGTCAAGGCTCATCAGCTCTGCCTCAGCTTACTGGTTAGCACTGGGCAGCTCTTGCTCCATGAGCTTTTATGGAATTTAAGTTGTTGTGTGCCGTTGAGTATATTACAACTCATAACAGCCCTGTAGGACAGAGTAGAATGGCCACAAATTGTGTCCCAAACTATAATCTTTATGGAAGCAGATCACCAGGTCTTTACTCCTGCAGAGCAGATATAGAGTTTGAACCTCTGACATTTCAGTTAGCAGTCAAGCTCTCTAATCACTGTGCCATCAGTGCTTCTATAAGGGACTTGACTAGAAGGACAAAGACTTGCTTACCTGGGTATCTTTCAGAAGGTCTATATATCATATATATACTCCTTGGAGTCTGTGCTCAGTAAACATTTGTTGAACTGAACTGAGCAATAGTCATCCTTTTGGTGTTCTGTTTATTGAAATTACCAAACTAGGAATTGGGGAATGTGCCCACACAGGGCTTGTAACATATAATTACTTGTGGTTGATTGTGATATCCATGCTAGTTTCCCTCCCTTTTCCCTTGGGAAGCTCATGATTTTCTTTTTCATTTCCATAGTGCCTAAGGCATTTGACTGCTAACCAAAAGGCTGGTGGTTCGAACCCACCAGCCAATCCTCGGAAAGAAGGTTGGACAATCTACTTGCGTAGTGAGTGATACCACCTCAGAAACCCAAGGAGGGGTCGCTATGAGTCAGGATTGACTCAATAGCAGTGAGTGAGTGACACTCAAATTTAATAATAGAAAAGAGGAAAAAAGGAAAAGATTATTCTTTCTGTTTTCACAGAAAACATATTTTCCTAGTAAGTCTGATAGAATTTTATCTGGTCCAGATATTAAGGCCTTAGTGGCACACCAGTTAAGTGCTTGGCTACTAATTGAAAGCTTGGTGGTTTAAACCCACTGAGCAACTCCATGGGATAACAACCTGGTGATGTGTTCCCACAGAGATTACAGCTAAGAAAACCCTATGGGGTAGTTCTCCTCTGTCATGTGGGGTAGCTATGAGTCAAGAATTGACTCAACAGCCCCCAAAAAAAGCAAGAACATGCCCAGAACCTACAGATTGGGAAAAAATAGTTGGTGGTGACAAGGGACTTCTAAAATGTATAGAAAACATCAACACCTCATCATCAAAAAGTCAAACAATCCAATTAAAAATGAGCAGAGGACATGAACAGATGCTTCACTGAAGAAGATATTCAGGCAGTCAACAAACACATCAAGAAATGCTCATATCATTAGCCATCAGAGAGATGCAAATCAAAACAACAATGAGATATCATCTCACTCCAGCATTAATAGTAAAGTTCAACAAAACAGAAAACAACAAATGCTGGTGAGGATGTGGAGAGATTGGAACTCTCATACACTGCTGGTGGAAAAGTAAAATGGTACAATCACTGTGGAAAACAGTATGGTGCTTCCTTAAAAAGTTGGAGATAGAAATACCATTTGATCCACCAATCCTATTTCTAGGAATGTATCCTAACAAGCTGAGATTGGGACATGAATAGATATTTGCACACCCATGTACATCACAGTACTATTCACAATGGCAAAGAGATGGAAACAGCTTAAGTGCCCATCAACAGATGAACAGATAACCAAACTATGATACATACACACAATGTGTATGTACAATGCAGATGCTTTGCTTCTCATTTTGGAATGAGGTACGCCACATTAAAGAATCAGGAAGAATCTGAGAATCATCTCATAATGTGGCTGAACTTGGAGGACCTTATATTGAGTGAAATAAGTAAATCACAGAAGGACAAATATTGGATGAGTCCATTAGTATAAAAAGTCAAGGAAAGGTTTATGCAGGGAAGGAAATTTACATTGTTGGTTACCAGAAAGGGGAGTGGAAGGGAGGTAAAACTGATATCTAGTTAAGAGACAAATATTGATTTGGATGAAGGGAAAGGAAATATAACAAAAGCATGTGACCAAGACAATATCCCTAAGGAAAAGGAAGAGATGGAAAGATGCATAAGAGGTATACACAACAAAGGTAAATGCTATTACATATACAATACTACATTATCAGTAATAACAAACATTAATCTACAGGTGGATACAGAGGTAGACAGGCAGGATGCAAGATGATCAGGAATGGGTGGGCAAAAGGGAATATGCCTATGATCATATATAGTTTTGCAGATGATATTTCTACATATGCATTTGTATGTGCTATTAAAATGTCAATATATATAATAGAGGCAATAGTGGGCAAAGTTAAGATAACTTCTTAGCCACAGGCAAGCACCTTGAAGGAGTTAGTTGCTAGGCCTATAGATTTGGACCATGGTTTTGGTGGAAATCAAGCTCAATTGGCACAATATAGTACACAAAAACACTGTTCTATGGCCTACTTTGGTGAGGAGCAACTAGGGTCTTGAAAGTTTGCAAGCTGCCATCTAAGATGCAACTATTGGTCTCTCTTTGTCCAGAGCAAAGAAGGGTGAAGAAAATCAAAGATGCATGGAAACGATTAGTCCAAAGGACTAACGCACCATGCAAATCTCAGCCTACATGACTTTGAGACCAGAAGAACTAGATGGTGCCTGGCTAACAATGTCAACATCTCAGAAAAGAATCAAATTACGGATCCTAGATAAAGTGGGAAAAATATGTGCAATAAAATTAAAAAACATAAAAAACACCATGATTACTGGTCTGATACAGACTGATGAAACTCCAAGATTATGGCCCCTAATCATCCTTCAAGCCTGGAATTGAACTCACTCCTGTGGCTTAACTCTCAGCCAGACAATAGATGGGTCACCAAGCTGAACAATAACATCACAGAGATGCACTCCTTAGAGTAATCAACCATGGGAGATCAGAAAGGCCACATTCGTGCAGGGAGAAATCTGGGAAGCAGAAATGCATAGGAAAGACCACAAGGAAAAGGTAACCACAGGGAGGAAGTGGCAAGAGAGCTGTTATATTGTAGGGATTGTAATCAATGCTACAAAACACAGTGTGTATGAACTGTTGAATGGAAAACAAATCTGCTCTGTAAAATTTCACCCAAATCACAATAAAAGATTAAACAACACCACCACCAACAACAAACAGAACACTCTTAGAGTAGAATTAAGAGTAATAATTACCATATACCTTCTTTAGATGGATTATGCTGGTATAGTATTTTGTTTTTCTCAGAGTTATATTGAAATATATTTGATTTTATTCAGGGAAGATTTATGGAGGGCCTATTAAGAAAGATGGCACAGTAAAGTGCAAAGAACTCAGATTTTTGAGTTGAACATATCTTGTTGTGACTCCCAACTCTGCCATCTACCAGGTCTGTGATTTGGACAAGTTCCTTAATTCTTCTGGACATTGTTTCCCAAATATACAGTGGGCACAATAATGTTTACTTACTATGAGGTTTAAAGATTTATGCAAAATGCCTATCAATGTCTGTGTTAAAACAGCCCGGAAGATTGTGAAGCCACCTATATTCTTCTCAATTACTTTTATTAACCTTTCTCATTTTACTTTTAATTCTACTGGTCCAGATGTTTTAATATTTGCAGATGCTTTGCTTCTCGTTTTGGAATGAGGTAGGGTATACATTTCAAATACATGATAATTAACATTTCATAATTCTTT
The DNA here is from genome assembly GCF_000298275.1 of Orycteropus afer afer. NCBI lineage: Eukaryota > Metazoa > Chordata > Mammalia > Tubulidentata > Orycteropodidae > Orycteropus > Orycteropus afer. The sequence continues at coordinate 441,354 of NW_006921740.1, forward strand.
TATTATGCAGCACTAGAAATGTTATTGTTTGGTTTAAAAATAAAGGCATCAGTCATCATCTTCAAAATAGTCCCATCTTGAGCTCTCCAAGCCCACCCTTGAGCAGGGCCTACCCTTCCTAATTAAGTCCTGATCTTGTTACTTAGAATACATTCCAAGTAACAGTGATAGGACTTCAATTAATACAACTCCTCTGGTCCTCAGCACTCCTGAGCATAGGCCCCCTTCCAGGAACATTTCAAGTTCAGATCAGATAATTACTTCTACATTTTATTCACCATATCTTTATCTTCTTAAACAATATCTCTTTGGTCTAAGAACATTAGACAAAGTCATTTTTCCTTGTTTAGATTACTTTTCTCCCCCTCTAAGTTAAAACCTATGTTCCTGAGGATCAAATTACATGGCCACTCTCACAGCTACTAGAAACTATACAGTAAAAAAGACATCATTAGCTGTCATTACACTGAGAAGAAATGAATTTGCCTTCTTTAAAAGAAATAACCTGTATATTTATGAAAAAATCGTTAGCATTTTCGTGTAGTCATGGGTGAAATAAACATCAAATAATAAAGAGGTCATCAGTTCGGCAAGCCCACCATTAGGTGGTCAGTCAGTTTGGAGGCTGAGTGTGAACTTGAGCCTGAATGGTCCTCATGCTGGAGAAATGTCGGTCTTCTTATTTTACTACCAATCACATGTTCCTTCCCCTTTTTAGCCTCTTTCTTCTGCCTCCAAACCACTGGGGAAAATATCCCCAGCTCTTCCAGCCACTCCTGTTCCACTTGTTAATGAGCACCAGCAAGAAAAAATTAAAAACGAACTGAAAGTGAATTGAAAACGCAAGCAGTTATGGGCAGCTTGAACTCTGCCTCTTGGCTTGGGCAGCGTGAGGTCTGGGGAGGTGCAGTATGTCCTAAAGATAGCGCATGCTCAGGAAACAAACGGTCCCATGCCAACTATAGCAAACACATTTGACTCAGTTTACCAAAGATGCTGACATGTTCCTGTGGGATAGATCACCCACTATGTACAAGCACAGCAAACAGCTTGCCAGTCTTCTTACTGTGCCAAATATATATATACATATATATATTTTTTTGCAGAGAAGAAATGGATATTTTTCTGCCTAAGGTTAAAAAACAAAAACCAAACTCACTGCCCTCCAGTTGACTGGACTAATAGCGACACTCCTTGGGTTTCTGAGGTGGTATCTCTATGGAAGTAGATTGCCCAATCTTCTTTTGGAGGAGTGGCTGGTGGGTTTGAACTACCAGCCTTCTGGTTAGCAGTCAAATGCTTCTCTTTTTGCATCTATCTTTACTATTAATTTACAGTGTTAGTGTCTATAAGACAATCTGTGGATATATCTTTATCCTTCAAACCTCAATTCACAAATTAAGAATTAATTATAATTTATAGCCAACACTTAAAGCACAGGCCCTGTTCTATGCTCTTTACAAATATTGGCCCATTTAATCCCTACACTGTGTGCAAAATGTTTAAGTGCTTTGTTACTAACAGAAAGTTGGTGGTTCAAATCTACCTGGAGGCACTTTGGAAGAAAGTCTTGGTGATCTACTTCTGAAAAAATCAGAAAACCCAATGGGATCAGAATCAACTGGAGAGCAACTGGTTGATCCCCATATCAGCTGTATGAAGGAGATCCTATTATATTCTCATTCTGCTAAGGAGAAATTGAGGCTCAGAGAGATTGAGTAATTTCCCCAAGGCCACATAGCTAGTAAGTGGAGGGTCTGGGATCTGAATACCAGACAGACAGACAGACTTTTAACTGAAGCATGTACCTTAGGACTATAAAATGCTATGTACTCTGGTTGACAGAGAATTCAGAGGTGACTTTCATAATTTGAGGTAGGGACATAGCAAGGAAAATTAGAAGGTTATTTGTAATCTTATATTCTTTACTATCAAACACACTGCCATCAAGTCAATTCAGACTCATAGTGACCCCATAGGGTTTCCAAGGCTGTAAGCCTTTACGGAAATAGATTGCCCATCTTCCTCCCACAGGCTGGCTGGTGGGTTTGAACCACTGACCTTCTGGTTAGTAGCCAAATGCCTTACCCAATGCACTACCAGAGCTTCTTTCCTACAGATATTATTCATTGCCAACTACTGTGTTGTGTGCCATGGAGTTGATTCCGATTTATAGCAACCCTATAAGACAGAGTAGAGCTGCTCCATAGAGTTTCCTGGACTGTAATCTTTATGGGTGCAGATCACCAGGTCTTTTCTCCTGGGGAGCAACTCGTGGGTTCGAACCACCGACCTTTTGGTTAGCAGCTGAGAACTTAACTACTGCGCCACTAGGGCTTCTTGAGGGGCTGTTAGGGGAATACAAACACCATGAGCTGGCAAAGATGCCTGTGCTTTGGTGGGCCAGGCTCTAATCCAAAGGCATGTCCAGGTCTGTTTTTATAGGCAAGAACTGTGAGCTTTATACTCCTGGGCTTTCCCTCTGCCCTTTGCCATCAAGGTCATTTGTCAGTGGAGATGCTTTGTGGTGTTGATGGCTGGAAGAGGAATGTTGCAGTGGTCTCCACATGCCCCTAGGCTTGCTATCTCACTGGCATTCTTCCTTTCCTAAAGTCAACAGATCATCTTTGGGAATTGGTGTGGTCCAAGCATCCTACAGAGAGAAGCTTAAAATGATCCCTCTGGGTGTGTGGGCTTCTCCAAAATGATTTATTTATCCTCCTCTAGAGGGAGTCCTGGGAGCTCTGGTGGTGTGGTGCCTAAGGCATTTGACTGTTAACCAGAAGGCTGGTGGTTCAAACCCACCACCTACTCCTTGGAAGAAAGATTGAGCAATCTACTTCCATAGAGATACTGCCTGGGAAACCCAAGGAGGGGTCGCTATGAATCCAAACGACTCGACAGCAGTGAGTGAGTTTAGAGGGAGTCCCTTCATCCAGGTAGTCATAGATTCATATAGATAATATAAACACAGCATTTGTGGGTAAAGCAGGTCTGTCAGAAGGAGAAAAGAGGCTGACTTGTCCATCCATGCCCACCAGCAGTACATCTTCTTTTGTCCTGTTAAAAACAACAGCCATAGCAGTAACCACCTGAACTGTTTGCTGTAACTCTGGTTACCAAAAACAAAACCAAATTCACTGCCGTCAAGTCGGTCCCGACTCATAGGGACCCCTCCGTGGGTTTCCAAGGCAGTATCTCTACAGAGGTAGATTGCCCAGTCTTCCTTCAGAGGAGTGGCTGGTGGGTTTGAACAGCTAGTCTTCTGATTAGCAGTCAAATGCCTTAGGCTCTATGAATGTTTTAAAATCAGGAAGTGTGAATTATTTTATTTTGTTCTTATCTCTTTCAGCATTGTTTTTGCTATGTGGAAGGTTAGTTTTTCTATTTCTGTAAAGAAGGCTGTTGGAATTTTGATTGGGATTATGTTGAATCTATAGATTGATTTGGGTAGCATTGAAGTCTTAACAATGTAAGTCTTCCAATCTGTGAACGTAGAACCTCTTTTCATTTATTTCAGTTTTTTTTAATCTCTTTCAGGAATGTCTTATAGTTTTCATTGTATAAATCCTTCATGTCCCTGTGTTAGATTTATTCTTAGGTATTTTATTGGCTTAGATGCTATTATAAATGGAATTGTTACTCTATGTTGGATTTTGTTGGGCACTCTACTTCCGTAGTGATTCCGCCTTGGAAGTCCAAGGAGGTGTCGCTATGAGTCAGATCCAACTCGACGGCAGTGAGTTTGGTTTTTTTGGTTTGGTATATATGTCAAGCCATCTTAAAGTAAGATTAACAACTAACACATGGGTCAGGCAGTTCTGAGCACTGTGCATTCTACTCATTTAACTCTCACAGCACTCTAATGAGATTGGTGTGATCAGCCTCATATTACGTATGCGGAAAGTTAATACAAAGGTTAACATGCCCAGAATCAGACAGTTAATGTCTTGGATAACCAACCACCCCAGTTTGTCTGAGACTGACTGGGTTCCTGAGCATATAGGGAAGCCCTGGAATGCAAGACTTTCACTTTTGAAACCAAGACAGTCCCATGCAAACCAGGATGAGCTATTTACCCCATAAATGACAGACACAGGGATTAAGGTCAAGGTCATGGTTCCAAAGAATACGGGCTTTACCATGACACTCTACAGCATCTACTTTTTCTCATGTCTTGTGCAAAGAATTAAGAGAAACAGAAGCTAGTGTTGGGAGGGGGCTTTTCATGGATCCAGATCCCTAACAGTGTATGTTCATGTAACTCCCTCTTTGATGGCTATTCAAAATGCCACCCCAAACTTCTGCTTAAGCACATTCCTGCAGGAGCCCTTGCAGGTCCAAACCTGCAATTCCAGAGCTTCCCAGGAACTAAAAGAATTGACTTCACTGTTCAGTTAGGAAGAGCCATGCTGATAGCCAGGAGCATCTGATAAATACCAGCGCTGCTCCCTGGGGTGATGCCTAAGAATTCCAAAGTTGAAACCAGATGTGAAGTTGTCAGTGGTTCATGAGGAATGGTTTGAGGACTTGGGCACAGTCCACATCCCAGGCCAATTCCTCATAGAGATGTCAGGAGAGTTTATCCATTCTGTGAGTCTCTGGCATCTTTGGGGTCACTGAGTTGTTTTCCTGGACACATTTGGGGGAGGGGAGCAGAGTGAGTAGAGACTATCCCCAGATGATTTGTTTTCTGTTAACTGTCCATGGATTAGCGTGTGTGTGTGTGTGTGTGTGTGTGTTGGGGGTGGTGGTCATCTTATTTTTTTTATTAACAATGGTCCCTGCAATTCCCAGTTCCATTCGGAATTACTCTATTTCCTTTTAAAACACTTGGAAATGACCAAAGTCTAAAATCAAACCAAACCTGTTGCTGCTCAGTCTGTTCCAACACATGGTGACCACATGTGTTACAGAGTAGAAATGGTCCTTAGAGTTTTCTTGACTGTAATCTCTATGGAATCAGATCACCAGGCCTTTCTTCTGCAGATCCACTGGGTAGTGTCAAACAGCCTATCTTTAGGTTAACAGCTGATCACAAACCACTTGTGCACTCAGGGACCTGACCAAAGTCTAGCTACTCATTTCTCCCTAACTGGGTTATGAACCAACTGTGATTTGATTTCTATATCAGGATTGACTTGTTATTGCTGTTAGGTGCCATCAGGTTGGCTCTGACTCATAGCAACCCTATGTACAAAAGAAAAAAACACTGCCCAGTCGTGAGACTTCCTCACAATCCTTGCTGTAACTGAGCTCATTCTTGCAGCCATTTTGTCAATCCATCTCATTGAGGGCCTTACCCGTTTATGCTGACCCTCCACCTTACCAAGCATGACATTCTTCTCCAGGGAATGGTCCTTTCTGGCAACATGACCAAAGTAGGTCAGATGAAGTCTGGCCATTCTCACTTCCAAGGAGCATTCTGGCTGTACTTCTTCCAGGACAGATTTGTTCCTTCTTCTGGCAGCCCAGTATTCTTTGGCATAAGATTCAAAGGCATCAATTCTTCTTTGGTCTTCCTTATTCATTGTCTAGCTTTCACATGCATACTTGGCTATCAAAAATACCATGGCTTGTGTTAGGCATACGTCAGTGTTCAAAGAGACATCTTTGCTCTTGTTCTTTAGCACTTTAAATAGAATTGCCCAGTGCAATATGCTGTCTGATTTCCTGACTGTTGCTTCCATTGGTGTTGATTGTGGATCCCAGGAATATGAAATCTTTGACAACTTCAATCTTTTTTTCATTTATTGTGATGTTGCTTATTAGTCTAGTTCTGAGGATTTTCATTTTCCTTATGTTGAGATATAATCCATATTGCAGAGTGTAGTCTTTAGTGTTCATCAGTAAGTGCTTCAAGTCATCTTCACTTTCAGCAAGCAAGGTTGTGTTGTCTACATATTGCAGGTTGTTAATGAGTCTTTCTCCAATCCCGATGCCACATTCTTCTTCAACTAGTCCAGCTTCTCAGATTATTTGCTCAACACACAGATTGAAAAAGCATGGTGAGAGGATACAACCCTGACATACTCCCTTCCTGCTTTTAAACCATGCAGTGTCCCCTTGTTCTGTTCAAACAACAGCCTCTTGGTCTATTTACATGAGCACAATTAAATGTTCTGGAATTCCCATTTTTGATGTTATCCATAATTTGTTATGACCCACAGAGTCAAATGCTTTTGCATAGTCCATAAAACACAAGTAAACACCTTTCTGGTATTCTTTGCTTTCAGCCAAGATCCATCTGACATCAGCAGCGATATCCATCATTCCACGTCCTCTTGTGAATCCAGCTTGCATTTCTGGAAATTCCCTGTCAATATACTGCTGCAATCATTTTTGAATAATCTTCAGCAAGATTTTACTTGTGTGTGATATTAATGATATTGTTTGATAATTTCTGTATTCTGTTGGATCACCTTCCTTTGGAATGGGTACAAATATGGATCTCTTCCAGTCAGTTGGCCAGGTAGCTCTCTCTCTTCTGAATTACTTGGCATAGACAAGTAAGTGCCTCCAGCATGGCATCCATTTGTTAAAACATCTCAGTGGGTATTCTATCAATTCTTGGAGCCTTGGTTTTTGCCAATTCCTTCAGTGCAGCTTCAACTTCTTCCTTCAATACCATTGGTTCTATTTTGAGTACCTTCCAACCTGAGGGGTGCATCTTCCAGCACTATATCAGACAGTGTTTCAGGGCTATTCATAATGTTTTCACTGGCCATTTTTTTTTTTTTTTGAGTCATATATCACCTCCTGAAATAGATGAACATCAACCAATTCTTTCTTTTTTTTATGGTGACTCTGTGTATTTCTTCCATATTCTTTATTTTATTTTATTTTATTGTGATTTGGGTGAAAGTTTACAGAGCAGATTCATTTTCCATACAGCAGTTCACATACACTTTGTCTCACAACATTGACTACAATTTCCCACAATGTAATAGCTCCCTGCCCACTTCCTCCCCATAGTTACCTCTTCCATGTGTTCTTCCCTCCCATGTACTCCTGCCCCTGCCACCAGCTGTGCATACACACCCCTTCTATTCTCCCATGAGTGATGTCTCCAAGGAGTGTATCTACCTAATGTAAATGGTCAGTTCATATGCCTGTCTTTTGTTTGGCTGAAAGCCACAGGAGTGGGTTCAATTTCACCTGAAGGGCAGCTAGGGGCCATAGTCTCAGGGGTTCCACCAGGCTCTATAAGACCAGCACAACTGTTCTTCCATCTTCTTTAGATGCTTCCTGCATCATTGAATATTTTGCCCATAGAATCTTTCAATATTCAACTTGGGGCTTGAATTTTTTTCTTCAGTTCTTTCAGCTTGAGAAATGCTGAGTGTGTTCCTCTCTATCATTTTCAAATTCCAGGTCTTTTCACATTTCATTATAATAATTGGCTTTGTCTTCTTGAGCTGGTCTTTGAAATCTTCTTTTCAGCTCTTTTTATGTTGTCATTTCTTCCATTTGCTTTAGCTACTCTCCATTAAAAGGCAAGGTTCAGAGTCTCTTCTGCCATCTATTTTTATCTTTTCTTTATTTCCTGTCTATTTAATGACTTTTTGCTTTCTTCATGTATGATATTCTTGATATCATCCCACAACTCATCTGGTTTTCTTTCAGTACGTGTTCAATATGTTGAATCTATTCTTCAGATGGTCTCTAAATTCAGGTGGGATATAATCAAGGTCATATTTTGGGTCATATAGGCTGGTTATAATTTTCTTCAGTTTGAACTTGAACTTGCATATGAGCAAAACACTGGCCTAGTTTTGGCTGAAGATACTGAGCTTCTCCATTGCCTCTTTCCACAATGTACTCCATCTGGTTTCTGTTTATTCCATCTGGCAAGGTCCACATGTATAGCCACCATTTATATTTTTGAAAAAATGATATTTGCAATGAATAAATTGTTGATCTTGCAAAACTCTATCATGTGATCTACAGTGTCATTCCTATCACCAAGGCCATATTTTCCAACTACCAGTGATTCTTCTTTGTTTCCAATTTTGACATTCTGATCACCAGCAATAATCAATACATCTTGATTGCATGTTTAGTCAATGTCAGACTGCAGAAGTTGGTAAAAATCTTCAGTTTCCTCCTTTGGCTCTAGTTGTTGGTACATAAATTTGAATAATTGTAGTTTTAGCTGGTCTTCCTTATAGGCATATGGATATTATCCTATTACTGACAGCATTGTACTTTAGGATAGATCAGAAACATTCTTTGTGATGATGAAAGCCTCACCATTCCTCTTCCATTTGTCATTCTTGGCATAGTAGATCATAGGATTGTCTGATTCAAAATGGCCAAAACAAGCTCATTTTAACTCACTAATACCTAAAATATTGATCTTTATGTGTTGCATTTCTTTTTGAACAATTTCCTATTTTCATACATTCATACTTTGTCCATTCCATGTTCCAATTATTAACAGATGTTTGTAGCTATTTTTTCCCATTTTGAGTCATGACCCACCAGCAAATAGAGGTCCTAAAAGCTTTACTCCATCCACATCATTAAGGTCGACTCTACTTGAGGAGGCAGCTCTTCCCCAGTAGTATTTTGAGTACCTTCCAACCTGAGGGGTGCATCTTCCAGCACTATATCAGACAGTGTTTCAGGGCTATTCATAATGTTTTCACTGGCCAATTTTTTTTTTTTTTTTTTTGGAATTGGATGGCCACTTCCTTCTTCCCAGTCTGTCTTAGTGTAGAAGCTCAACTGTAACCTGTTCACAATGGGTGACCCTGATGGTATTTGAAATACCAGTGTCATAGCCTCCAGCCCCACAGTAACACTTAAGCCACACAGTATGACAAACTGACAGATGAGTGGTGGTGGCAGGATTGACTTGGGAGTGTTTTTAGGAAACAAGTGAGGGTGGATTTCTTGGTGGTGAGAGTTTCTAAACATCAGAACTGATTGCCCAGAGAAGTTTCTGAGAAGCTCTGCAAGAACCATAGGTTTCCAGCTGTCTGAGATGAGCTTTTTTCAAGTGCCTTGTGTTTTTGTGTTGGGAGCTCTGATGGCCCAGTTCCTAAGGCACTTGACTGCTAACCAGAAGGTTGATGATTCAAACCCACCAGCCACTCTGGGGAAGGAAGACAATTTACTTACATAAAGATTTACTACCTTTGAAACTCAATGGGGATCACTAGTAGTTGGAATTGACTCAATGGCAGTGGATTTGGTTTAGGGGTATACAATCCAGGGATCATACAGAGACTGTCACAGTTCTATGTGGAATTGGAGGGTGGGAGAGCACCTGAATGGAAATCATTCCCAGACAACATTTAAAACATTTTCTTCATTCTTAAAAGTGCATTCCTTTCAGGTTCTTAGGATAAATAAGAAATACTACATTCTTTCCAGGTCCATTCTGGGCTGGGTGTCATGGGCCCTCCTGAATGTGCTATGTGACACTCAGATACTGAGAAGCCTATTGGGTTCTTCCTTGGTCTGTGTTTGAGAATGTGTTATGTGAAGAGACTTGGCTCCTTTTGTGGCTGCATGAAATAAAAATAATATTTTCACAGCTAATTTCTATGTTTGCTAAATGACTTTCCTCTTTCCCTTCAATGTTGTTAAAGGAACAAACTTACTCCTTTCTGAGAATATTTCATTTTCCCAAAATTGCACTATGCAAGAGTGTATGCTCCTCCTGTTTGCAGGAAATGATGGTTCTATTATTTACTTAATGAATGATATGGATTGAATTGTGTTCCCCCCAACATATATGTTGGACTCCTAACCCCTAACCCTGTGGATGTGATCCCATTTGGCAATAGGTTTTCTTTGTTAATTAATGAGGCCATGTCAGCGTAGGGTGTGTCCTAAACCTAATCACGTCTGAATTATTAAAAAAAAAAAAAGCAGAACAGACATAGAGACACATAGAGGAAGACAGATGAGGTGAGGACCCTTTTACATATGAAGGAAAGCCAAGGATGGCTGGCCGATCCCAGAAACAAGGAGAGAGCTTTACAGAATGAATGGACACAGCTGAAATTCTGAAATAAAATAAATTTCTGTTCTTTAAAACCACCCACTCGTAGCATTTATGTTACAGCAACACTAGGTATCTAAGACACTGGGTAATTGAAAATTCCTTCTTTCTCCATCTCTCTTGCCAGGCCTACCTTTGGGCTATTGCTTTTCTTGATTCCTTTAGTGTGGTACAGTCAGTGCACTAGATAAAAGCTTTTTGCGGTTGGTCACATCTACAAACTGTCCCTCCTCACATCAAAGACGTTTACTATTTCTGGGTCTTTGTCCAAGCTGGCTTCTTACCTGGAGTGGCCACCATTTGAATATCCTACTCATTCTATCCAAGACCTGTCTCAAAGCCTACTTTCTCCATTGAAGCTTCATAGCAATCTCTCTTCTCTCTGAATTCATGCATATATTTATTCATTCCACAGGCATTTGACTACTAAGTCTACCCAATGTAAGGACAAGATTTGCAGTTACTAAGATCCTGCCCTCCAATAGTTAGCAATTTAGCACAGGAAATAAGACATACAGACAGGCATGCATAGTATGAACTATATTTGTTTCAACGAGGACCTTTAGTGTTTATTATACATTGACAGAGTGCTTCAGGGATGTTAGTTGGGTCTCCTTTAACCAGACCACAAACTCCCTGAGACCATGTCTTAACATTTCTTTTGTATTCTCCATCATCCATAGAGGGTTGAGAACATGACAGGTATTTATGAAATACTTTCTTAGTCTATTTGAACCAAACAGAAATAGTCCTCAGCCCCCCACCCCCACCCCGATTTCTAAAGCAATAGGAGTTTAGGGAATATGTTTTTGAAAATACACAAAAATATAGAAAATACAGGGAAAAAAAAAAAGAAGAAACTAAAAATAACCCATAATTCCATTCCAAAGAAGACTCCTGCTAACTTGTTGGTATTTATTTTTCTAATTTTTTTTCTATGCATATATACACACATATACATGTATGTTTATGATTTTGTTTTGCTTTCCCATAACTGGACCAAGTGAAATGCACATTTAAAAGGTTTTTAAGATTTAATTCTACCATCAACAAACATGTCAATATGCTTGCCGCCCTATCCAGTGATTCTTTACCTTGAATGATAGATTTTAAAAATCCAGCCACTCAGGTGCTTCAGACCAATTAAATCAAAATCTTTGGGGATAGATCTACTAAAACCAAAAAAACCAAACCCATTGCCATCAAGTGGATTCCGACTCATAGCAATCCCCATAATGATTCCAAAGCTGTAAATCTTTGCAGAAGCAGACTTACTTGTCTTTCTCTTGCAGAGTGGCTAGTGATTTGAACCACTGACCTTTTGATTAGCAGCCTAAATGGCTTAACCACAGTGCCACCAGAGCTCCTTGGGTCTACTTTTGTTGTTGTTATGTGCCATCGAGTCAAACCCAACTCATAGCGACCCCTCCTTGGGTTTCCGAGGCAGTATCACTTTGGAAGTAGGATTGCCCAACCTTCCTTCCGAGGAGTGGCTGGTGGGTTTGAACCGCCAGCCATCTGGTTAGCAGGCAAGTGTCTTAGCCACTATGCTACCAGAGCTCCCTTGGGTCTACTAAACATCAGTATTTTTAAAGCTCCCCAGATGAGAACCACTGCCTCCAACATGGCCATCTCATTGACTATTTCCATTGACTGAATCACATACATCAACGTAGAACTTACTGTCCACCAAGTCATCTATGCTGTGTAAATTCTTGAAATAATCATTTCATTGTTGATGGCTGGGTGGCCATGTGCCCTTTCTTTCAGGGTCATTTCCCTTATATCTTACTGAAAGCTGTTCTGGAACCATCTGTAGATAAAGCCTCGGGTTGTTATTGTTATTGTTGTTGTTATTGTTGTTAGGTGCTGTCTAGTGGTCTCCCACTCACAGGACCCTATGCACAGCAGAATGAAACACCACCCGGTCCTGCGCCAGCTCCACAATCCTTGCTATACTTGACCCCATCGCTGCAGCCACTGTGTCAATCCATTTCATAGACCCTCCACCTTACCAAGCATGACATCCTGTTCCAGGGAATGGTCCCTTCTGACAACATGACCAAAGTAGGTGAGATGAAGTCTGGCCATTCTTGCTTCCAAGGAGAATTCAGGCTGCACTTTCTCCAGGACAGATTTGTTAGTTCTTTTAGCAGTCCATGGAACTCTCAGCATTCTTCGCCAGCATCACATCTCAAAAGCATCACTTCTTCTTCAGTCTTCTTTACTCATTGTCCAGGTCTCACATGCATATGAGGCAATTGAAAATACCAAGGCTTGTGTCAGGTGCACCTTAGTCCTCAAGGATACATCTTTGCTCCTCAGCACTTGAATGAGGTCCCTTGCAGCTGACTTGCCTGGGGTAGTGAGGCTTAACTACATTGGTGCCTTATGCAAAGAGGTGAAATAGGGGTTTTGTCTCTGCTAATTGATCATTTAAATTTGGAAAAGGTAAGAATTAATGCTCCTGCCCTCTCCTCGACTTACTCTGACCTTCCACAGTGTGGGATGGAGTAGGGGTGGAGAACTACTATGTACTTCACAAATCAATGTTTTATATAAAATACTAGGAATTAACTTCTTATCATTTTATTTATTGGCATGATATAGTTAAAATATAATCAGACAGACAACTTATCAAGGGATGTCCAATATGATAAAAAAATATTCTCAAAACTTATATACAACTCAAGGCCTAAGTTCAAAGGCTACTCAGTAAAGTGGCGATAGATTTCTATGGCTAAAAATAAACCATGTTAAGATATTTTTCCATTATATTAAGTTGTTTAAACCTTTAAATGAAGCCAAAAAATCCTCTTTCTACCTCATCATAAGCCTAGACCCCTATTCAGAGCTACGTAAAGTATGTGGTGTATTAGGCACTTAAACATTTGTTGAGTGATGACACATTATCATCATTAATTATATTCTTGATTCCAACCACCATCACCTACACAACAATTAGTCTATTCCTGGTTCCTTACCCTCATATAAGAATCGAAACAACTTTAATAACATCTGCTACATTTTCAACATCCCGTTTCCATAGCCACTTCTCATCCATACATATACATACATACACCATACCCCTAAGGTGGCAGGTTAATGTCTTAAGCAGCTTTGTTACCATGAAGACAGGGTTCACAATAGGATCTCAGTGAATGAATTTTGATAGGCAGAGTTTTGGGTTTGCATACATGTTAAAAGCTGTCTTTACTACAGGTCCTTTAACTCTTAGAAGTTTAGTTTGACTCCTGATTGAATCTTAAACATGCCCTAGCTCCTACTTGTGGGTTCTGACATTAATTTTTAGGTCTCAATCCTTTGGATTCTTTTTTCTTTCCTCTAAGAAATTCAACAGCCTGTAGAGAAGAGGTAGCAAAAAAGGAACTGAGAAAAAAAAAAAACAACTAACTTTTGGCCACATGCCAACCACCCTATTTATCACTCAACATGCTCATGACTAAATTCTATTGCCAAGGAATTTCACTGAAATTAATGGGGTCAAACATTTTAATCTGTCCAATTATTCCAGAGGGAGTATATGGAGTCACTAGATTTACTAGGATCATGTGTATTTCCTAGTTGTTCAAGTCAAGCCTTATTCATCTACCAACAATGGAAATGGGAGATTTGGAAGTGAAGTTGAAGAGGAATGACTATCACATCAGCAAAGACTCCTGTCTCTAAACAATGGAATTTAATGCCAACATCCTTTGTATCTGAGCTCTTCTAGATATTTTAAACTTTTATTAAGATTTTAGGCATTTCATTTATTATGTGTTGTTTTATCATAACAAAAATATAGATGAATAACTGTTTAGACCCTCACTTAGATTAACTCTAGGACTGTCCAAATATTTCTAAAGTGACACCAACCTAGGCATGGGTTTATGTTCCTGACAAAGAAAAAAATAAAAGATTGCTGTAGAGAGAGAAAATTCTATTTTGAACTTTGAAAATTATTATAAATTATACAATGAATTTTCAAATATAAATACTTGTATCCATAATATTCAGACAGTGGTCTACTAGAAGGAGGCCATGGACTTCCTGTTTCACAGGTGAATTTATTTTTATTTTTTATTTTAAGAGCTTGTTTTACATTCAATGTTACATGTACATTTAGTTTCACTCCCCATTTACCCAAGGAGGGGTCGCTATGAGTTGGGTCTGACTTGACGGCACATAACAACAACAACAACCCTAACCCAGTCTCCTCCCTTCAATACCCTGTAACCCTCCCCCTGTGCTCCTCATATTTATGCACTCCTATTTGTCCTGCATTTCCTCAATTCAAATGTTGGTCCTCTGGTGCCCCGTGGTCTATTGCTCTAAGGGATGTATTACCATAGAGTATGTGAGTGCGTTATCCTGGGTTGAGTGGTCTGCCATGTACATCTTGTTAACTATTGGGCTGAGAGCCAGCCCCTGGGCGTTTGTTGTATTCCAGGTGCCGAATGTATTCCAGGGTCATAATATTGGGAGTCTCACCAGATTTCATCTGACCAGTAAGTCTGGTCATTATTGAGTTTTTGGATTTTGTTCCACGTTTTCCCTCCCACTCTATCCAGGATCTCCAGGTTTGATCCTTTCCTGAGTGGCTGGCCTTGGTAGCCAGGCACCATCCAGTTCTTCTGGTCTCCAGGGCCATCGTGTCCTATGGCTGATTGCTTCCAAAGGCCCTTGTATTTTTTGCATTCTCCTTTGCTTCTGACACTAGGAGACTGTTAGCTGCATCTTAGAGGGCCACTTGAAAGCTTTTAAGACCCAAGTCGCTGCTCACCAATGTAGGATGCAGAACAAGGCTTTTATGTATTTTGTTGTGACAATTGAGTCTAGTTTCCCCCAGTACTATGGTTCTGAGATGGTAGATCTATTGTATCTCTTTCTCATAGTGTCTGGGTGTCTGTGAGGGATTACTCTGTGTTTGTCTTCTATTGTTTCTGTAAGGATTGCAGGTATTTTGTATCACTGGTGTTTGTGCAAGATTAGCCTCAGCTGAATCTATCCTTGGTCTAGAGTATACTTCTGTTCACTGACCCCCATTTGATCCTCTCAGGTGTTTATATGTTTACCTGTAGCCTGGTGTTTGGTGTTAATGATAATGTGGTATTGTGGACACATTGGTTGGTATTAGCATCTGTCGTCTATCTCTTATGTGCACAATTCGGTGTCCTTCATAGGTGAATTTAAGTATAGTTTTTGTATCTTCAAATGAAGGCAGACCCAGGCACATTACAGAAATCACTCTGGATTCAGGTAGTTTCAGATATGTGAAACAATTAGCAGCCCTTTTTACTTTGCAAAGAGTCCCTGAGGGTATAAACAGTTAATGTGCTTTGCTGCTACCCAAAGGTTGGAGGTTCAAATCCACCCAGAGATGCCTTGGAAAAAAGGCTTGGCAATCTACTTCTGAAATATAAGCCATAGGAAACCTCATGGAGCACAGTTCTATTCTGACCCACATGGGTTGCCATAAGTCAGAACCAACTTGACAGCAACTTGGCTTTTAGATTACTTGGTGAAGTCTCCATTCACATGTTCCCCCATTCTTCTGCTCATCTGTCAATGATAGAGGATTTAATTACTTATAATACTAAGAACTGATTTTCAGAACACAACTTTTCCCCCCCTTAAGTGTAATCAGACTGGTCAGCCTATTCTTAAATTGACTATCCATTGGATTACATAAAACTGAATTTATTTCTGGGGGTCTTTGTTCCCCCCAGAAAACGAGGAAATTTGCTCACTGTCACTTTCATAATGTTTATAGTACTGATGTGTTTGAGAAGATCTGGTTTAATATGAAAGTTCATTTCATAAGAAACAATCCTATAGTCTAAACTAACTGTTTCCTGTTTTAAAATTACAGTCAACAAGGCTTTCACCGGACCTTGATAGCATTAAGGTCATTACCTCATTGAAACCTGTGATTTGAAGAGCTAATAATGGAGAGTGGAGGCTTCCTGTCCTGGGAATAGCCAAAAGCTGAGAACCAGGAATGGAGGTGGCAGAGGAAATGGCCCTCAGGGGAACAAACATTTGTTGAGCCTTGTCCTACCCTTTTATATATGGAATCTATGATATTTAATGTTGCTAGTTGCCGTTGACTCAGTTCTGACTCATGGCAGTCCCATGTGTGCAGGGCAAAACTGCTCCATAGGGTTTTCAAGGATGGACCTTTTAGAAGCAGATCCCCAAGCCTGTCTTCAGAGGCACCTCTAGAAGGGTTCAAACTGCCAAACTTTTCACTAGTAGTTGAGCTAATCTTTTGCACTGCCCACCACCAAATCTGGTGACAAATGTGTCTTTAATCCCTATATTACAGGTGAGGATATAACAGATTCAAGGAAGCTAAATCACTCATACAAGGTTGCACAACAAGTCCAATCAGTTCTAACTCAGCTAATAAATGGCAGATCAAGAAATAATAAATGAATCGGTATGAAATCAAGTCTATACTCTTTCTACCAGTCAACGGTCATCTCCAGGACTGATTCAATTCCTGAAAAATTTATTGTATTTATGCAGCAGATTGCAATTGAGGTTTAGGGGAAATAAACAGAGTTTTGTAGTCTGGACCCTGCGAAAACAAACATGTCTCAGGGGTTGGGAGTGATGATATCTACCTTATAGTCTGTATTCCCAGCTCTGTGCCAGCAGGGGGATGCATCTGCTAGGAAGAAGCTTTTTCCTTGCACAAAGGCTCTGTCCATTTGCCAATGGGGTGCTGTTTTATAATTTACACAGTGATCTGAATCAGCTCCTGGATGGAGGTAAGTCTTAATAGGGACATGTTAAGGCAATTCCCAACACAGATGGGAATTTGTGCTTCATTTGGAAACTAAACTTCCAAAAAGTTATGTTGAATAAATAAATAGTATGCTGAATAAATAAATAGTAGTATATATTTTATGGCCCTTAGTAGCCAGAGGGCCTTCACATACTTTGTACACTCTTAATCTCTTCTCTAGCTCTCATTTAGAACACCCAATGCTACTCAACCAGGGCTATTACACCCCCTTGCTACAGATTATAAAAAAAAAAAAAAAACTCATTGAAAGTTCTGCCACTTGCTCACAAAATCAAACAGCTGGAAAACCAAGAAGATTCAAACTCAAGCCTTTTCCCAACCTAATTACTCCCATTTTTCCTACTTTCAGGATTAAAAAACAAACCAACCAAACTCACTGCTGTGGAGTTTGATCTGACTCATAGTGACCCCTCATTGGGTTTCCAAGGCAGTATCACTACAGGAGTAGATTGTCCAATCTTCCTTCTGATGAGTGGCTGGTGGGTTTGAACCCTAACTTATATAACTCACTACACAGACCAAAGATGTTTGACTTCCTGTCTGCAATTCCAGCTCTATTTTGACCTCAGCAAATCTCAGAAATATTTCTATCCCTCAGTAAGTAAAGTTTGTTGGCTATCATTCCACTACATGGAGAGAACTAGCAGGCTAGCAGATGGAAACAGTTCAAGTGTTCAAAACTTTGTTTTCTGAAAGGTAGACAGTCAGAGAAGGTCTTCTTGGATCCATCCTGTGGCTGAAACACAGTGTCTTTCAGAGAGAGTACTCTGAAAACCAAGGTGATACAGTGGTTAAGTGCTCAGCTGCTAACCAAAAGATCAGTGGTTTGAACCTACCAGCCACTCCATGGGAGAAAGATGTGGCAGTCTGCTTCCATAAAGATTACTGCCTTGGAAAACTTATGGGGCAATTCTACCCTGTCTTACAGGGTTGTTTGAGACTGAGTCAACTCCACACACAACAACATTCTGAAAGCCAGGAAAGGGGTGTGTCTGGGAAGGCCCTGGCACATAGGGCTTATGGTTAAAATAATGAAGTTCTTTGTTAGCTCAGTGCATTTTTAGGAAATACCACCTGATCAGTGCTAGCCTGTACCATCATTTAATAAAATGGGGAAAGGGGTAATTTGCAAATTAGATTCTGCAAATTGCCAGTATCTATCTAATTACTGTTTAATCAATCTAATTATTGTTTAATCAAAACGATATCTTGGTTATTGGCATTCAGTTAAAAACAAGGTAGAGCATTTGTTTGAAAGCTGCCTAGAGAAAAACATCACAGCTTTTATCTATTTATTTATTTATTTTTGGTCTTTTTATGAAAGAAAAAAAATTAATAAAGATTCCATGATAATTTGAGTCACATTCAAAAAGAAGCCTCTTCTAATCAGTGGTTTATGAGTGAAGAAACACAGTCACTAAACACAGTGCCCTCTACACATATTCCTAAGAGTCCATCCCCATTTTTACACAAGAAGACCAGTTTGGGGGAATTTACTTACCTTACTATGAAATGATTAGTACTGGTTACTATAGAAGGGACATGCAACAGCTACTTGAACTATTTCCA
This sequence comes from Orycteropus afer afer, assembly GCF_000298275.1. Classification (NCBI taxonomy): domain Eukaryota; kingdom Metazoa; phylum Chordata; class Mammalia; order Tubulidentata; family Orycteropodidae; genus Orycteropus; species Orycteropus afer. The sequence goes on from NW_006921740.1 coordinate 459,755, forward strand.
TGATCCAGAATTCTTATGTCTCGATTACCAACCAAGCAACCAACCTACCCTTGGTAGTAAGTGGGGAAACCAGCTTTAACAAGTGAAACTTAATATTAGAATGGCTACTTTTTGGAAAACTAATCTGAGAGCCCAATGAAAATTCTTGGCCAAAAGCTGTTGTTGTTGTTGTTATGTGCTGTCAAGTCGGATCCAACTCATAGCAACCCCTCCTTGGATACCACTCGGATAGGTGGTATCACTATGGAAGTAGATTGCCCAACCTTCCTTCTAAGGAATGGCTGGTGGGTTTGAACCACCAGCCTGCTGGTTAGCAGTCAAATGCCTTAGGCACTATGCTGCCAGAGCTCCTTAGTATAGATAAAAGTACAAATACATGAACAGTCCTTCCCAGTTTCAGTGATGAGAGCCACTTCCCTCCAGCCACAAAGACCACTTGTGAGAATTGTCACCCACCTCAGTGCCTTTGCATCTGCTCTAGTTTTCACTTGGAATGACCTTTTCCCTTTCTTCATCAAAAAAAAAAAAAAAAAAAAAAAACCCTACGGTAGAACTGGGGGAAAAAATGGGCAAAGGACCTAAACAGACATTTCATTAAAGAAGATACACAAATGGCCACCAATACATGAAAATGCTCAATA
>NW_006921740.1:460495-480675 GCF_000298275.1 Orycteropus afer afer
AAAACCCTACTCTACCTTCAAGAGCCTTGCTTAACACTCTATAAATTCATTTACTTTTCTTTTGAATCTTTATAACTTCTGGGACTTAGTTGCAAGTATGTCCATCTCTCCAATTAATTTGTAAGTATCTTAAGTAAAGAATGTGACTTAAAATCTTTCTGTCCCCAGAACCTGGTCCCATAAAATGGTCACAATGTTTGTAGAATGAGTTAATTAAAATATAGAACAAATTTTTAGAGTGATGAAAAACATAGAAATGAATAGTGGTGATGACTATATAATATGGTGAGTGTAATTAATGTCACTGAATTATTTATACACTTAAAATGGTTAAAATGACAAATGTGTGATATATATTTTGCCACAATAAGCATTTTATTAGTATAGATTACGTTCATCTTTACAAAGTATGCAATCGTCATTCTGGAATAAGAGAAAAGGTAACCTAAATGAGGGGTGGGAAATACATGAATTAGAGACCAAATACATGGTGGATCAAAGAAGTTTTAGACTCATTAAAATGTACACACTCACACACACACACATACAAACACAAACAAAAAGTCATTCCAAGCTTGTGTTTACAGACAGTAGTTGCAATGAAATGTCTCAAAGGAATTGCAAAACTCAGTTCTGTATTTGAGATACTCTGGTAGCATAGTGGCTAAGACACTTACCTGCTAACCAGACGGCTGGCGGTTCAAACCCACCAGCCACTCCTCGGAAGGAAGGTTGGGCAATCCTACTTCCGTAGTGATACTGCCTCGGAAACCCAAGGAGGGGTCACTATGAGTCGGGGCCGACTCGACGGCACATAACAACAACAACAACAACAAGGTTAATTTATTCATGTCATCTTTGTAAACTGGGATAGAATGCCAGTGAATAGATATTATTTTATTTCTACATGTTCAATGAACTAGCTAATTTCCAGACTCAAGGTACAAATGTGATATTTATCTAAGTCAAAGGTTATTTAATTATACATTATCCTGAACTTTTCTTCTAGTTTAGGAATTCATCTACTTAAACATGCTGTCTTGATTTGGTGTGGTCCTCAGTACTGGAGGGCTTCAAAATCCTACATTACTTCCCCACATCCAGAATCCAGAATCATTTCCACAAGTCCAGTGATGAGTCTATTAGTAAAAAGGTCCTTAGCACCAGGACATTCCATGATTCTAACAGTTCTTGTTGGCTCATAACGAGTTGGCTCCATCCGCCTTTCAAACACTTTATTACAAATAGAAAATGCCTTTCATTCTTCAGAACATTTCCTGTGTCTCTTTACATTCCTCAGGACTGTCACCTCCATCCCAGTACCAATTCCAGTCCAGCTGACTCAATTCGATGACCTCACGCGTGTCAGAGTAGAACTGTGTTCTATACAGTTTTCCATGGCTGATTTTTTCAGAGGAGTCCTTGGGTTACACAATCAGTGCTCAGCTACTAACCAAAAGGTTAGTGGTTCAAGTCTACCCAGAGACTTCTTAGAAGAAAGACCTAGTGGTCTACTTCTGAAAAATCAGAGCCATTGAAAACTCTAAAGAATGTAGTTCTACTCTGAAACACATGGGGTTGCTGTGAGTTAGAGTCAACCCCACTGTAACTGGTTTGGTGCTTTGATTTTTTTTAGTTTTTGCTTTGATTTTTAGGAAATAGGTCACCAGGCCTTTTATCCAAGGCATCTCTGGGTGAACTCAAACTTCCAAACTCTTGGTTAGAAGCCCTTTTGCCCCCTATGAATTCTGCATCCTCGTTGGATCAGTGGTAAGCCCCATGACCACACACTCATAGTGCGGGTTATAGAGTACAACAGAGACAGCCTCAGCGGGGGGATGAGACACATCCGGCTGTCAGCTCTTGGCCTTTCTGGGAACAATAACCTTGTGAAAACTGCACCTTCCCTGGCAGATTCAATATCTTCTCCAGTGATTAGAAGAGAAACTGAACAGAAAGACCACTAGCATTTAGCTGGTGCTTATTACTTATCATTCATTCATTCATTTTCCCCAAAATATTAATCATAAGCCTAACTATGTGCCAGGTCCTAGGAATAAAGTTTTATGCTTTCTAAGTTTATCTAATACTTAGGATTCAAGATTACCTATTTTCAATTGGCTTCCCTTCAAGCTATGTCCTCAAATTCCTCATAACAACATAGAATAAATTGTCTACCCTTGGTGTCTGCTCAGTTTATTTTCCAATTTAGAACTACCCCTCCCCCACCTGGAGAGACTGCCATTCAATCAATCATGTGGACTCTTCCAGGGATATTTGAATAGCACCTAGAGAGAACAGATAATTGACAAATGAATAAGAAACAAAGCTGGCCTGAAAGGACTGGCTGAATATTTCTACCTTGGCTTCAAGTCTCCTGGGTAGGTGTGTGTGTGGGGATGGTGGTGGTGGTGGTGGTGGTAGTGGAGAAATACATGATCAAACCTAGCCATTCAGGACATTCGTAGTCAGCAGGATTAGTTCCAGGAGGGGCATATGACCCTAAACACGTCAATCAGAGTTGGGGCCAAGAATATCTGACTGGTGGAAAAAGGCTGCCTGGGAAATAAGCCATCACAGAACAAACAGAGCTGGGAGATGACAAGAGAGAGTCACAGACTTGATGACATTGTTGGAGTCCCAAGATCAGGGGTGCCTGCAGTGTTCAGTTTATGAGTCAGTACTGTTTCTGCTTATACTGGTTTGAATTGGCTTATTGACATCTACAGATAAAGAGTACTGACCAACACAGATACACAAATGAAAACACAATATGGGGAAAATATTAGAAAGTCTAAATCACCAAAATGAAAAGAAGATACTTCTATCTGCTCCTTGGTCTATAGACCTACAGAATCTATTCCAACTGAAATACAGGATAATGTGGGTGCTGACCAAGCTATAGTTATAATATCCACATAGCACATTCACATATGTCTACACCCATGTGGAGATTGCAATTCTGAGGAAACCTGAGAGCAACAAGTCAAGAAGAAAGAGTGTGACAATGGCACATTGTATCTAGAAGCTTCTATCAACCAGTAAGGCATGAAGTCCTGTTGGCAGGCACAGATGCTGGGAGACCCTGGGATGAGAGCAAGTCTAGAACTTAGCAGTTTCATGTACGTTGTGAGCTCCCAGACTGTGGGAGAACCAGAAGGTGATAGTTATACCAGCTACCCCCATAATACAGCAGAGTCTCATGGGAGAAAACTGACTCGATAGCAATAACAGGGCTGGGCTTAATTTAGCATTTTTGTAAGGAGCTCTGGTAGCATAGTGGCTAAGACACTTGCCTGCTAAGCAGAAGGCTGGTGGTTCAAACCCACCAGTCACTCCTCAGAAGGAAGGTTGGGAAATCCTACTTCCGTAGTGATACTGCCTCGGAAACCCAAGGAGGGGTCGCTATGAGTCGGGGACGACTTGACGGCACACAACAACAACAACAACCTAGTTCTAAGAAAGGATTTGCCTGGTACCTAAGAGCTAAGGAAAATGCACACAACCTGTCTGGGTGAAGTACAGTCTCAGAAGAGCTCTCTTCATTTATGGAAGGATAAGAGATTGAGAAAATGGACACAGTAGACTCAAACATATCAGTGATCATGAAGATGGACTGGACTGAGGGACATTTCATTTTCTTATACGCAAGGTCACCATGAGTCGGAGTAGACTCCATGGCAACTAACAACATCTAAGAGAAATAAATGAACTCAGAGGACTGTGAAAAAATGGTAGGAAGACTAGAAAAAAATGTAGTGAATATTTTTCAGACCTCAAGATGGGGAAGAATTAAACTTTCTGTATTCAAAGAAAGGTACCTAGGTGGTACAAATGGTTTGCATTCAGCTGCTAACCTAGAGGTTGGTGGTTTGAATCCACCTAGGAGCACAGTGGAAGAAAAGGCCTGGCAAACTGCTTTCATTAAGATTACAGTCAAGAAAACCTTCTGGAGCAGTTCTACTCTGTAACACATGGGGTTGCCATGAGCTGGAATCTACTCAATGACAGCTAGCAAAAATAACAACAGCAACACACTTCAAACTATATTTGCCTCCATATACAAAACTGAAAAATAACAACAGCTGTGTTAGAGCAATGTGGTTATAATTGCTAATGTTTGTACTCTCTGCTTCCAAACATTACTTAAGGTTGTCTTTAAATAATGCTGTCTTGACAAACACGGAAAAAGTCTTACGTAAAATAAAAGACTAATTACAAAGATGGAAAAAGTTATTATGACATATATGATCAAAGAATTTATATATTTAATATATAAAAAGTGTATTAAAATTTGGACCCATAATCAGCACAAGTGGAAGCAGCAGTCAAGAAATTAAACAATGCACTGCATTGGGCAAAAGTGCTGCAAAATACTGCTTTCAAATGTGCAAAAGCAAAGATGTCACCTTGAGGACTAAAGTGTGCCTGACCATGGTATTTTCAGTTGCCTCATATGCATGCAAAAACTGGACAATGAATAAGGAAGACTGAAGAAGAATTGATGCATTTGAATTATGGTGTCGGTGAAGAATGCTGAACATGCCATGGACTGTCAGAAGAAATGTCTTGGAAGATGTACAGACAGAATGCCCCTTAGAAGCAAGGATGGGGAGATTTTATCTTATGTATTTTGGACATGTTATCAGCAGTGACCAGTCCCTGAAGAAGGACATCATGCTTTGTAAGATAGAAGGTCAGGGCAAAAGAAGACCCTCAATGAGATGGGTTGACACAGTGGCTGCAACAATGGGCTTAAACATAGTAACGCCTGTGAGGATGGGTATAGGACTGGGCATTATTTTGTTCTGTCGTATGGGGTTGCTATGTGTCAGAAGTGACTTGACGGCACCTAACAACAATATTAAAAAACCCCCACCAAAAATAGTGAAGAAATATTGAGGAAATGTTCACGACAAATTAAACATAAGAAAACATTGTTGACTTCAGTTATAATTAAAGAAGTCCAACATTGTAACTAAAGAAACATCACTGAGAGACTATTTTCATGCATTTAATCAGCAACAATAATGCCCAATACTGAGGAAAGTATTAAATAAAGCATTCATAAGCTGATAAAAATTTACACTTTTTCTAAAAGTGAATTTTTTCAAAAAGTAAATTTCTAAAAATGTAAATTTTTAGAAAGCAATTTGGCATATATAGCAAGTATTTTAAAATCTTTGAATCAGTAATTCAATTTCTAAGCATTTTGCTTAAAAAATAGAGATTTAATTAAAGGATGTTCATTATAAATAATTACAGCTAGTGAAAATTTGATAACAACTTAATTACATGTCTAAGTAAAAGTCCCTATGTCTAGGGAATAGTTACGATGGAATACTATGCAGTCATTTAAAACCATTTTTTTTGTTGAAGTATTTCTGGGTAAAATGACATAATGATTGGGATTTGTTTTAAAATATTCCATCAGAAAAGGGGGTGAGGATGAAATAAAATTTGGAAAATGTTGGTAAGTGTTAAAACTGATGTATGTGTTGATGTGTATAGTATTGTATTCTATGTTTGTGTAAGTTTGAAAAATTCTACCTTTAAAAGCTAAAACCATATTTGTAAAGACTAGTAAACAGAAAGGTAGCATGATTGTGAATTAATATTATTTAAGATATGCAAGATCCAAGATTACATATATATATATACATGTATATCCACACGCTCATATGTACATATACTTCCCATCCTTTCATAATAGTCCGATCCTCATTCCATTCAGTCCTTTCTTTTGATGCATAGTCTAGAGCATAGAGTTATACAGTGGAAACTTAAAACAAGCTAAATATGACTTCTAATTTCTTGTAGGCACATTAATAAAAGTTTTGTTTTTTTTTTAAATCTGGGTAAAATGAATTTTAATTATATATGTTATTTAACTCCATATAGAAAACATCACTATTTCAACATGTAATCACTAGGAAAAAATTATTATTGATATATTTTTCATTCCTTCTTTTAATATACTAAGTCTTCAAAATCTGCTGTGCATTTTTCATTTGCAGCACATCTTCATTTGGAAGATACACATGTCAAGTGTTCAATAGCCACATGTGGCTAGTGGCTATCAGACTGAAGAGCATAAGGCAAGATCTTTTAAACCCTTTTCCCACATATGGGATCCTTGGTAAGTCTAACTGCACACCAAACAAACTAGCTGGAATAATAATGACCTAACCCCTAGACCGCTCTCTTGGAAGACTGATAGCACCAAGCTCTAGTTTACTGGAGCCTGTTAGGCAAGGATAGAGAATCCTAGGGCCCAGGTAATTAACCAGGTAAAAGCCCCAGCTTCTCTTCCTTTCTTATTTCTTCTTCCTTTTCTCTGTCAATCTCTTAGCAAGGTCCTGGCACTTCCAGACAGGACCACAATTTGTCTCTTGCTCCTGTTCTCTCTCATTCTCTCTTTCTGCCTCTCTCACCCTCTCTCTTGCAAATGCACACATACACACATTGCTTCAGTCTTCTTGCTCCATTCCTCCCAGGAAGTTAAATTCAACTGGCATGAGTTGAGAATTTTTCTCTCTTTTGTTCAGCCAGAAAGTCCTATGGACATGCTACAGGGAAAGAGCTCTTTGTGGGCAAAATAATTCTGTATTGGGCAGAAAATTGGGTCAGAAATTAAAAAGATATGCCACTTATACTTTTCTGCATCAACTAATTGTGTTCTCTTGAGCAGATCACTTAATATTTTGGGCCTCAGTCACTCGTCTGTAAATTAAAAGACTTAGACTGGACAATCTCTAATGCCCTGGATAATCTTAACATTCTATGAGTTCTGCTTGGCTCAGACATCTGTCCATCTCATCAGCTACACCCATAGCTCCCTGGATGAGGCACAAGGAAATAGACAGTGGTCAAGACAATATTTAGCTTTCAAAATTTTTTTTGTATAAATTATTTTAGCTTGAAACGAGTTGTTTGGTTTAGCCTGCTCTGTCGCTTCCCCGCCACGTAAACATACAAGCTTGGGGAGAATGTAAAGGAGGTGAATGAACTCATAATTGCTGTGTAAACTGTGAACAGGGATTAAATGCGAGACTGAAATGCCCCACGTTTGTAAAATGTTTGAACCAAACTTCTGGTGAGCCACAATTTCTGCACTTCATTTTTTCTTGACATTGGGCCATAATTAATACTTGGAGTTCTAAGAGAGAGCCTCTTGAGTTCTTCCAGACATGGGTGTTGTTGCTCTTTGTTCTATTACAACAACATGCTGGTGATATATTAATTTGTCTCTCTTCATGAACATTTAGGAGACAGACACAGTGTGGTCTCTTTTGGGACTGGAAACTGATTCTGCCTCAGTTACTTCTTTTTGCTGGATGGGTAGGAGTTAAAAGGGCCCCGGTGCTTTTATAAGGAGTCTCTGGGTGATGCAAATGGTTAAGCACTCAACTACTAACCAAAGGGATGGTGGTTCAAATCCATCCAGATGTGTCTTGGAAGAAAGGCCTGGTGATTTGCTTTTATGAGAAATATGACAGCTACAAACTGACAACGCAAACATTTATTTAATTTTGCAATGAGAAACCTACAAGGCAACATTATTTCTAAATATAACTGTATAATAGCTTAAATTCTTAAAAACAAGTGCTTATCAAAGACACAAATGCCATCAATGTGTTCAGTGGACTTTTAAGAAGCACCTTCTGACACAAAGCCATCAGCCACAATAGCTGAAAGTCCCAAGGAGACCCACACATTGAAAGCCCTAGTGCTGACAGACTGACTCTAGGCTTATTTTAAACAAAATGTTCTTTTTTCTTAAAGATACTTGTGGAAAACCTTTCTCTAAAACAAAGTGTTCTTTTTCCCTAAACATTCTCGTGGAAAAACTTTCTCTATTGAATAGAGCAGGTACTTCCAGAGCACACCACTTTGACTGGACCCATAGGAAATTCTCCTCATGCCAATTTGAGAGTAACATCCCCAATAGTACCATTTGGATAGGAAGTTTCAACTACAGGAAACAGACTAAACAATGGAATTCCTGAAAGCACGCAAATCACTCATGTAGAAACCAAGGTCCCAGCATCTGCTGGACAGCAGGAGGATGAGTCTGCTAGAGGCCATCTAACCCGAGGATGGACTCAGGTCTGGACTTCCCCCAGGAAACTCCCAAGCTGACCAGCAAGTTGCTGGCAGGCATCATTAGTTCCAAATACTTCCCTTCCAGGAGCCTGCTACATAAATGCTCTCGATTCCACTGGGGGAAACTATTTATTATTCTCCTGGGTTATACACTACAGCAAGGACCCCATTATTAAATAATAGGTCCCCTAGATGCAGAGAGGGGCCTCCTGTGAGTACATAGCATTATTTTGTTTGTTCAGTGTTAACTGCTTTCTGGACAGCAGGGTGGATCTGGGCTGGGAAGGGAAGAACCAAACTTTAATTTTGAGACTGCTATAAACCTCTGGGTGGCCATGGTGGCAGAGCTGAAGTATATGGGGTGTTGAAAAGGGAGAAAAGGCTCAATAGGGCACATAAAGGGGCACTGAGATGAGTGTGGAGTTCCTAGGAGCTAGAGTTAAATGAGGAGCCCTGGTGGTGCAGTAGTTAAAATGTTCAGCTGCTAAACAGAAGATTGGTGGTTCAAACCTATAAGCTCCTTGAGGGGATAAAGATGTGGCAGTCAGCTTCTGCAAAGGTTTACAACCTTATAGTACTGGGGACACCAAACTCAATTGGCACAACAAAATACATAAAAACCTTGTTCCTCACCCTACATTGGTGTGTAGTGACTGAGGTCTTAAAAGCTTTCAAGTGGCCATCTAAGATGCAGCTAATAGTCTTCTAGTGTTAGAAGCAAAGAAGAATGCAAAAACAATGACAACAACAACAAAAAACAAAAACAAGGGGATTTGGAAGCAATCAGCCCTAGGACATGGTAGCCCTTGAGACCAGAAGAACTAGATGGTGCCTGGCTACCAATGCCAACCACTCAGGGAAGCATCATATCTGGAGATCCTGGATAGAGTGGGAGGAAAAATGTGGAACAAAATCCAAAAACTCAATAATGACCAGAATTACTGGTCAGATGGAGTCTGGTGAGACCTCCAATACTATGGTCCTGGGATACATTCTGGGCCTGGAATAAAGGCCACTCCCTAGGGCTGGCTCTCAGCCCAATAGTAAACAAGATGTACATGCAGACCACTCAACCCAGGGTGACACACCCACATACTCTATGGAAATGCATCCCTTGGAGCAATCGACCACGGGGCAACAGAGGAGTTCACACGAGGAAGTGCAGGACACAGAGGAGTGCATAACTATGAGGGGCATGGGGGAAAGGGTTACTGGGCAGGGAGGGGAGGAGACTGGGTTAGGGATGGTAAATGGGGAGTGAAACTAAACTCACATGTAATGTTGACTGTAAAACAGACTCTTAAAATAAAAAAAATTAAAATAAATAAATAAAATAAAAAATAAAAATAAAAGAGCTAAAAAAAAAAAAAAGATTTGCAACCCTGGAAACCCTTCAGGGTGGTTCTACTCTGTCTTTTAGGATCACTATGAGTCAGAATCAACTCACCAGCGGTCAAGGTTTTTGTTGTTGTTTATTTAGAGTTATCTGAAGGAGCTCTGGTGCCACAGTGCTTAAGCACTCAGCTGCTAACCCAAAGGTTGGCAGTTAGAACCCACTAGAGGTTCTGTGGGAGATTCTGTAAAAATTACAGCCTTGGAAACCGTATGAGGCAGTTCTACTATGTCCTATAGGGTCTCTATGAGTCTAGGTCAACTTTCTGGTGACAGGTTAGAGTTACCTGGAGAGTTTTTTCAAAAAAAGAATCCTGGACCCCACTTTCTGCTCTTAGGAATTAGAATCTCTAAGGCAATGGTTCTCAACTGGGAGCAATTTTGCCCTCAATGAAACATTTGGCTATGACTGGAGACATTTTAGTTGTCTCAACTGGGGGTTACTACTAGTTTCTAGTTAGTAGAGGCCAGGGATGCTGCTAAACATCCTACAGGGCACAGAATAGCCCCCACAACAAAGAATTATCCGGCCCAAAATATCAATAGCACAGAGACAGGTGCAGAAACCTGTGTCATGAGGAGGAGAAGTTTTGGTTTTAACAAGCTCTCTGGGTGATTCTAATGTACATTGAGCTGGCCCAGGCCTTGGCAGCCAGCTGACATGAGATTGCCAGGGTGTAGGGAGTGGTGAGGGCACATGAGCCCACCAAAAGTGTTAGCACTAATGACAGTTGTAGATTACTGTACAATTTCTCCTGAATTAGACCATGGAACGAGTTCCTGGGTAGGGTAAATGGTAAGTGTGCTCAACTGCTAACTGAAAAGTTGAAGGTTTGAATCCACTCAAACACACCTTGGAAGAAAAGCCTAGATATCTACTTCCAAAAAATCAGCAATTGAAATTCCTACTCTGACACACATGGGGTCACCACGAATTGGAATTGAGTCAATAGCAACTGGTTAAGACCCATGGAAGGCTTTCATAATAGGACTGATCATAATAGGTCTGCTCTCATGAGGAAAAACAGGGTCCAGCTACCTACAAGCAGAAAGTCAAGGGCATGCTGAGCAATTGTGCCTCAAAAATATCAACCTCAGTGCCAATTATTCCACCACTACCTTTACAGCTCTGTTGATTCAATTCTTGAAGAGTGTTACAGTTCTCTTCTCAAGTACACTATGCTTCTAGATAGGGCCCTATCAGTTAATTCTAGAACATGTGTATATTGGTCACTTGATGAGCAGCAGAAGACTAAGAGAACCTGTGCCTTTGAGGAAAGATGTAAAAAAGTTGAGAAGAAACACACAACTATCTTCTGGTACTTCAGAGAACACTATATTGAGTCAAGATTATTGTTTTACTTTTTGTCCCTCTCTTCTTCAGCCATATCCTTTGACCAGGCTGCTATCTTTGAATACCTCAGTGTCCTTGCTTATAGTAATGTTTAACCTGTCTACCTCATAGCACCATTGTAAGGATCACCGAGAGAATGCCTAAGAAAGGGTCTTTAAAAAAATTGCAATGGGAAGGAGGGATCGTGTTTGTAAGTAGAAGGGAAAAAAAAAAAAAAAACAGTAGCATTAACCTGTTAAAAATAAAAAATGTTTTTCTATTAAGTCATGGAGCTGATGGGAGGCGTATGTCATTTTATTGGAATAATTATGAATCCTTGTGGCTGTAAAGAATTGGAAGAGAAATAAAAGTAGACTTTTCTTTTTACATCATAATTTAAAGGTTTAGACTTTTAAAATAAAGGAACACAAAAGATATAATCAAATTCATATGAGACCTACTGATATTGCTGTTTCATTTCAAAGTCCAAAACCAAAACACAAACTCACTGTAAGTTGATTCTGACTCATAGTGACCCTTACAGGGATTCCAAGGCTGTAAATCTTTATGGAAGCAGATTGCTTCATCTTTCTCCCACAGAGCAGCTGGTGGGTTAGGACAACCGTCCTTCTGGTTAGCTGCCAAATGCCTTAATCACTGCACCAGTACAGCTCTGTCCATTTCAAACTAAGCCTGTTTAATCAGGTGGTATAGACCTATAACCACCTGAGACCAAGCCTTGTTGTTTTGGTTGCTTGAGGCATGACTCTTTTGTTCTTTTTGCGATTTCTATTATAATCATTGTCTTTCTCTTGAAATGTTATTATCTTTATGACATAAAACCTACAGTCTTGTTGTCTTCCTTCTGAGGAGTGGTTGGCAGGTTTGAACCACCAGCCTTCTGGTTAGCACTCAAATGCCTTAGGCACTATGCCACCAGAGCTCCCAATGGTAAAAATCACTGCAGTTCTTTGATGTAGATTGAAATAAGATGAAGACTCACAAGAGTGAGGGGAGTGGGATTTGGGATTCTGTCATGAACTGAATTGTGTTCCCCCCAAATACATGGCAACTTGGCTAGGCCATCATTCTCAGTATTGGGTGAGTGCCTCCATTTTGTGTTGTAAATCCTAGCCCCTATGCTTGTAGTTGGGAGCTCTGGTAGCATAGCACTTGACTGCTAACCAGAAGGCTGGTAGTTTAAACCCACCAGCCACACCTCGGAAGGAAGATGGGGCAATCTACTTCCATAGTGATACTGCCTTGGAAACCCAAGGAGGGGTCACTGTGAGTCAGGTCCGACTTGATGGCACATAACAACAACAACAACAACAACAACATGCTTGTAGTTATGGTTCCATTTGGGAGTAAGTTGTCTTTTATGCTAATGAGGCAGGATTAAGTTATTTGTTCACGATTCGGGTGGGATGCACCCTTGACTGAGTCATATTTATAATCTTACAAGAGATAAAAGGAGAGAGAAGCAAGTAGAGAGAGGGACCTCAGTACCACCAAGAAAGAAGAGCTGGGTGTAAAGTCTGTCCTTTGGACCTGGAGTTCCTTCACTGGGAACCTGCTAGACCCAGGGGAAGACTGATGTCAAGACACATAGAGATCTCCAATGAATGCTGGGCCCACAGATTATTAAGAGGAGATGAGGACCTTCTTCTAGAGCTGACAGACAGAGGTAGTCTTCCCCTAGAGCTGGCACCTACAAATTGGATTTCCAGCCTCCTAAACTGGAGGATGATATATAATAAACAGAATATATTTCTATTCATTAAAGCCATACACTTGTAAGTGTTTCTGTTACAGCAGTACTCGATCATGAAGACAAAATTTCTTCTTTAGTACTGACAGTACGCCAAGAGTAGAGTGCTACTCTAACAGAGACTTAAAATATGGAAGTGGTTTTGGAATTAGATAATGGGTAGAGTCTAGAAGAGTTTTAAGATGCCCAAAAGTAAAAGCCTAGGTTGCCTTGAAGAGACTGTTGGTGGAATGATGGAAGTCAGAGGCAGTTCTGGTGAGGGTTTAGAAGGAAGTGAGGAGAGCTATAGCACTGGAGGCGGCGTAGATGGTGAGAGGCAGTAATAGGGAAATGGCAGTAGCAGAAATAGGAGAATCTATGAGAAGGATCAGGAGCTGACCAGTGGAGCAAGGCAGTTGAGTGCCTTTAGGCAGGAGGCTTCCTGGTGGAGTGGGGTGCTTCTGGTCACTTGCCCGCAGAACGAGGTTTGCTGACTCACAGAGCAAGAGAGCTGAGTGCCTTTGGGCTGAAGCTTACTGACCAAGTAGGATTCTTCCAAGCACTTGTTGGTAGAGTTAATGAGCTTTGTAACACTTGCTCAAGTCAAGTGGAGGCTGGGCCAGCCCAAGAGGCCCAAGGAGCCAAGAGGCCAAGGGACCAGGAAGCAGAAGCTGAAGAGACAAGGAACACGGGAAGTACAGCTGCTCAGTCTCAAAGGGTAAGGCCATAGATTCTAGGGTTTCAGAGGCAGGAACAATGTAGCCTGCTAGATTTTAAGGGGTAGGGCCACAGCCTCTGGATCTTTTGCCCAGAGCTTGATTGTACCAAGTACAAAAACAAAAATAGTGACTCGTGATAAAGGATTGGGATAGGGCCACTTTTTATATTCCTTGAATATTCCCTCGCTTTCTCCATTTCTAACCCTAGTCCGACTTTGCACCAGACATCGTGATCTAACACCAGATTCTTGGCACCATGAGATCCTTAGTACTGCCTGGAGCCCCACACAGGTGGAAAGCCCTGGGTGCCTTTCTTTGCACCCCTGCACTATCTCCTGATCTGTCATTAGCCTACGTCCCGCGTTTCACAGGAGTCTAGCCAATCCACACCCTAGAACACAGCCAAGGAAGACAATGCCTTTGTTTGCCACTGAAAACAGAAAGAACAGCTTTCAATGAGAAGCACTGCTTCTTACTCATAAAATCCACAACCTGGTCCATCCAATTCCTTCTTTACAGGAGATGGTGTGAGAGAGTCAGTCTTCCCAGATGGACAACAGAGCATATCCTAAGGCTGGGCGGGGCTTGGTAGTGTCAGTAATTGCTCATTCCAAAAGTGAATTAGGTGATATAGGAGCTCTAGGAGCTCTGGTGACATAGTGCCTAAGGCATTTGACTGCTAACCAGAAGGCTGGCAGTTCAAACTCACCAGCCACTTCTCAGAAGGAAGACTGGGCAATGGACTTCCATAGAGATACTGCCTTGGAAACCCAAGGAGGGGTGGCTCGAGTCAGATTCGATTAGATGACAGTGAGTTTGGTTTTGGTTTTGATGTGAAGTATGGGCTCAAGCATAGGAAGGATTGTGAGGATGGTGCAGGACAGGGCAGTATTTTGTTCCACTGTACATGGAGTCACTATGAGTCGGAATTGGCTCGACAGCACCTAACAACAGCAACAATATGAAGTATGTAAGGAGCCCTATTGGGACAGTGGTTAAGTATGTGCCTGCTAACTGCAAAGTCGGCAGTTTGTACCCACCAGCCTCTCTGCAGGAGAAAAGAGCTGGCAATCTGCTCCAGTAAAGATTTCAGCCTAGGATACCCTATGGGGGCTGTTGTTGTTATGTGCCGTCGAATCAGACCTGACTCATAGTGACCCCTCCTTGGGGTGATACCGAGGCGGCATCACTACGGAAGTAGATTGCCCAACCTTCCTTCTGAGGAGTGACTGGTGGGTTTGAACTGCCAGCCTTCTGGTTAGCAGTCAAGTGCCTTAGGCACTACACTACCAGAGCTCCTGCTATGCAGGCAATTCTACTCTATCACGTAGGTTCTCTATGACTTGGGTTGACTTGACAGCACAAAACAGCAACAACATGAAATATGTAAAGACATTTGCAAAGCAATGACTAGTTTCAGTCAGTTACCGGCTAAATATAAATGTCTCACTGAAAAAAACTCAACAGTGATCACAAAAACCCTAACAAAAAATCCGCTCCCAAGCCCAACACTCAGAACAAAGAGAAGGGCACCCTATGGAGCACACAGAGCTGGAAGAGGGGTGCCTGGATCGCTCCTGGGGATGGGATACCTGGTGTCTGGGTTTCCATTCCCATCTGCACCTCTTTCCAGTAGACTAGACATTCCCACAAAACCACTCTTGGGTGGTACTCCTTCTTCAAGCCTAAGGGCAAGGGTCAGCAGTGACAGAAAAGCAAGAACAGCTTTCCTTGTAAAGTTCTGTTGCATGTGGGACTTGTGATAACTTCATGGGGATCATAAGAGACATGCACAGAACGTGAGGTGGGGCATGGGATCAGAAGCCCTATGCTTCTTTTTTTGGAATGAATTACAGTTCATCTCTGAAAAACCACTACATTGCAATTCAGGTCCAATTAATCTGTCTTACATTTTTGAAAAGTAGGATGCAATCCACTTGCTCTGGCAGATGGCTTAAACCTCGCATCATGGCATGTGTCTGGTTAAAAAGCTCTTTCCCCTGTAGCCTGAAACTCACAGGTGTTCAATTCACTGGGGACACGCAACAAAATTTCAAAATGCAGAGGCTATTAGTGTCCATTCTCATTATTTTCATGGCCAGGAGAGGCTCAACATGAACGCACTGGAACAAGAGCCCTTTTGGGATAAGAGGAAAACACAAGGTAACTGAAGACCCTCAACAGGGACAACATGTTCTGCAACTTCTGGAAGTAATCAGAGGGAGCAAGCCAAAAGAGCTGATTAACATTCGTGTCCAGACAGTCTTACACAGCAAAGTCCAGGAGATACGACTGGTTGAAGGGGATCCAGAAAAAGGCTAAATCAACTGGGTCCAACTGAAAGCAGGGGGCAGTTCCAAGGGCTTAATCTGGTTTATATGTGTGTATTTTTTTTAACTTTAAATTAGGAAGATTTCCTGGCTAAAATCAGATCAGGCGTGTAATCATCCTGCTACATCAGACTTACTCTTTACAGCAAACGGATGAGTTAAGGGCTCCCTCTGGCACAAACAGGGCCACCAGGCATCCTGGCCAAGAGGAGTTGCTGGATGCCTGAGGCCAGGATCTGGACTAGAGAAATGTCCATGTGTACCTGTCCCAGAAGGCCTCCAGCAATATTTCTTCTACTCTTGGCCCTCTAATCATGTTGTCTTAGTTCTCCACTGCTGCTATAACAGACATAACACAAGTGGGTGGTTTCAACAAACAGACATTTATTCTCTTACAGTACAGAAGGCCAGAAGTCCAAATTCAGAGTGCTGGCTCTAGGGGATGGGTGGAGGCCCCTTGACCTTGGGCTTCTGCTCTGCCTTCCAGGCTCAGTGGAGCAAGCTGGAGGCTTCTCCAAATTAAAGCAGCTGCAGGAGCTGACAAACTCAAGATTGACAGGCAATATAGCAGAATGTTGGCTCACAAGCTGAGAGGTAACAGTCCCAAGATTAGTGGGCAACATGGCAAACCACTAGTTCAAGTTCAGGAACTGGAGATGCAGACTGAACCAAATGCTGGATCCTTTCTATATATATTGAAAGCAGGCCACATCTTGAAGGCAACTCTCTTTCAACTGATTAACTGTTCACAACAGAGTCCACCATGGAGATGGTTACACCACATCCATTCTCCTCATGGGGAATAACTACAGCCAGCTGCCAAACCACTCAAAATCATGGCCCAGCCAAGTTGAAACAAAACCTTAACTACCACACATTTTTCTGAAGAAAAAGAGAGCAGTAGAGTATATTGAGGAGCCTGGGTGCTGCAATTGGTTTGCAATTGGCTGCTAATCTAAAGGTTGGAGGTTTGAACTCACCCAGTGGTACCATGGAAGAAAGGCCTGGCAACCTGCTTCTGTAAAGATTATAACTTAAGAAAACCCTATGGAGCTCAATTCTACTCTGTAACATGTGGTGTCCTCATGAGTCAAGGCTGACTCAATAGCAGCTAACAACAGCAACAACAGAGTACGTAGGTATTTACCTACTGAATTATGCTTGGACTGATACAATACTCAAATACTCCTTAGTTTTTTCTTTTCAAATGACTCATTTTAGTATAAGACTTTAGCACTTTGAAATTTCTCCTCTAACAGCATGAGCATAGGATTCTTGCAAACACTCTTTTATTTGCAGAAAATGATTCTGTTTCAATTTGTTTGGTTCAACCCCTGTTCTGATCTCTGTCAAATGCACATGTATATTTAAGTGTCTAACAGGACTGTTGTGACCTAAAAATTACACTATCAATGACATTGGTTACTATGTATTTTAAGATAAATGTATGCTTTGAGGACAGGGATAATGGCTTTTTGTAACCTGCATGGGGAGGCCCTCACAGTGACACTGCTCCTTCCTTGCAACCAGCTTGGATCAGTATTTATTTCTGCTGGCCTTGCATGTGGCATCCGCTGGCCATGGGGTTAAAATGGGGAATTTAGTATTTTCAGTTGCTCCAATTATTTTTACTCTGCCTACTAGCCAATATTAAATCTAATGTAATTTGAATAACATAAAAAAGAATAGTGATTAAACTGTTCTTACTAAAAGCTCAAAATGACAATTAGGCTTTGCTTCAATACCAATCCCAAAGCCAAAAGTGCCATGCCAGCTTGTAAAAGCTTGTTAAGGAGAAGGGCTATTGCATCATAAATGCAGCTTTTGGTTGGAGTACTCATAGCCACAGAAGGTTACAGATTTAAGTGTCCTCAGTTAATGGGGTCAAACACTTGTCTTTAGTAAAATCAGGGCATTGGATTAGATTCTAAAAATAAATGGCAAGAATGTGTTCCATGACTTCAGGATTCTCCAGTGGATGGGTGGGGGTATCAACCAAGTTAGGATACTGAATAAACTTCAGCAAAATGCTCTCTATAATCATGTTGACTTGGCAAGTTCATGTTAAAAAAGAGGCTGGGTTAAACAAAATTATTTCTCTGAGGAGACAGCAGATAATAAGTGCCAAACTATTTGCATAATGGAAAACTCTATACTTTGGTAAAGGAGCCCTACTAGCATAATGGTTAAGTGCTCAGCTGATAACCAAAAGGTCGGCAGTTTGAACCATCAGTGGCTCGGCGGGAGAAAATATCTGGCGATCTCCTCCTGTAAAGACTAAAAAAAGCCAAACCCATTGCCATGGAGTGGATTCCAACTCATATCATATGACCTTATAGCACAGGTATAAATTACCTGATAGAATTTCCAAGGCTGTAATCTTTACCGAAGCAGACTGCCACGTTTTTCTCCTATGCAGAGGCTGGGGGATTTGAACCACCAACCTCTCAGTTAGGAGTTAAACTGATTTACCACTGCACCACCAGGGCTCCTTCATGAAGATGAGAGCTTGGCAGTTTCTAAGAAGCTGGTTTAATCAACACCTCTCATTGCTGTATTTTCTGAAAGAAATTTGTAGTTCACAATTATTTTCTTTCAGTTTCTAACTATTCGTGTGTCAGAAACTTTCAGAAGCACTGAACAGTTCTGAATACATAAGAGAAAAGAACAATAAGAGGCTAAGACCATGCATTGTGTCAATTAAGCTCAGCAGAGAAAAATACGAATTGAAACCAATTGACTTAATATTAGCAATAGCTTTAAAATCTGTGCGCTCACCCAGAGTCATAAAAAATAGGCCAAAAATCTTGAAAGCAAACAGATTTACTAAGAGAAAAGGGTCAAACACTGAAATAATAATTAGAAAACCCTGACATGTTAAACTCCTTTAAAATATGTCTTTGTAATAAATATATATAAGTGAAAATTTTAAAATTATAAACTCATGCAGTTAAGTTTAGACCAAAAAAAAAAAAAGGTAAAGGAAATTTGGCAAACATGAGCACGTATAATCAGCTGCTGCAGATGACATACAGCCTTGGGGAATAAAAGAATTTGACTAATATGCTTACCGAACAATGGTGCAGTAAAAATGAATAAGTATTTCTGCAAAAGTACCTTGCACTCTAGGGGGATGTCAGAAGGTTGGAAAAAGACCAGCAACATGTGATCATGATGCAGAAAGAAAACAGGAAGAAAAGCAGTAAAAATGAATATACAATATATGCAATTGTTGGTAAAAGAAAAACCCCCCAAAACAAAAAACCTGTGGAATAAATATTAAGGAAGTAAAACTAAAAAGGCCAAATAACCAAATGGCAATGTGCATTTAAATAACCACAGACAAGTTTATGAGATTATTTTGCGGACTATAAAACAGTTCTCATTATAGTTAAGAACATGGAGGGGCAGGAGCTGAACGTGCAGTGTTTGGGGAAAGATTTTATTTCCACTATTAGTCTAAACTGGCTAGATTCAAAAGAGGACTGGGAGTGGACAGAAATCCCAAACAAAAGTGGTATTCAATTCAGTTGTAGGGAGCTGTTACAGAGGGTGTCGTAACGATCCACGATCCACCGTCACAGAAATCTGAATCGACACTCTTAACAGATAACCCAGGAGAGAGAGTGTCACAAAGTTTAAGGACGGTGGTTTAGGTGAGGAGTGCTACAGAAAACTTGAGACAGGAGGAAGGTAAAAAATATAAACTGGACGGTTAGACATAGGCACATCTGCAATAGAAAAAAATTACTGAAAATATAGAGATGAATAGGCTGAAGAAATTTAGAAAGTAAAAAAGTGTAGGGATGAAAAAATTAAGCATGAATCCGCGCTGAGCAAGAATGGGGGATGGTGGTGGAGGGAGGCCAGCAGTATTTTAGCTTCCATTTAAAACTATATTCAGAGCATGCGACTTGGAGTGATGTCTGTTGTTGTTAGCTGTCTTTGAGTCAGCTCCCGACTCATGTTAACCCTAAGCATTATGGGATCTGACTGTGTGATTCTTAGCATTTTCACTGGGTGATTTTTTGGAAGTAGATTGTCAGGCCTTTTTTCCTAGGCTCTCTTTGTCTGGAAGCTCTGCTAAAACTTGTCTGGCATCATAGTAACACACAGCTTCCACTGATAGACAAGTGCTGGCTGCACAAGAGACTCATTGGCTGGGCCACATAATATGTCATGTACTACAGAGTGGCAGATCTAGAGTTTGCAAACAGGACAATCTGACTCTGAAGTCCCCCTCCATACCTTCAAGGCTCTCTCCCTGGCTTCCTTCTGGTCTCCACTGAAATGCCAATTTCTCAGAGAGGTCTTAGGAAAAACAGCATCTCCTTGCCATGGTTTATTTATTTCATACCACTTATCATACCACCTGATATACTACGTATTTGCTTGCTTACTGCCCTCTCACTGGAATACTGCCGAATCCTTAGAGTCTAAAATACGCCTGATATTTCACAGGTACTCAATAAATATTTGTTGTTATTAAGGAGCTCTTTGTGGTAGGAGCTCTGGTAGCATAGTGGCTAAGACACTTGCCTGCTAACCAG
>NW_006921740.1:480954-516858 GCF_000298275.1 Orycteropus afer afer
CATCATGAGGCGGAATCGACTAGATGGCAATGAGTTTGGTTTTTGGTTTTTTTTTTTTTTTATTAAATTATATACCCTTCCCAGGAATGAATACTTTCTTTTTACTACCTATTTTTAAACTCCTACCAAAGGAGCTCTGGTAGCGCAGTGACTAAGGCATTGGACTGCTCACCAGAAGGTTGGTGGTTCAAACTCCCCAGCCACACAGTGGAAGGAAGAGGAGGCAATCTCCTTCTGTAAAGATTTACAGCTTTGGAAATGCAATGAAGGTCACTATGTGTCGGTATCGACTCCATGGCAGTGGGTTTGGTATTGGTTTAGTTCAGCCGGTAGGTTGCCTTGTTTGGAAAATCATACATATTAAACAAAATGCAGAACAGAGGGTAAGTTATTCCAAGAAATGGGAAATACCTTTGTTGGATGTTTTTAAGAACATTAACTAATTTACTTACACTGGACAAAGCAGTGTCCACCTGTTTCTGTATAGCACTATTTTCATTAATAAAAACTTCGAGTCTTCATTAAATGTTTAAACGTTAAACAAATAAATAATTTGAAAGGGAACCAAATCACTAGAGGAACCAAATCAATTTTGAAGGGGTTCCTCATGCTTCAACCCAGCCCTGTCAACCACACCAAGAAAGTAAGAGAAAAGAGGGAACATATGTCTGAAGAAACCAATGGAAAAGTGAAAAACCAGTGTTCTTTAAATGACACTAAGCAACTGAATGGGGGATGTAAAACATCAAATTGACCACATTTCCCGCAGAATAATGGAAATTGTCTGGTTATTTTGTAATTGCAGAGCCAGTGTCTGAGTTACAGGGAAACAAACACTTGTTTTTTTTTTTTTTTTTTTTGGTTCCTCCACTCACCCCTGAACCACATTTGACCCCAGACATTATTCCTATGTAGTTGCATTTGGATTTTTAAATTCTCTGAAGCAAACTATTAAGCATTTGGGAGCTTTTGCTTTTGTTTTGAATTAGCATCTTTTGTTCTTGTTAGGTGCCCTTGGGTCAGCTCCGACTCATAGTGACCCTGTGTACAACAGCACAAAACACAGACTGGCTGTCCACCATCCTCACAATCTTTGCTATACTTGAGCCCATTATTTCAGCCACTGGGTCAATCCATCTCCTTGAGGGTCTTCCCCTTTTTTTGCTGACCCTCCACTTTACCAAGCATGATATCGTTCTCCATGGAGTGGTCCCTTCTGACAAGAAGACCAAAGTAGGTAATGCTTCCAAAGAGCATTCCGGTTGCACTTTTTCCAAAGCAGATTTGTTAGTTCTTTTAGCAGTCCATGGCGCTTTCAGTATTCTTCACCAACACCACAATTCAAAAACATCAACTTTTCTTTGGTCTTCTTTATTCATTGTCCAGGTTTCACAGGCATATGAGGTGATTGAAAATACCATGGCTTGGTTAGGTGTACCTTAGTCTTCAAGCACCTCTTGAGTGTTTAATAATTCTTTCCTTATGTTAAAGGACTTAAAATTACCTGATGAGATGAATTGTTATCCTAAGTAGGCCCCAAAAAAGCCAAAAGAGGGGGTACTTAAGGGAAGGGTCTGAAGTAGTAAGATACCAGCACCACCACCTCATCAAAAACAAACAAACAAACAAACTCACTGCCCTCGAGGCAGATCTGACTCACAGCGACCCCTCCTTGGGTTTTCGAGGTGATATCACTATGGGAGTAGATTGCTCAATCTTCCTTCTGAGGAGTGGCTGGTGGGTTTGAACCGCCAGCCTTTTGGTCAGCACCTTAGTCACTGAGTCACCAGAGCTCCTACCCATATTTAAAAGCAAAGCTTTACTACTGTCATATGGCTCTAGGTTCCACTTGTATATTTTTTTCTAAAGAAAAAAAGTATGTAGGCATCAGAGAAAGGAAATTGGCTTGTGGCTTAGGGAAAGCCATTGAGTAGCTTAAAAAAAGAGAAAGCTATTCTCTCACATTTGTAGGTTAGAAGTCCCAAATCAGGATGTCCTCAGTGTCAATTCCTTCTGAATGGTCTGAGGGAAGAATCTGTTCCATGTTCTCTTCTTGCTTCTGGTGACTCCTGGCAATCCTTGGCATTCCTTAGTTTATAGATGTGTCATTCTAATCTCTGCCTCCATCTTCAGATGGTGTATCCCTGTGTATCTCTCTGTGTCTTCTTTTCTTCTAAGGATGCTAGTTATATTGGATTAAGCCTATCCTACTCCAGTTAACTAATTGCATCTGTAAAGACTTATTTCCTCATAAGTTCACATGCACAGGTACTAGAGATTAACAAAGCAACTGTGTATTCATAATTATATCTTTTTTTTTCCCCATGTTTCAGGTTCCACAAACCCAGATCCTCCCTGATCCCTCATTTGGTGTTTGTGAAGGTAGGTGTGGTGGAGGGTGGAGAGGCTTTGGAAGAAGCTGGAAGAGTGTGGGGTCCCCATGGGCCCCAGGAAGGAAGGAGTTATAGTTCAAAAGAGAAAATGACTCAGAGAAAGGGATGTCTGTTTCTTTGGCCCACAAGTTTTATTTGGCCTGCAGAAGTGGGCTATTTCCTGCCTCATTCCTTCCAAGACCAGCCCCACAGACTGGTGGTCAGAAATATCCCTCTGTTTACTTTGAGGCAACTGTATCCTTATACCAGTGAGCCCTGATAGCCTGTTTCTCAAGCAGTGGGCTCTAAAGGGAAGACAAAGTAGGAGGAGCATGGGAAGACTATAATGGTACACTTAGCTATAATGTTCTTTTGTCCTTTAAAAATAGTTATTGCATGTATATTATAGTGGACATATAGGAGTACATGTGTATAATTCAGAAATAAATAAATGTGCATATAATGGGAATATGGATTAATTTTTTATATTGATATAGGACTATAATCAAAATATGTGGGAGATTATTATCCAAGGGGGAAGATACTGCCTCACTCTATTTAAGTTCCCCACTATAAAGACAAAGTCATCAATAATAATCATCTTGGTTTAAATTGTGAAATTATTAAATTCATAAGTATTTTTTCAATATTTTGGGTTTTCCTTCTTTACATTTCCCTCAACATGAATAACTCTTTCTTTTTCAGTTACTAGTCCAGTATCTGACTCAAATTCACCTTTCTTGGTTCTACAATCAATGCCAACGGAAGCAGCAGTCAGGACATTAGATGACGTGTAGCATTGGGAAAGTCAACTGCGAAGGAACTGTTTCAAGTGCTGAGGAGCAAGGATATCTCATTGAGGACTAAGGTGCGCCTGACACAAGCCATGATATTTCCAATCGCCTGGTATGCATGTGAGAGCTGGACAATGAATAAGGAAGACCGAAGAAGAGTTGATGCTTTTGAGTTGTGGTGCTGGCGGAGAATGCTGAAAGTACCATGGACTGCTAAAAGAACTAACAGATCTGTCCTGGAGGAAGTGCAGCCAGAATGCTCCTTGGAAGCAAGAATGGCCAGACTTCGTCTCACCTATTTTGGTCATGTTGTAAGAAGGGACCATTCCCTGGAGAAGGATGTCATGCTTGGTAGGGTGGAGGGTCGACGAAAGAGGAGGAGGCCTTCAACGAGATGGATTGATACGGTGGCTGCGATGATGGGATCAAGTATAGCAGGGATTGTGGGGCTGGCGTGGGATCGGGCAGTGTTTTGTTCTGCTGTGCATGGGGTCGCTATGAGTCGGAAACGACTCGATGGCACTTAACAACAACAACAGTCCAGTATCTGGAGTTTGCCAAAGCCATAGTCCTCAAAATTTACCACCAGAACTCCTTTGCATCAGTGACATGTCAAGAAAAGGGAAGAGAAGGAGGAGGAGGGGAAAAGAGATTTAAGAGATATGGTAAACACTCGCAATGTTAGATCTTACTTAGCTCATGATTCAATCAAACCATAAGAAGAAAAGTTATATGACCATAGAGAAAATCTGAACTGATTGGATATTTGACATTAAGGAATTATGGTTCATTATTTTTAGTGTGATATTGGTGGTGTGGTTCTATTTTTTAAGAGTCCTCGTCCTTTAGATAAATAATGAAATATTTTCAGATGAAACGATACGATATCTGAGATGTGTCTCAAAATAATTCAAGAGGATATAAATGAACCATAATTGGCCATGAGTTGCTAACTGTTGAAGATGGGTATTGGGAACATGGAGGCTCATTATACTATTCTCTCTACTTTTATATGATTTGAAATTTTCCATTATAGCAAGTTAAAAAAAGAAAAAAGAAGAAGAAGGAAATAACCAAACCAAAGCAAACCCTGAAGCAATCAGTGAGGCCTGTGATGTCTTGTAAAGGAGTATCCACTTTGCCTCTTTTCCACCTGATACATAGTCACATGACCCAGAGCAAGGCAAACACAGCTCGCCAAGCACGGATGTGACCTCTTGATACCCCTGCGTTTAACATTTTAGACCTGGAAACGAACGGTTTGGGACTGGAGATGCTTTACTGCTGGCAAAAGAGAACTTGCTGATGATTCTCAAGGAGAAAACAGTAAGACCCATGAAACAGGATCTCAAGGCTCTTTGGATATCAAAGAATCATTACAAAGCAACATTTTGATGAGTTAAGTGTAAATGAACTAGGAACATGCTGCTTCAATTTCCTTTGAAGCACACAAGTTTCCAAATGTGAGGACAAAGGCATGGTTAAACATGTGTGGAGCTAGAAGGCTGTGGAAGACATTGAGAGAATCATTGAACCCAGCAGAGCCTCAGCTTTGCTCCCCGGCACTGGCCCTTGTTCTTGGTTGGAATATTATTTCCCCAGCTCACTCAATTTCCTCTGCTATTCTATCTCCTTCCTTCCAGGTCCTAATCCAAACTTGACTTCAAATGCTCACAACATTGGAAAAGAAAAACCCAGAGATCAGTCGTTTTTTAATCCTTTCAATTTTGATGAAAAAGAAACAAATTCTCTGAAACTCAGTTTGTAAAATGTTTACTGGCAAATCCATAAAAGCCCATCCTGTTGGTTTAAACTTTGAAAGTGTTGGGAGTATTTAACACAGTGAAAATGAAGTGAAGAGGAAATAGATGTTTAAGTAATCCCACTGTATTTCTCTCATTCTTTTCAGCCTTTACCTATCCCATTGTATTCCTCTCATAATCTCCATCCCTCAATTTCTTACATGAAAGAAAGAATTCAACAATTTAGACAAGTCTTGAAGTCCCTGGGTGGTGCAAATGGTTAGTTAACACATGTGTTGCTAACCAAACGTTGGAGGTTCAAGTCTAACCATCGTCACCTCAGGAGACAGGCCTGGTGACTCACTTCTGAAAAATCAGTCATTGAAAGCCCCATGGAGCAGTCCTACTCTGACACACATAGTTGTTTCATTGGTAGACATGCCTTGTGTGGATCTTTATTTAGTATAAAGCTTCTAAAAGGATGCTTCCCAGGTTATGTAGTTCATGGCTCAAGTTCATGGGGGAGGAAAAGGAACTGCTAAGGCTAGTGTTGCTACATAGCCTTAACCTGGTATTGTTGTTAGTTGAATCAAGTTGGCCTGGACTCATGGTAAACTATGTGAACAGACCTAACAGTGCCTGGTCCTGTGCCATCTTCATGGACACTGGTGTGTTTGAGTCTATTGTTTGGGCTGTTGTGTCAATCCATCTCACTGAGTGTTACCCTCATTTTCTCTGATCCCCTTCTCAAGCAACTGTGATGTCCTTTTCTAGGGATTAGTCTAGATTGGTCTAGAAAGTGGATAACCCCTGTACATATGAAAAACAAATGTCCTCACTACTGGACCAATAAACAACATCATGATGAATGGAGAAGAAATTGAAGTTGTCAACAATTTCAGTCTACATGCATGAACAATCACCCCTGGAAGCAATAGTCAAGATATTCAATGACACATGATGTTGAGCAAATCTGCTGCAAAAGATCTCTTTAAAGTTTTAAAAAGCAAAGATGTCACTTTGATGACTAAGGTGTACCTGACCCAAGCCATAGCCTTTTCAATCACCTCATATACGTGCAAAAGTTGGATAGTGAAAAAAGAAGACTGAAAAAGAACCAATGCCTTCAAACTGTGGTCTTGGCAAAGAATTCTGACTATATTCTAGACTGCCAAAAGAACAATATCAGTCTTAGAAATACTACCAGAATGTTCCTTAGAAGTGAGGATGATAAGCCTTTAACTTGCTTACTTTGGGCATGTCATCAGGAAAGACCAAGTGCTAGCCCTTGACTAAGAGAAAGGGAAATTGAGGAGCCAAGACAAAGTCTTAATGAATGAATTATAAAACTAAGACAAAAAATCTTTTCACTTATAGGTCTGGAATAGCCAGCCAAGTTTAAGGCTCTTTTTGGCCTGTGAGCCCAAAAGTGAACAACATTAAGACAGTGCAGTTTGTCAGAGGTCTGTTTCTGCAGGTTGGTTTGAGAAAGTATTGTGAGCCTCTGATTTCTGGGGCCTACTCTGCTTCCCAGAAAGGACACACACAGGGCAGCTTCATTACTCCTGCTGCTCTTGGCAGTTTCTCCTGGGGACCTTATCCTTCCATAACCCTCAGTGATTCAAGTTGTGAAATTGGAATCACTCATTTTAATTTCCTGCCTACAAAACTCCAGTGGGAATAAGCCTTTCCCACTTAGAACTACTATCTCTACGGGAGTCAGAGAATAAAGTATAATTTTTCTCTCCAGATGCTGGCATGAATACTGTTCATAGTGATTCCACTTACAAACTGAAAATATTTATCAGAACGTAAGCTAGAAAGAGAGCCGGCATTTCCTGACTTCCTGAGAAGCTTCACAGCCACAACAGTAGCCCAAACTTCAGGAACTAGTCATTGGTCATACCCTGGGTAGTATGCCCTGCTGTCTTGTTGATTATTGCATCCCTAAAGCGAAGAGAGTCATTCACTTTGAATGGCAGTGCCCCAAATTATACAGAACGCTTGCAAACTTTACATTGTGGGCACGGCCAGAATAAGAGGCAAAATTGAAAAGTATTTACAAGGGTGACAAGAACTGGAAATTTGAAGGTTGGAATAAATGCATCACCACCCCACCAAATTTTAAGATTCTTCCTGGAAATTTTGCTAACTAAATATTTTAAGCAGCATCTCAAAGCCACAGAGGCCCTGGATGGTGGAAATGGTTAAGACACTTGGCTGCTAACTGGAAAGTGAGAAGTTTGAATCTGCCCAGAGGTGCTTTAGGAGAAAGTCTTGGCAATCCACCTTCAAAAAATCAACCATTGAAAACTCTATGGAGCATAGCTCTGCTGGGTCCATCCAGTTAAGGATTGCAAGATGAAATCATCCTGGACTATCTTGATGACAAATGTTTTTATAAGGAGAAAAGACATGGACAAAAGAGGAGAGGGCACAGAGGAGAAGGCCTTGTGAAGACAGAAGTGGAGATTAGAGTGACGTAGCCACTTGCCAATGAACACCCGGAGGCACCAGGAGCTGGAAGAAGGCAAGGAAAGAGTCTCAGCTCGAGCCTTCACAGGGATGTGGCCCACCAACACTTTGATTTCAGACTTCTGGCCTCCATAACTGTATGGGGATAAATTTCTGTTGTTTAAACCCAAATTTGTGGTAATTTGTTGCAGTAGCTCCAGGTAACTAAAAGAGCAATTAACAACAACAACAGATGAGGGAGGTATGCTGTGGCATTGGAGTTCAGATGCACCAACTTCAATGTCCATTAAGAAAGAGGAAGGAGCTTTTTCATAATCTCTATTAGCTCTGCCATTGTATATTTTTCTAGAAAACCTTCCACAATGTCATTTCCCTAGAGATGCTCACTAGTCAGGCTTAAGCCAGATGCTTTCCCTTTGAATATTCTTATCTAAGATAGACTGGGGTTACTGTTTTTAACAATACACCAAGGCCAGATAAACCTGAAATTCAGAGTCATGAAAACAAATGATCTAACTCCAAGGCACTAGTTTACCTTTTCTTTCCTCTCTTCATCATGCATTTACTAAGCATCTATTCCTGCTCAATGCACCTCACACATAGCTACCACCTACTTGTCAGTGGAGGTGACATGTTGGTATGAAGCTCAATAGGTTTCAGTGGAGCTTCAGACTAAGACTAGGAAGAAAGGCCTAGTGTTTACTTCTGAAAATCAGCCGATGAAAACTCATGGATCACAACAGTCTGAACTGCAGCCCATCAGGGAGAGGGTGTAGGACACGGCAGCATTTCATTCCATTGTACATATGGTCACCATGATTCAGGGCCTACTCAAGGGGAGCTAACAAAACTGTGTTTTGGGGAACTCTGGTGGCATAGTGCCTAAAGCATTTGATTGCTAACCAGAAGGCTGACAGTTCAAACCCACCAGCCATTCCTCAGAAGGAAGGCTGGGCAATCCACTTCCGTAGTGATACTGCCTCAGAAACCCAAGGAGGGGTCGCTATGAGTCAGATACTAGGCAAATTGGTTAGTCAAGCTAATTATAAAAGAGATATTGGTTACCATCACATCATCATGTGTGGTTGTGCTGATAGGTGACATCAAGTTGGCTCTGACTCAGTGACCCTGTGTACAAAAGAAAGAAACACTGCCCAGTCATGAGCCAGCCTCACAATCTTTGTTGTAACAGAGCCCATTGTTGTAGCCACTGTGTCAATCCATCTCACTGAGGGTCTTCCCCTTTTATGCTGACCCTCCACTTTACCAAGCATGATAGCCTTTTCCAGGAAATGGTCCCTTCTGAAAACATGACCAACGTAGGTGAGATGAAGTCTGGCCATTCTCACTTCCAAAGAACATTCTGGTTGCACTTCTTCCAGGACAGATTTGTTCATTTATGTTGCTATCACTGTCTAAATATGACCAACCAACCTTTTCTAATTCCAGCTCCAGCAGCTCTAGTTAGATTCCATGCTTTAATTTACTCACCGACTCTAATTTACACATAAGCCAACCCTTGCTATGTTTATATCTCTGGTTAGTAAGGAAAAATATATTTTTTTGTAAATGCCCCAAACACTGAGGCACACGCAGCAATGCTTTTTATATGATTGCTAGAAGCTGTTCACATGAGTCTGCAACCCTCTTTCAAAAGCTTACTAATGAAAAGAGCCAGAAAAACACGGGGACTTGAGTCATTTCCTCTCATAAAATGCACACAGGTCATATAGGAAAAAAGTCCTAATATTTTAGAAATATTTAGTGAGGTATTTAGGGGTGAATGTCATGGTGACTGTAATTTACTCCAAATCATTTTTGCAAAAAATAACATACATGAAGCAAGTGCTAATCATTACATCCAGGTGATGGGAATATGATTGCTTTCTACTTTTCCATATGCTTAAAAATAATATGAAAAATAAAATGAAGATATATTTTTATACATAGAGATACATTTCCCTTGAGTTGATAGTATAAGTGTTTTCAGGCCAGTTGTCTCAATAAAGGGATGTTGTCTGCTAACAATTAGAAACGCCTACTAGAAGACTCAGATCTGTGCAAGCAAGCAGTTCTTAGCTGCTCTTTGGTTCTATTTATGGAAGAGAAGATACAGCTATTGAGAAAAAGCAAAGTACTGAAAATAAAATAAAATAAAACCCTGAAAACCAGTGTTGGCACAGAAGCAGGAAAGAATAACTGCATTAATGGTATTTTTTTTTTTGTTCATCACAGATAGCTAAGCACATTGCTTTAACTGCTGGCAGGGTGTTTCATTCAAGTGCATCTTGTATACATGGAACGTATCCCTCCAGACAGAGACAGCAGCCAGGGAACTGACTCAGGGCCCACCCTCAACATCCCCGACACACAAACACAGGCAGGCACAGTAAGAGAAGGGACTCACAGTTCTGAGTACAGGAAGTGCAGGTTGCCCACATTGTCAATGTAGTTAGCAGGACTGAGCCAAGGTAAGACCAGTAACAAAAGCGCCTTCATTTTCCGTGCAGGGTGCCGCTTTCCTCCTAGCCACCTCCTGTAAGCCAAGCCCAGGCCAGCCAAACCCCTTTAAATAAACCTTGCCATATCCCTACAATCAGCAGATGATAATGAATCTGACAAAAAGCCCTTAGGTGAAGCCACGCCTCCAAATCATGGGTTTGTAAGAGGATTCCCCCCTGTGCCTCTCAGATGGGGAGATGGGCGAACGGAGGGACCCAGCATGGTTGGTGAGAGGCTGAGGCTGAGATCAAGCAGGCTGGTGCCTGGGGAAGGGACCTGCCTCCTCCAGCAGGATGCGGACTGGTTCTTGGGAAGCAGCTGGTACATTTACATCACTGGCCAGGAGCAGATGGGCTGGATGCTAAACAGAGCTGGAAGAGGGCATGAACATGGCACATTCAGACCCCACGGTGTGAATAAGCAAATAACCAAGAGCTGTCCTACAGCTTGCTCCAGAAATGATCGTCTTTGGAACAGTTCCTGGAGAGTGAGCTCAAAGTATGCCTTCAGATATTGTGAAACAGCAGTGTTTTAAATATAAACCAACTCCACGTCTCCTGAGTGCTGCAGGTATATTGGGGATATGCATTTAAGACATTTTGCCTACCACTGTCCCTATGGCACAAACATACGAAAGAGAAGTGATGGCTTCCTTGCTAATTAAAAAAATTTATAAATAAATTGCCCTACACAAGGAAACCCTGTGGAGCTCAGACCTGCTCTGTAACACATGGAGTTTCCATGGGTTGGGAGCTAATTCAAGGCAGATAATAATAACAGCATATAACACTGGACTGTGTCTTTCTCACTGAGAATAACAAAGAGCCTAAACAGACATCAAGTTCATTCCAAACAATGCAAAGATTCCTGTTCTGGGAGAAAAGGAGTCACCCCATTCCTTATTCTCCCCTGAGTAACTGAATCAAGCTGATACTAGCTGCATGGCCCTTGGCATTTCATTTAAGTTCCTAAGCTCCAGTCCTCTCATCTTTGACATGGAGCTAATAATACCTTGCCTGACTGGTAGAACACACCATCTCTTCTAGCTTTAAAATTGGTGACTCTCGACAGACAGTGAGGAGCTCTGGTAGCATATTGCCTAAAGCACTTGACTTCTAACCAGAAGGCCAGAGGTTCAAACCCACCAGCCACTCCTTGGAAAGAAGGTTGAGCAATCTACTTCCACAGTGATACCGCCTCAGAAAACCAAGGAAGGGTCTCTATGAGTCAGGTCTGACTTGATGGCACATAACAACAAGAACAACAGACAGACAGTACCAACTGTCTTACTATTAGGACTTCCTTTGTATGCCTAAGCTCTGGAAAGCCATAGAAACCCCAGAACTGCCCTCTATTCCATATTCAAGAACACTGAAATCCATTTTGCCAACTCAAGGCCTAATCCTAGTAGGAATGGCTCAAAGGAATAGTTATGTTGACAACCAGGCAATTGGAAGAAACTAGACTTTACAGGAAGAAGACCTGAGACAAACTTATGGGGTGAGACCAACCCCAGGGAACCATATATTAAGGAATTTGGCATCAGAGATTTTAGCACCTGAGGCAGTGCTAAAAGAATTTAAAACTAGTAGACCTTACTGCCTCAAAAACCCAAGGAGGGTTCGCTATGAGTCGGATCCTACTCCACGGCAGAGAGCTTAGAGTGTGCAGATTTAACTTCTACAGCTTAGATCAGAGACAAGCAACTCTGATGACACATAACACAATACTTTATAATTTTGTTGAGGCCCAAAATTGAATTCTATTCCCTTTAAGGAGTGTGCAGGAGTGAGTCAGAGCTGGTCAGGAGCAGTGAAAAGGAAGCTGAGTTTGGTATTTAGAGTCAGACAGGCCTGAGTTTGAACCCCAGCTGTGCCACATATTAACTGTGAGACACTGGGCATATTGCTTAACCTCTCTGAATTCCATTTCCTCCTCTGTGAAAGAAAGATCATAATAAGAGTGCTTAACTCAGAGTATTGTTTTGAGGGTGGCATGAGATGCTTATGAAGTACAAAGAGCTCAGTGAGCATTGTTATTAGTTGCTTTGAGTCGACACCGACTCATTGCGACCCCATGTACAACACAATGAAATGTCTGGTCCTGCGCAATCTTCATAATCACTGGTACGCTTGAGTCCACTGTTGTAGCCACTGTGTGTTTTGAGTGCCTTCCAATCTTATTGTTGTTGGGTGACACCGAGTCAGTTCTAACTCACAGCGACCCTGTGTACAACAAAATAAAACTGACTGGTCCTGCACCACCCTCACAATCATTGCTGTGTTTGAGCCCAACCTAGGGTGCTCATTTTCCAGCACCATATCAGACAATATTCTTGTGATCCCTAGGGTATTCACTGGCTAATTTTCAGACACAAATCACTAGCACTTTCTTCCTACTCTTAGTTTGGAAGTTCTACTGAAACCTGCCCACTATGGATGACACAACTGGTGTTTGAAATACTTGTGGCATAGCTTCCAGCATCATAGCAACATGCAAGCCACCACAGTACAACACACTAACAGATGGGTGGTAGAAATAAGTGTTAGCTATTATTTAAAAAACCCATTTGTGGTAGTTAACTACCTTAAGGTTATGTGTCAACTTGGCTGGGCCTAGTTTTGGGCAGCTGGTGGTAGTTATTCCCCATGATGAGACTGGTAATCAACTCCATGATGGAATCTGCCATAAGCAGATGAGTAGCTACTTTAGAGATGTGGTCTGCTTCCCGTATATAAGGAGAAGCTTTGGGAATGGTCTGCTAGCTTTTGGTACCCTTGAACCCCGTGTGTAGCCAAGTTGTTCAGCAGCCTGCCATGTTATCTGCTGACCTTGGGCCTCTTAATAGACTTGAATCAATGGCCTGCTGTGTGGTTCAGTAATATGAGGACTGTGCCTTGTTACTTGTCGACTTTGCATTTGTCAGCCTCAGTGGCCAGCAGCTGCCTGAGTGAAGACATGCCTCTAGCTTCAATGGGCTGGGAGCAAGAGGCAGAGCTGAAGCCCAAGGTCAAGGGGCTTTCATACAGGCCCTACAGCCTGGCACTTTGAATTTGGACTTCTAGCCTCTAAAAGTGTAAAAGAATAAACTCCAGTTTGCTAAAGTCACCCATTTGTGCTAATTTCTGTTAGAGCATCACAAAGTAACCAAAACACTATTGCCGTTAGGTTCAACTCATAGTGACCCTATAGGACAATGTAGAACTGCCGTAGGGTTTCCAAGGCTGAAATTTTTACAGAAACAGTCTGATACATCTTTCTCCCTCAGAGTGGCTGGTGCTTTCAATCTGCTGACCTTTCAGTTAGCAGCCTAGCACTTAACCATTGTGCCACCACAGGGCTCCTTGTTGCTTTAAAAAAAACAAAAAACAAACCAAACTCACTGCCTATGAGTCGATTCGACTCATAGCAACCTCTCCTTGGGTTTCTGAGGAGATATGTCTATGGAAGTAGATTGCCCAGTCTTCCTTCCGAGGAGTGGCTGGTGGGTTTGAACCACCAGCCTTCTGGTTAGTCAAATGCCTTAGGCACTATGCCACCAGAGCCCTCTCTGCTGTTGTTATTAATAGCTAACAAATGAGCTTAGCTGGCAGCTGGGCACCTATTTTATTTCTTATCCTTTCTTTCTTCTTGCACTATTAGGGAAATTACATGTATTATGGTCTTTTCCCAAATCTGGAGTTTTGCAAAGTCTTGGGACATGTTCCTCTCAAATGTTCAGGATCTGCTATACAGATCGTATCTGACAAGTGACATGGTATATAATAAACAGTGTGGGCTTCATACTGTTATTGGATTGTACTTCTGATAATCTCAGCCATGTCATATGGACTCTTCAACCCTCTACTTCTGAAAAGAAGTAAGGATATCATCCTTGCACCACCTTACATTTCAAGATGATAAAATTAATTAATGGATGTGAATGCAATATAAAAATGAAAGAACTATTTTTGTTGCTTTATGTCTCTGTTGCAAGTAATATTCCCTCCTCCTTCTAACAGAACCCAAGGTTTATTCATGGTGCGAATGTGCTTAGTCTCCCTTGCAGCTAAGGGTGATCATGTTATAGAATTCTGGCCAATGAGGTATAAGCAGAAATTGCAGAGCGATGCATTCCTAAAAGCTCTTGAAAGGGGGCAATCTCAATTTTCACACTGCAGTTTTTCCTTCCTGCCTGAAATTTGGATGTGAGATTGAGATTGAGCAGCTATTTTGAGACCACGAGATGGCAAACTTGAGGATGAAAGCTGAACTGACAAACAGAATGGAACTGAATCCCTGATGGCAACTGGCAACATTATAGGAGGCCTAAGCTTCCTAACATTTGACTTTTTGTTACATGAGAAAAATAAAACTTCTGCATAGTTAAGCTACTATAACTTGAATTTTCTTTTATCTGTCATCAAATGTAATCCTAACTGATATAGTCCCTTGGGGACAAAATCCCTTCCTCAACTGGTCATGGATTGCTCTGCAGCTTCCTTGCCAGTAAACAGTCCTAACTCGATCCCTTGTACTCATGCTTTGCCTGGCTAAGTCCTATTTATCCTTAAATATCATCTCAGACATCACCCATTACCTCCCATTTTGTTTTGTTTTTGTTTTTTAACTCTTTTCCCTTCAGTAAGCAGAAAACTTCCTTGAAAGCAGGAGTTCTACGGTCTTAATTGCCATTGTTTCTTTACCATAGGGCTTGGAACACAGTTGTTGTTATGAACTGTTGAGTTAGACCCACTCGTAGTGACCCCTCCTTGGTTTCTGAGGTGGTATCACTACGGAAGTAGATTGTTCAACCTTCCTTCCGAGAAGTGGCTGGTGGGTTTGAACCGACAGCCTTCTGCTTAGCAGTCAAATGTCTTAGGCACTATGCTACCAGAGCTCCCAATAACCCACAACCTTTGGACCAACTAGGAACACAGTAGATACTTAATAAACATATTTTTGAATGAAAGAGGACCCAACCCAGTTAGAGAGTCAGTTTTTTGGACCAAACTTTCTGGATCAGGGGCAAGAGAGCACACACACACACAAAAAAAAACCCAACAAAACAAAATAAATCCCCACCCCCCTGCCAAAAACAAAACAAAACAAAACCAACAACAGTCAGGGTAGGGGTTGGGCATTTGCACAGATGAATAATAAATACCCAGGAAGAAAGGAAATAGTTAAGAAAGATCTCTGGGAATAGGTGACTAGGATACTATTGTTTCTTTAAAGAGTGGCATGGATCATAATCTGACTAACATATCTTCCATGACAAGTTACCTACAAGAGAGGTATATAGCTGTAAAGCAGTTGTTGTCAAGTCAATGCCAACTCACAGCAGTCCCACGTGTGTGAGTAGAACTGTGCTCCGTACAGTTTTTAATGGCCTATTTTTTAGAAGTAGATCACCAGGCCTTTCTTTCTTAAGGACCTCTTGGTGGACTCCAAACTCCAACCTTTTGGTGAGGAGCCAAGTGAGTTAACCATTTGTCCCACCCCGGGGCTCCAATTAAGAGCCAGGAAAAAGCTGCACTCAAGGTTAGAAAGTCATATAAAAGATGTATGTCAAAGCATGGTTATTGTGGTGATGTTGAAACAGGCTGAAATGATAAAACTTGTAACTTACCTATCTTTTTTATAAGGCACCATTTCCCGACAGCTTTTTTCTGTGTAGTTAAATCTTTCTTGCACTATAGACAGCTAACTGACCTGTGTGGAACTCAACACACTACAGAAATGAGCCACCTAATAGGATTGAAGGTCAACAAAGGTCCTGGGGTAAGTCTATGGAGCAGAAACTCCCAGGACCTTGGGTGCAAAGAAGAAAACAACCCCAGGGAGCTTTCGGCCAGGTGTGTCTTGGGCACATTTTTATTCAGGGCAGTTTTCAAAACATTGAACAATGATTTCTTTATTTATTCTAGTAAATACACAAAGAGGTCATCTTTATTATCTTCCATTATTACAAAATAACAGCAAAAAGGAAGGGCAACATGACTTGCTCTATGAAACAAGTCAAAGTGCATGCATTTTCAGCTTCTCTCTTTTACCTTTAAGTTGCTCCTTCTTTAGAAGCAGAAATCATGGCTTGTATAGCTTGTTCTTCCATTCATGGTTTGGTCTACTGTGGATCATCCATAAATAAAAATGCTGGTGATGGTATTACACAATGAGGACATGGTCTTAGACCTAAGACCTACTCTCACTCTGGATCAAGGAAGTGAAAGCTTTGCCTCCGTACAGCCTCTTAGTGACTGGGCAGATGGCATGGGTCAGAATTATACTTCTCTCAGCCTGCCTGGTTTGTATTCGTTAAAATGCCATGAGTCAAAGAATATTAAAAACTAAACAAACAAACAAAAAAACTCATCACATTTTAAGTACAGAAACCAAGATGCAAAATTTATAAACAAAAGATATCTTCCACATAAGCAACCACCAACCTAGAGGCCTCGTATAGAAATCTAAGGAAAATACTTGCTTCCTTATGACTTCTCCATTTTCTTAGTTCAAGAGACTCCAGAGGCCTTAACTACTTAATCTACTTAATGTCCCTTCTGAGGGGAGGAAGAAGTGGCCCACTGGCCCAGTCACAGGCCCAAGGCCCAAGAGGGCTCTCAGTCAGGTTCTGGATTAGCTTCAAATTCTTAATCCTATGAAATGCCAAGGGGATGGGAGTACAGGCAGTATGAATTAAGCATCTGATGCCTCATCTATACAATATATTTTTGGAAATTCTGGTTTTAACCTACTTAGGAAGCTGAAGTGTGGAGAGCTGCAAGAGCAGGTGTCAAAACCCAATGCCTCATTATGTAGGAGCTTTCCTCTCTACAGAGACAGGCTGATCCCTACCTGTGAAGGACTCCGAGGCCACAGCTCAAAGGAGTGATGCAATTTCAGTTAGTTTTGGGTTCTTTCCTCACTGTTGTTTTTCAAAAGTGCATATCATTATCAGCTGAGTGTTAATCAAGGCTGTAGCTTGGGCTTCCTTGAGGTGTGTGGGTCACACACAGCTGTGTGGGCGGGTGAATGAAAGTCAGCTCTAGCAGCTGAGTGTGTGCGAGATCTCTCCAACGGCCTCTTCCCAGCCCTTCCCCTTTCCCACTTTTGTCCCAGCTTCACCCTTAGAACCATGTGCTGCTTGTCTCTATTTTTAGTGATATTCTTGGCCTCAAATCAGTCTTTGAGGTGAGGGGATGAGGAGAAGCTGCCTTGTGTTCACTTTCTCTTCAGAAAGTGCTTCTATTTCTCTCTCTCCTTCTCTCTCCCTCTTTCCTCACAAACCATAGCAGGCAAAGCAATGATCCCCCCCCCCCCCCCCCGGCCGAAGGATGTCCTCATGCTAAGCCCTGGAACCTGTGTATGTTACCTTACATGACAAAAGAGACTCTGCAGATGTGATTAAACCAAGGATCTCGAGTTGGGGAGGTTACATAGGATTATCGGGTGGGCCCAGGATCATCACAAGGGTCCTTATAAGAGGGAGGCAGGAATGTCAGAGTCAGAGAAGATGTGATGATGAAAGCAGAAGCAGACACAGAAATTTGGGGATGCTATACTGCTAGATTTGAAGAGGGAGGGAGACAGCGAGTTAAGAAATGCAAGCAGCCTCCACAAGCTAGAGAAGGCAAGGACAGCACTGAGCCCCCAACAGCACTGTCTACAACTTGACAGAAGCCCCAAAAGACCCATTTCAGACTCTAAACTCCAGAACTGTAAGATAATAAATTTGTGTGGTTCTAAATTACTAAATTTGTGATGATTTGTTATGGCAGCAATAGGAAACAAATACAGCCTCAAACACAAATGTATACTGTATTATTATTATTATTTGTATATAACATGTCCACACATGTACCAAAACAAAACTCCATCTCCATCTTTACTGCCATCAAGTCAATTCTTACTCATAGTGACCTCTTTTGGGTTTCCAAGGCGGTAAATCTTTACAGAAGTAGATCGCCCAATCTTCCTTCCACAGAGTGGCTGGTGGGTTTGAACCACCAACCTTCTGGTTAGCAGTCAAATGCCTTAGGCACTATGATATCAGAGCTCCTTCCACACATATAAGGCATGGAAAATATGAAATTATGTAAAACAGTTCTGGCATAGTATACACATTTTTTGTGGAAAATGTGGTAGATTATAAAACATAAGGAGCATGGGAAAGTGATTGTGTGTGTGGAGGGAGTTCTTTCAAGGCCTTTTCTCCTCCTGCTCATCACCTCCCCCACCCAAGTGTGGCTCTGGTCTCAGCCCTGGCTCTGCACCAGCACCTGTCAGCATCTTCCTATCTTTCACTGCAAACTTACTTTCCTTTAGACAAAGTCCATCATACTGGGATAAACTAGTAACAAGGGTCAGAAAGTGATTCCTTTAATTCCTTCTCTGGTCATGTCTCCTTGTAGGGAATCAGAGAAGTGGGGATTCCTAGTTTGTTGTTCTTGTTAGCTGCTGTCCAGTCGGCCCCCAGCTCATGGTGGCACTATGCACAACAATATACTGCCCAATCCTATGCCAACTCCATGATCAGTTGTGAACAGAACTGTTGTGATTCCCAGGGTTTTCGTTGGCTGATTTTCAGAAATAGATCACCAGGCCTTTCTTCCTAGTGTGCTTTAGTCTAGAAGTTCCATTGAAACCTGTTCAGAATCATACCACATACAAGCTTCCACTGCTATATGGGTGGTGGATATGCATGACATTCATTGACTGGGAATTGAACCTGGGTCTCTCACATGGAACCTTAGAATTCTACCACAGAACCACCAATGTCCCTTCATCCTGGTTTAAACACCAGCAACAATAGAGTCAGCTGCAAATAACAAAGCCAAGTTAGATACATTTTGCTGAACATATTGGGGAGACAAATGAGTTCAACATAATTAGCATGGAAAACATGTGCTAAGCATTACACTCAGGCCATTGCTTTGACTATCAAGTTCTATGTTCCAGAATCCTTGCATATCCCCAAAGACAAAGACTCAGATTCATGACCTAAGGTATGTGACCTTTAACAAAAATACCTGTACCTGCCTCCTGCCCTTGTCATGATAGGAACCAAGATAAACACCAGCTTCCACATTTCCTCTTACAAAATAACTATAATAATGCTAACAATTGACATTATTGTTCATCATTTATTAAGCACCTTAAATGTTCTAAGAGAGGACATCATGTGGAACAAGACACAGTGCCATTCCTGAGTCGGTCGAGACAAAGAATGCTTGGAAACAGGACAACATTAGTGGACGGAATAAGACACAGACAGGTGTAGCAGGTGATGCTGACCATCAGCAGAGACAATCACACCCTAATTATGTCAATATGCTTATCTTGGCAAGAAAGTTAGCAGAACAAGTCATTTTGGAAAGTTTTCTTTTTCAATTTCTCCTTTTAAAACTTACTTGGAAATACCTCAAAGCATCAACACCTGGCGTTAGTTGCCAGTGAGTCGACTCTGACTCATGGAGACCATATGGATATAACAGAACAAAACACTGCCTGTTTCTACATTGTCCTCACAAATGGAGGTATATTTGAGTCCACTGCTTTGCCTATTGTGTCAATCCATCTCATGGAAGTTTCCCTTGTTTTTTCCAACTCTCTTCTTTCCCAAGCATCATGTTTTTTCTCTTGTTAAAAGTTTGGTGAAAGGAATTATAATACTCCTGGATCCAGTGAAAAAAGCGAAAAAAAAAATAAAATAAAAAAAAACCAAGCACTATTCACCAGGATATCTTCATGGGGATCATGAGCCTCAGGGAAAGCTGTTAATCTGATCTTTCCAATGCTTTTCACATTTTAAAACACATACATAGCAGTGATTATGGGTGGTGTCTGCATGACATGATTAATGTAATTGATATCATTAAATTGAATTCCTAAAAAATGTTGAATTGGCAAATGTTGTGTTATATGTATTTTTCACAAAAACAA
Source organism: Orycteropus afer afer (assembly GCF_000298275.1). NCBI lineage: Eukaryota > Metazoa > Chordata > Mammalia > Tubulidentata > Orycteropodidae > Orycteropus > Orycteropus afer. The sequence continues at coordinate 500,764 of NW_006921740.1, forward strand.
CAGCACCAAAAACAGAGTAGCTGATGCCACTGCTTATGTACAACCAAACATGGGATTTGTTTTCTTGTTTGGAGACTAAGGGTCATGATTTCATGGGACAGCCACTCAACAGGCCTAATATTGTTTTTAGTGCTTCTGTTCTACTTCCTAGTTCATTGTGGGTTGTCTGGGGTCTTAAAAGCTTAAAAGTAGCTATCCAAGGTACAACGTTGGCCTCCAGCCACCTATAGCAGCAGAGGAAGGAGGAAAGTCAGGAGTTGGAGGAGGAAATGGAAAGTGGTCTGTTGGCCTCCAGGAACTACTTCCTCCTTTGCCATGAGATTTTGTTTTGATCAAAAATTCTATAGAAGAATCCTGATCAAAACGAGGGCGAATATGGAAAAGAATTTCAAATTCTCAATGAAATCCAGATTTTCTGGAGCCATTGAGGCTAGATAAACCCTATTGCCCTGAAATAATCTTTAAACCTTAAATCAAAACTACCTATTCCTTGAAGTCTTTTTTAAAACAAATAATAAGTAGTAAAGAATGTCCGTCTTGAGCATTGTGCTCTTTGAAAGAATTACTTTAGGTGATCACAATGACAAGGGCAACTCAGAAGGTTAGATGAGATGCTCAGGGGACAGTGAGTTTATGTTAATGGTACAGAAATAATTTGGAAAAATGAAGGAATGGTTGCATAACTTAAAGAATGTAATCAATGTCATTGAATTGTATATGTACAAAGCGATGAACTGGTTTAAGTTTTGCTATGTATATTGCCACCAAATTAAATAAATAAATATTTAAAAATAACAAACATAAACATATAACATCATCTGTCATCTGGTGCTTCGTCACATTGAACCAGCTCCACTGCAACCTAAAGTGTTTCTTAGTTTGAATTAATTCTTTCATTGCTTGTAAAGAAAAAAAGAAACGGGGATCTTATGGTGCACCTGGGGCATGTAAGGTCAACTACGCCCTTGGGAGACAAAGGCAAGTTACAGCTGACCCATGAGGGTGGGGTTTCTCAGGGTTAGCTGAGAAGCAGGACTTACCTTGTTTGAAAATGATGTTCAAGGTCACAGCGTTGCAACACCTCGGAACAGTGCTCTGTGAAAGGGCAGGTCACCATCAGCTTGTTGAGGAGCTTGTTGACCAGGATGTTGGACTTCTTGCAGTGCTGCAGGACCACAGGCTTGCGATCCACAGGGCAGAAGTCTTTCTCCACCAGGAAGTTGGTGAGGCAGAGTGTGCAGTAAGTATGTCCACAGGGAGTGTCCAAGGGGTCTAACAATGCTTGCAAGCAGATGTGACATATGAGGTCATCGTCCACATCTTCTGTGTAGGTGTAGAAGTGATTTTCCTCAGGGGAATGGACTTGGCCACACACCACACACAAGGGTTCAGGGCTGGGATCTGGGTCATCAGCAGGCTCTGCCTGGTTCATGGTTGACTGGGAGACAATATGGCAGGAAAGCCAGCAAAGCAATATTTCCTTGGGGGCAAATCAATATCTTCTAGGCGCCATCCACAAACCTAAAAGAGAATAAGATGGCTCATCTTTGCTTTCACAATAAACTGAAGGCCTACGGTTGTGATGGACATGAGACAGAGCTGCCAAGTGAACAGAGGATTGAGCTAGGATTCAGAAAGCCAGAGTTTAATGCCCTCGCTGGAGTGAGTGACATGACCATGGGCAAATGCCTATATCTTTGTGTATCAGTTTACCATCCACTCCAGTGAGGATAATGTCTACTTTTAACATCCTCATGTTGGTATAGTAAAAATCAATTGGGTAGTACCTGTGAGATGCCTAGAGTGACTCAAAAGAAACCTGTTCTAGGAAATGCAAGGTCTCATTAATGAAATAACCAAGAAATTTATAAAATTTATAAAATACAGGTCAGGACAAGAAAACATTTAACCCATGGATGGTGTTCTTTTATCTTTCTTCCCCACCTTTCTCCAAAATTCAGAAAACATAAGATAGAGTCTTTGCACAAATCGCCTGAGAATTATAGTTGTTGGGTTCTTGGTGTTTTTATATGGCAAAAGCATTGTTTTCTTTTGTATGCATTTCAGTCAGTCAGTCAGTCAGTCATTTGGTGCTTAAGTAGGTCTGGAGCTACTGGGTTCAAATCCTACTACCACTGGGGACCAATTATTTAAGCCTCTGTTTCTTCCTCTGTAAAACAGGGATAAGAATAGCTTACCCTAGAGGACTGTTGTGAAGATTAAATAAGATATGCTACCTTAAAGCTCTTAGATCTGTGCCTGGCTTACAGTAAGTGCTCAATATATATTAGATGCAATTCTTACATGTATTTGTTACTAAATTAATTTTGTCTCCAAACTAGCCCTATTATCCTAGAAATTGAAAATTATAGTTCCTTTAAGGAGCCATTTAACTTTGTTCAAACAGTACTCTTTTTATTCAGTTACATATTTCTTTCCACGCAGTAGACTACTATCACAATTTGCATTTCCCTTTTGTACCCAGTTCCACATTCTTTTGACTCTGACTCCTGGGGACCCCATGTGTGCCAGAGTAGAACGTTGCTCCACAGGGTTGTCATGGTTGATTTTCTAGAAGTAGATTGTCAGGTCTTTCTTCCGAGGTGCCTCTGGGTGGACTTTAACCTCCAGTCTTTTGGTTAGAAGCTAAGCACACGTTAACCATTTGTACCACCCAGGGACTCTTCCTTTGATATTAACAAGACAAAATAAAACAGAAACCTGCCATTGAGTCCATTCTAAATCACAGTGGCTTTTTAAGACAGAGTAGAAATGCCCCATAGGGTTTCCATGGCTATAAATCTTTATGGAAGCAGACTGCCTCATCTTTCTCTGACAGAGCATGTGGTGGGTTGGAACCGCTGATCTTTTGGTTAGCAGTGGAGGGCTTTAACCACTGTGCCACCAGAGCTCCTTTACTTTGGGAGATATAGATATAGATATAGATATAGATATAGATATAGATAACCAAACTCACTGCTGTGGAGTGGGATCTAATTCAATAGTGACCCCTCCTTGGGTTTCCAAGGCAGTATCACTACAGAAGTAGATTGCCCAATCTTCCTTCAAAGGAGTGGCTGGTGGGTTTGAACCGCCAGCCCTCTGCTTAGCAGTCAAATGCCTTAGGCACTACACTACCAGAGCTCCTTTGGAATAGCAGTCTGAAATGATGGAATTTTTCAGCATGACTGATTTACAATGAAGAAGTCTCTTGGATAATCCGCTCGTAAATATTTCTCAAGAGCACTGACCTTGAGCTAAGAGTGAATTCAGTAGGAAGGAGACCTTCAGGAGTTTTAAGGAACACATTTCTTCTTTGACAGAGTCTCTCGCATACAGGAGATGGACATGCACCAAAGTCATGACAAACCCAGGTAGCAAACACGAACAGAGTTACGTGCCAGGAGACTATGGGTCAGTTTACCTGATTAGATGTTTCCTGATTAGAGTCCTGGCTACCCTACCCACAACTCAACGCCCTTCTTTTTCAAAAGTAAGCGAAAAGAGCTTTCTACAAGTACATAAAGACACATGTATAACCTAAAAGGAAACTAGCCACATTTGGAAATAACACAGCAGTCATAAATTACATCTTTTTTTCTTTTCCAAATAAAGTTCGAGGTTGTTTGTACAAACATTGCCTTATCTTGAAAAGAAAATACATTGAGTTCAAAGTTTCATTGAGTCAGCTTTGTGCTGACATTTCTGTGCTGCATAATATATCTATCTGAAAGAACACTCTGGTCAAGAGGTTGAAGTCAAATGCCCCAAATGTGAAAACATTGAGAAATCATAGAATTTTATTTAGTCTCAGAAGGGATCACAGAAGGTTAAGGTAGAGGGTGCAGAAGAGGGTGAAGTTTTTTCCAGTCAAGTTTCATAGAAATCTACACAGCTGTTATTTTTCCTTAAGACTGATAGAAAGTTCTGGAATGACACAGGAAGTGCTTTCAGTGGCACCAGAAACAGTTGAAAAATAAACATGAAAACAGATATGGGCCACCCAGAAGATAATCAACTATGAGGAAGAAAAGTTTACATATTATGAACTAAAGCTTGAAATGTTTTAAAGTTTCCTTTCATGAGTTTCTTCTTATAGTCCCATTCTGTGTCATTGTGTTGTAGTGCAAAGTTTTGTAATAAGAACGCAGGATGTAGCTCTGGTTGTACTAATGAAAAAAACAACTTCATGTTTCTAGGCCATTCCCTTATCAGTGGAATAAATGGTGGAGCTGGGCGAGATTTTTGGTTTTCAGATCCTGTTAGGTATCTCAGGGCCTTCCAGGGGAGGTGGGGGTAAGGAAAGGGAGGGTGGATCTCTGCTTGCATCCCCACCACACCCAGTCTCAGCTCTTCTTTCATTCCTTTTGAATACCAGGTTCCTCATACTGTTCTGTTAAAAAAAATCCTTAAGGAGCTCTGGTGGTGCAATAGTTAAGTACTCAGCTGCTAACTGAAAGGGTGGTGATTCAAATTCACCCAGAGGGTCTGTGGGAAAAAGACCTGGTGATCTGTTCCTGTAAAGAATGTTGGTGTGTGCAGCCGAGTCACTTTTGACTCATAGTAAGGTTTTATGACCGCAGGGTTTCCAAGCTGTAATTTTTACAGGAGCAGATTGCCAAGTTTTTTCTCTTGTGGAGCCACTGGGTGGGTTCCAATCACTGACCTTTTAGTTAGCAGCTGAGTGCTCAACCAGGGCTCTTCCTTGTAAAGGTTACAGCCTATGTGGCAGTTCTACTTTGCCACATGGGGTCACTATGAGTCAGATTCAACTCGACAGCACCCAACCACAGCAAATGATGTTGGCTTAAGAAAAGTGACTGCAAATAGCCAGATTAGATACTGTATAGTGCCTTCCACAGTTTTATGATTCTGTGTTGTTAAGGTTTATGCGGTGGTTGAATGTTTGGAAAAATCCTTTTTTTCTTAGCTTTTGGGCAGTTTTCGAGCATTTATCATGTGCCAACACTGTGCAAGGGGCTTTATATATATTATGCTACTGTATTCTCCCAAAGTCCTAGGAGGTAGGACTGTTATCCTTTCATTTAACAGATGAAGGTGAACTACGGAGTGTTAATAACTTGTCAGACCACCAGTTGCAGCTGAGTCAATTCCAACTCATTATGACACCATGTGTGTCAGAGTAGAGCTGTGCTCAATAGGATTTTTCTTTTTTAATTTTTATTGTGAGTTGGGTGAAAGTTTACAGAGCAAATTCACTTTCCATACAGCAGCTCACATATACTTTGTCTTATGACATTGACTATAATTTCCCACAAGGCAACCGCTTCCCTCCCACATCCTCCTCATAGTTACCTCTTCCCTGTGTCCTTCCCTCTCATGCACTCCTGCCCCTGAGCTGTCTCCTTTGTGCATACACAGCCTTTCTATTCTCCCATGATTGATCTCTCCAAGGAGTATATCCACCTAATGTAAATGTACAGTTCATATGTCTGTCTTTTGTTTGGGTTCAATTCCAGACCTGAAGGGCAGCTACAGGCCAAAGTCTCAGTGGTTCCATCAGGCTCTATCAGATCAACAAACCTGGTCCTTTTTTTTTTTTTTAAAGATTTTGAGTTTTGTTCCACATTGTTCTTCCACTCCATCCAGGATCTCCTACATAGATCCCCCTCCAAGTGGTTGACAGTGGTAGCCAGGCACCATCTAATTCTTCTGGTCTCATAGTCATACAGGCTGAGGATTGCATGGTGTACCAGTCCCTTGGACTAATTGTTTCCATGTGTCTTTGGTTTTCTTCATTCTTCTTTGCTCTGGATAAGGAGAGACCCATCATTGCATCTAGATGGCCACTTGAAAGCTTTTAAGATCCCAGTCACTACTCACCAAAGTAGGATGTGGAACAATGTTTTAGGTACTATGTTATGCCAATTGAGCTTGATGTCCCCTGTGACTATGGTCCCAAGCCCACAGGTCTAACTACTCGCTCCCTCTGGTTAGCTAGCTGTGGCCAAGAAGTGACTACCACCTTGCCCCTTGTCAGCTCCACCATATACCTGGGAATTCTTACAGAACATACAAATACCCTTGTAGAAACATTGTCTGTCAACAGTGTCATGGGCACACTGCCCCCTGCATAGACACATCTAGTAGTTCAGCTGTCCACCCATCTATCCACCCGTAGATCAATGTTTGCCATCACTGACAACACAGTATTGCATGCGCAAAAGGGTTCATCTTTGTTGTCTGTACCTCCCATGTACCTCTCTATGTCTTCCTCTTTCTCAATGCCACCATGTTGATCACTCACATTGGGTACATTGGCCTTCTCTTCACCCAAATCAATACTTGTCTCTACCTATCTAATAGGACTTTTTAAAAACACATTTATTTTATTTTGTTGTCGTTGAAAATATGCACAGCAAAACAAACACCAGTTCAACAGTTTCTACATGTACAGTTCAGTGACATTGATTACATTCTTCGAGTGGCGCTGCCATTCTCACCCCCCTTTTCCAAGTTGTTCCTACTCCATAGGCTTTTCAGTGGTTGATTTTTGAAGTAGATTGCCAGGGCTTTCCCCTGACTGGAACTTCCAGTTTTTTATTGGCAGCAGATAACCATATGTACCACCCAAGGATTCTGAGTAACCTGTTATTAACACAGAAAAGAAACAAACCCTCTCTGAGTTGTCTAGCTCCATGCTCAGCTCCTAAACACTTTTTCTTGATTATGACTAGATAGAATTCTGATAATATACCTAATCAAATAGAAGGTTTTTAACCTCTTTAGGCCCTATGGCAAGGAGGTATTCCCAAAGTCTCTGAATAAAAAGATTCCTTGGCTTTACTCACTGTGGAAATGCCTGGACAGAATGAATGGAATGGGTTAAGCAAAAACGGTATGCTCTAGCTCCAAATCCATTCTTTTTCTTTCTTTCTTTCTTTCTTTTTTTTTTTTTTTTTTTTTTTTTTTTTTTTTTTTTTTTGAGAGCAATTTGAATTCCCTAGAACTTTCCCATGAGGAAAAGGTTCTTAATATTAATATATAATATATATATATTAAGTTCTTAATATAATATTAATGTAAACACTGCTGTGTATATTTTCTGACTTTGTTTTAGACTAAATACAGCCTATATGAATAGGCTTTTGAGAGATTATGAGAGATTTGACTAAACAAGCAGTGTGGACTCTGAGGAGAGAATGAGGAGACTTTTAAAAACACGATTAACATGATTTACCTGACATTTATTATTTCCAGTTTATAGCTTATAAGCACATATGATAGATCGTATTTTTAAACATTTATATGCATTGCTGCTGAATTGAGAAGAAATTAGTAAAAATAATTAAGACTTTGTTCTGGTTACCTAGTGCCACTCTGACAAGAAAATACCACAAATGGGATGGCCTTAACAAACAGGAGTTTATTCTTACAATTTGGAGGCTTTAAGTCCAAGTTCAAAGTGCCAGGCTCTAGGGTCTGGGTGAAAGCCCCTTGACCTTGGGGTCCAGCTCTGCCTCCTGCTCCTGGCCCACTGGAGCTAGAGGCGTTTCTTCACTCAGACAGCTACTGGCTGCTGAGGATGAGAAGCCCCAAGGTTGACAAGGACAAAGGCACAGTCCTGATGTTACCAAACCACACGGCAGGCCATTAATTTAGGTCCATTGTAAGTTCCAAGATTGGCAGAGCATGGCAGGCTGCTGAGCAACGACACGGCTACATGCAGGGTCCAAGCGTGCCATAGGCTAGAGACCATTCCCAAAGTTCCTGCTTATATACAGAAAACAGACCACATACCCAAAGGCAGCTACTCAGCTGTTCCCAGTAGATTCCACCATGGAGCTGATTGCCAGTCTCCTCATGGGGAATACTACATCTAGCTGCCCAGCCACTCAACCAGGCCTAGCCAAGTTGACATACAAACATAACCATCACAGACTTAAAGGTAAACCATTTTCTCCCTCAAAGAGTAAGGGGGGGGGGTGCTGCCAGTCTTGGGTCCCTTTAGATTTACACATGTCAGCTCTCAGCACTGGCTGATGCAAAGAGAGCTGTGATACAGCTTTTGCAGTTTGGAGTGAGAAAGTGCAGGGAAGTGCATTCTCTCCTGAGGTGTGTGTGGATGGGGGTTTAGGAACTTCATTGGTACAATCTTCTTGTGGCCTAGCAACCACGCTTTCTCCCTCCCATCTGATTAGGGACAAGATAGGAACCTGAGGCAGCTTTTGTTGTTGTTAGTAGCTCAGACTGGGGCAACCCCATATACAATAGGGTTTCCAAGACTGTAAAACAGGAACACTAAAGAAGAATTGATGCATTTGAATTATGATGTTGGCGAAAAATATTTTTGAATGCCCTCCAACATAGGGGGCTAATCTTCCAGCACTATATCTGATAATACTCTCTTGTGATTCATAAGGCTTTTACTGATTAAGTTTTGGAAGTAGATCACCAGACCTTTCTTCCTAGTCTGTCTTAGTCTGGCACTTTAGCTGAAACCTGTCCATTATGGGTGGCCCTGTTGGAATTTGAAATACTGGTCACATAGCTTGCAGCATCATGGCCACATACAAGCCCCTACAGTAGAAAAAACTGACAGATGGTTGCTGGGAGACAACTTTTAGAGATATATGTAGTCAAAACCGGAGTTCCTGGGTGATGCAAATTGTTAACATGCTCAACTTCTGACCAGAAGATTGGAGTTCAAGTCCATTCCAGCTACCTTGGAAGAAAGGCCTGGTGATCGACTTCTAAAACATTAGCCATTGAAGACTCTATGGAGCACAGTTCTACTCTGACACACATGGGGTCACCATGGGTTAGAATAGATTCAATGGCAACTGATTTTGTTTATTTATTTATTTATTTTGGATAGTAAAAACTACCAATGTAGTGCTAAGAAGTGCCAGGAATAATCTCCTGCTTCCTTTCCCACAAGTTTATGGTCTGGCCTGAAATAGGTAAAGAAGCTCTTCTGCCTACTAACTTTGAAACTGAACTTTCATGGCCCAGGGCAAAGTCAAGTCAATTCTGCCTGAAACCAAAAGGGTGGTAAGAAGTCATATGTATACCGTCCCATTACACGGAACATAGAGACTTAAGAACAGTCTTTGGAATATAGCCTGTTTGGAAGTAGAAAAATTTCTGCATAAGAAGACTCACCAGAACAATGGGGTTCCTGGGGTGCTACTGGAGCCCTGGTGATGCTGAGGTTAAGCATTTGGCTGACAACCAAAAGGTCAGTGGTTTGAACTCACCTGCTGCTCTGCAGGAGAAAGATAGTAGTCTGCTTCTGTAAAGATTATGGCCTTGGGAACCCTATGGAGCAGTTCTGCTCTGTCCTATGGGGTCACTGTAGGGTTGCTATGAGTCAGAATCAACTCAGTGACAATGAGTATGGATTTTTATTTCATTTGGTTTTGTTTTTGGTGTGCTATTATCCTGCTGACTGCTAACCAGAAGGCTGGTGGTTCAAATCCACTAGCCACTCCTTGGAAGGAAGACTGGGCAATCTACTTCTGTAGAGATACCACCTCTAAAACCCAAGGATGGGTCACTATGAGTAAAAATGGATTCAACAGCAGTGAGTTTTTTTTTTTTTTTTTTTTTTTTTAATTCCTTCCAATTCTTCATAAGCACATTGGTCTTACAGAGAATGGTTATCTGAGGCAGTTAGCAATATAAACCATCTACTTGATTAGAACAGCAATAAACATATTATTTGGCAGTTGAATTGATACTGACTCAAAGCAACCCTATAGGACAGAGTAGAACTGCCCTAAAGGGTTTCCAAGACTGTAAAACACAAACACTAAAGGAGAATTGATGCATTTGAATTATGATATTGGCAAAGAATATTGAATATACTGGACTGCCAGAAAAAGGAACAAATCTGTCTTGGAAGTACAGACAGAATGCTCCTTAGAGGCAAAGATGGCAAGGCTTTATCTCTCATACTTTGGTCATGTTGTTGGGTGGATCCAGTCCCTAGAGAAGGACATTGTGTTCGGTAAGGTGGAGGGTCAGCAAAAAAAGAAGATCCTCAAGTAGACAGATTGACACAGTGGCTACAACAATGGGCTCAAACTTGCAATGATTTGTGAGGTTGGCACAGAACCAGGCAGTGTTTCATTCTGTTGTACACAGGGTCACTATGAGTCAGAGCCTACTTGATGGCACTTAACAACAACAATAAGTCTTTACAGAATAAGACTGCCACATCTGTCCTCTGTGGAGTGGCCAGTGGGTTCGAACTGCTTAGCTTTCAGTTAGCAGCCAAGTGTTTAACCACTGTGCCACCAGGGCTCCATATATCATTTGGCATGTCGCACTGATAATTGCACATTTTCCTCTTATTGAAAGGGCAAGACTTGCCTCTCAAGCATCTCTTGAGTGTGCATGACTCATAATTTTCCAACAATAGTGAATGGATTTCATATTATTAAAAATAACTCATCCTTACTATCAAATCACAGTGTGTCCTGCATTGGGACTTTTATCTTGTGAAAGATGAAAAGTTGTAGCCACAGATTCTTTGGGATGAAAGGGTACCTCAAGAGATGGTCCTTAAATTAAACAGGAGTTTATTAATTTATAAAATAGATAATTCTGTATTTGGAAAGCTCTAGATTGGGCAATCTACTTTGGTAGAGATACCACCTCAGAAACCCAAGGAGGGATCACTATGAGTCGAATTGTGTTCTGGTTACCTAGTGCTGCTCTAACAGAAATATATCACAAATGGGATGGCCTTAACAAACAAGAGTTTATTCTTACAATTTGGAGGCTTTAAGTCCAAGGTCAAATTGCCAAGCTCTAGGGGCTGGGTGAAAGCCCCTCAACCTTGGGCTTCAGCTGTGTCTCCTGCTCCCAACCCACTGGAGCTAGAATCTTTTTTTTTTCACTCAAACAGCTACTTGCTGCTGAGACTGCCAAGCCCAAGGCTGACAAGTAAAAAGGCACAGTACTGATGTTACCAAACCACACAGCAGGCCATTAATTCAAGTCCACTGAAGATCTCAAGGTCGGCAGAGCATGGCAAGCTGCTGAACAATAACATGGCTATATGCAGGGTTCAAGCATGCCATAAGCTAGAGACCATTTCCAAAGGTGTTTCTTATGTATGGGAAGCAGACCACACACCCAATGGCAGCTACTCAGCTGCTCTTGTAGATTCCACCATGAGTTGATTACCAGTCTTACCATAGGGAATACTACGTCCAGCTGCCCAGCCACTCAATCAGGCCTAGCCAAATTGACACACAAACTTAACCACCACAAATTGACTTGACGGCAGTAAGTTTGTTTTTTTGGTTTAACAATTAGGAAAACTGGTCCATATATTGAGCCAAAGTTTGCCCCATTAGAACTCACTCACCCCTCCATGGGTGCCATTATTATCCGAGGGCTATTTTTTATTGTTAACTGCTGTCAAGTTTGTTACTGACTCACGGTGACCCCATGCAAAACTGAACAAAATGCTGCTCAGTCCTGTGCCATCCTGACAGTGGGTTCCAGATCTGACCCCTGTGACCCACAGGGTTTTCACTGGTTGATTTTCGGAAGTATAGTGTCTGGCCTTTCCTTCTCATCCATCTTAGTCTGGAAGCTCCACTGAAACTTGTTCAGCATCATAGCAACACACAGCCTCCACTGATGGATGGTGGACATGCATGAGGCACATTAGCCAGGAATAGAACCTGGGTATCCCACATAGAAGGCGAGAGTTCTACGATGCAACCACTAGGAATTATTTAGAATATGTCTGATTTCTCAAGGCCTTCAGTTAACCAAAGGAGTTCTGGTGGGGCAGTGTCTAAGGCATTTGACTGCTAACTAGAAGGTTGGTGGTTCAAACCCACCAGCCACTCCAAGGGAGGAGGACAGGGCAATCTACTTCAGTAAAGATTTACTGCCTGGGAAACCCAATGGGGGTCACTATGAGTCGGAATTGACTCAATGGCAGTGGGTTTGCTTTTTTGATTTGGTCAGTTAACTGATGATAGACCCCATGTCTTCCCCCAGGTTAAGCAGGACAAAGGTTCCCAGATTCTACTAACCTGAGCACTATGTGAGTTCCTGAATTTATAACTCTTCTTGCAATGTATGGGTAGAATAAAACCCAAAACTCCTGGATAGAGCAAAGTGGGAGTATGTGTTCCTCTGGTTGATAGCCAGTGAACGTGGAAACAACTGCTATCATTGCTGTTACTGCAGCACTGGCCAGTAAGTGGGCCAGGTGTATCCTATAACTGACCTCTGTGCATGCTTGACCGAAGGCAGGCTACCATGTGAGCAAACATACCCAGTTCTGAGAAAATCTATCCTTTAAGAAAATGTTTATCTGTGGAGCAAAAGACACTGACTTGAAGTCTGAAGGAAGCTATTAGTAATTCTTGCCCACAAAGGGGAGAAGATCAAGGGTAATAAAGTAGAAAAGTAGAGAGCCTTTAAAACCAAAAACAAGGACTGTGAACACAATCATATAATGCAAAGATATTTAATGGCATTGACCAAAAAACCAAACCCATTTCTGTCAAGTTGATTCTGAGTGAACGGCAACCCCACGTGTTAGAGTAGAGCTGTTCATAGGGTTTTCTTGACTGTGATCGTTCTGAAGCTCATCACCAGGCCTTTATTCCCTGATGCTGCCAGGTGGGTTCAAACAACCAACTTTTAGTTAATTGACTGCAAACCATTTTCATCACCCAGGGACTTTTGAATGGCATTGAATGAACTTATACAAACACAAGAAAGTCCCCAATGGCTAGACAGTTCAGTATTAGAATCTACAGTGTACAGCATGATCCCTAGAATTAATGGTATTCTAGGAATCTCCTAAATTATAGTAGAGTCAGTTCTCCCATTTGATTTATAAGCATTCATTCATTTTGTTGTTCTATAAGGTATTGGCAATAATAAGTAACACAAAAGAAGAGAGTTTCCGTTCAAATAAATAGCAACTCAGAGACATTTTTTCCCCTATAAATAACACAAATATTAACTTGTACTTAAATTCCCTAATAAATGAAAAAGTTAAAATAGTGACAGGCCAAAGGCAGCTGATGGTGGGGTAGTGAGAAAGACAAGGAACCTTGTAGCTCCTGATCCTCATCATCTCTCAGGCCCAAAATACTGCACAAATACTGGAAAAGCAAACTGTCCAAGGAGGTGACATAGTCACCTTGGACCATTATGGTTCTCCCCTTTATCCAGGAAAGGGGCACCTGATGAGAAGACTTGCTTATGGAAAATTCTAGCTTTGCCTATGACAGGTGTGTTCAGAAAATCCATTGAATGCTTTCCTTGAAAACAAATACTTGTATCTCACCAATGCTGTGCTGAGCCACACAGCAAGCAAAAGGAAAACATATACTCTTAATATATATGCTTTAAATATTTTCTTAATGGTTAGTTCTTTTTCCAGAACATTACAGTAATTGAAAGAAATGTTAAAAAATTGAAAAATAAGCATATTAAAACCCTATCATTTCAAATGTAAATATTTTATTTATATCCCAAATGGAATTTTACCTTTCTGGCTTTAATGGGAAGGAGTCCTGATGGTGCAGTGGTTAAGAATTCAGCTGCTAACCGAATGGTCAGTGATTCAAACCCACCAGCCTCTCCACAGGATAAAGATGAGGTTAGTCTGCTTCTGCAAAGATTTACAGCCTTGGAAACTCTATGGAACAGTTCTCCCTGTCCTATAGCATTATCATGAGTTGGAATCGATTTGCTGGCAGTAGGATTTTTTTAATGGAAGTGGATTCATCAATAATATTTTCAAAATCTATTTCTTTGCTTATATGGTTTTCAATTGAGGGAACTGTCTGGCATGTTTGACAATTTCTCTTGACCAAGTAATGGTCTCAAATAATTTTTAATTAACTTTAACTTCCTGGTCCTGTCTTTATTTAAGATATTTTTGATTTTTTTTTTTTTAGTTTATCATGGATTTGTACATTAATTTTAATTTTTAAAATATTGTTTAGAAATATTATTTGTCTTGATTACTAAGCCTTTTTGTGCCCCATCAAATTTTGTACCCAAAGGTAAGTGCCTCACTTGCCTTACCCTAATCATGACCCTATCATTATTATTTTTAGAAACCCAATTAGAGAGAGTGGGGTGTTAGGGCTGAGGTTTGGATCCAGGTCTGTTCCCAGCCACCCTTGTGAGTCTTAGTCCATTATTTACATCTGACTAAGTCAGGGGTTCCTGACTACAGTGCAATGGCAAAACTGGAGAATTAAAAAGTCTTTGTAGATGGGTCACCAAATGTTACCCATGATCTAAATTGATTGTTGCTATAGCCGAAAATGATTGATTGTTGCTCTACTGAAAATGAGTTGATGTTTTGAATTGTGATGTTGATGAAGAATACTGAAAGTACCATGGACTGCCAGAAGAATGAACAAATGTGTCCTGGAAGAAGGGCTAGCAGAAATGCTCCTTGGAAGAGAGAATGGCCAGACTTCATCTCACTTGCTTTGGTCATGTTGTCAGACAGGACCATTCTCTGGAGAGGGGTATCATGCTTGATAAAGTGGAGGGTCAGCAAAAAAGGGGAAGACCCTCAACGAGATGGATTGACACAGTGGCTGCAACAAAGGGCTCAACTATAGCAAGGATTATGAGGATGGCACAGGACCAGGCAGTGCTTCTTTCTCATAGGGTCGCTGTGAGTTGGAGCCAACTTAACGGCACTGAACAACAACAACAACAGCTGAGTATTATACTTGATAGAGAAGCCATAGGACCAAGAGGAACAACTTGCTTCAATTAAGATGTTGTTGTTATGTGTTGTCGAGTTGAACCCAAGAAGGATCACAAATGATTGGCTCCTGTGAGAGCTTTGTTTCATGAGTGTAAAAGAGAGCCCAGTCAAGTGACAAACAGCTCTCCCCAGTAAGGACACCATGGAGAGTGTGACATTTTATATGCAGCGTGAGGCTCTGCTTGTGTTTCCTTCTTAATTTTTGTTGATTTCTTTAGTGTTGTTTGTTGATGTTGTTAGGTGACACCAAGTCATCTGCGACTCATAGCGACCCTGTGTACAACAGAATGAAACACTGCCCAGTCCTGTGTCAGTCTCACAATACTTGCTATACCTGAGCCCATCATTGCAGCCACTGTGTCAATCCATCTTGTTGAGGACCTTCCTTTTGTTGTTGATGCTCCACTTTACCAAGCCTTCTCTAGGGAATGGCCTCTTCTGACCAAAGCAGGTCAAATGAAGTCTGGCCATTCTCGCTTCCAAGGAGCATTCTGGCTGCACTTCTTCCAGGACAGATTTCTTAGTTCTTCTGGCAGTCTGTGGTACTTTCAGTATCTTTCACCAACACACAACTCAAAAGCATCAACTCTTTTTCAGTCTTCCTTATTCATTGTCCAGCTCACATATGTATATGAGGCGTTTGAAAATACCATGGCTTGGGTTAGGTGCACCTTAGTCTTCAAAGAGACATCTTTGCTCTTCAGCACTTTAAAGAGGTCTTTTACAGCTGATTTGCCCAGTGCAATACATTGTCTGATGTCTTAACTGTTGTTTACATTGGTGTTGATTGTGGAACCAAGTAATATGAAATCCTTGACAACTTCAATCTTTTCTCCTTTCATTGTGATGCTGTATTGCCCCAATTGTGAGGATTTTCATTTTCTTTATGGTGAGATGCAATCCATACTGTGTAGTCATTAACCTTCATCACTAAGTGCTTCAAGTCATCCTCAGTTTAGCAAGCAAAGTTGTGTAATCTGCATATCGCAGGTTGTTAATGAGTCTTCCTCCAATCCTGATGCCATGTTCTTCTTCATATAGTCCAGCTTCTTGGATTATTTGATCAGCATACAGATTGAACAAATATGGTGAAAGGATACAACTCTTACATACTCTCTTCCTGATTTTAAAACATGCAGCATTCCATTATTCTGTTCCAATGACAACCTCCTGCTCTATGTACAGGTTCCTCATGAGCACAATTAAGTGTCCTGGAATTTCCATACTTCTAATATTATCCATAATTTGTTATGATCCATGCAATCAAATGTTTTTGCACAGTCAGTAAAATACAAGTAAACATCTTTCTGGTATTCTTTGCTTTCAGCCAAGATCCATCTGACATCAGCAAT
>NW_006921740.1:517943-527792 GCF_000298275.1 Orycteropus afer afer
TTTTTTTTTTTTTTTTGCCTCCAAACGATTTTGAGTTTTGTACCACATTGTTCTCCCTCTTTATGCAGGATCTCCTACATCCCCTTTCCTATCTTTTTAATGACCTTTTGCTTTCTTCATGGATGCTATTCTTGATGTCATCCCATAATTCTTCTGGTTTTCAGTCATTGCTGTTCAATGAATCTAATCTGTTCTTTAGATGATCTCTAAATTCAGGAGGGATATAATCAAGGTCATATTTTGGCTCTTGTGGACTTCTTTTAATTGTCTTCAGGTTCAACTGAACTTTCGTATGAGCAGTTGATGATCTGTTCCACAGTCAGCTCCTGGCTTTGTTTTGGCTGAAGATATTGAGCTTCTCCATTGCCTCTTTTCACAGATGTACTCAGTCTGATTCCTGTGTCCTCCAGCTGGCAAAGTCCATGTGTATAACCACTGTTTAAGTTGTTGAAAAAAAGTATTTGCAATGAATAAGTTGTCAGTCTTTCAAAATTCTATCATGCGATCTCCAGCGTTATTTCTATCACCATGGCCGTATTTTCCAACTGCTGGTGATTCTTCTTTGTTTCCAACTTTTGTATTCCAGTCACCAGTGATAATCAACACATCTTGATTGCAAGTTTGGTCAATTTCAGATTGCAGAAGTTGGTAAAAATTAATTTCCTCATCTTTGGGTTTGGTGGTTGGTGTGTAAATTTGAATAATGGTCTTCCTTATAAGTGTATGGATATTATCCTATCACTAACAGTACTGTATTTCAGGATAGATCTTGAAACATTTTTTGTGACAATGAATGCCAGGCCATTCCTCTTCAATTTGTCATTCCCAGCTTAGGGCATATGGTTGTGTGATTCAAATGGCCAAAACCAGTCCATTTCAGCTCACTAATGCCTAGGACATTGATCTTTATATGTTCCATTTCATTTTTGACAACTTCCAATTTTCCTAGATTCATACTTCATACATTCCATGTTCCCATTATTAATGGATGTTTGCAGCTGTTTCTTCTCATTTTGAGTTGTGCCACATCAGGAAATGGAGGTCCTGAAAGCTTTACTCCAACCACATTATTAAGGTCAGCTACTCTGAGGAGGCTGGGAGCTCTGGTAGCATAGTGCCTAAGGCACTTGACTGCTAACCAGAAGGCTGGTGGTTCAAACTCACCAGCCACTCTTCGGAATGACGATGAGGCAATCTACTTCCATAGTGATACTGCCTCGGAAACCCAAGGAGGGGTCGCTATGAGTCGGGTCTGACTCGGCGGCACATAACAACAACAATAACTCTGAGGAGGCAGCTCTTCCTCAGTCATATTTTCAGTGCCTTCTGACCTGAGGGGCTCATCTTCTAGCACTATACCAGGCAACATTTCAGGGCTATTCATAAAGCTTTCCAGTAATATATCAGACAGTGTCTTACTGCTATTCATAAGGTATTCACTGGCCAATTCTTTGAGAAGTGGATGGCCCCTTCTTTCTTCTGAGTCTTTCTTAGGCTGGAAGCTCTGCTGAAACCTCTCCACCATGGGTAACCCTGCTGGTATTTGAAATACTGGTGGTATAACTTCCAGCTTCACAGTAACACCTAAGTCACCCCAGTACAACAAACTGACAGATGGGTGGTGGTAGTGTGGTTCAGAATCTTTTAATTCCTTCAAATAATCCTAAAGTTTTAGAGGGTGTCTCAAACACATTCAAACCTGAAGGCTAGTAATCACACCAGATGACTGCAGAGGTAAGTTTTAGCTTCAATAATCTGAGCTTAAGATTTTTTGTTGCTGATGATACTTCAAAATTTGGATGAAGCTACACGAGGCAGAATGGTTGCTGAGTGGTTTAAAACTAGTTACTGATGCCACATTTCAGTGCTGAGACCCCTGTTTCAGTCAGGAATGCAGTATGGGACCATGAAGACCAAGAATGTACCAATGGAGGAGCTGTATGGACCAGTGGCAGTAAATTCTTCATACTGGTGGCCCTGTCTCTTTCTAAAGTAATTCACTCACCAATGCTCTGGCCTTGGCTGTCACTCTAAGTTAGAATATTGGGGAGAAAAACAATTGTCAAAGTTAGAGCACACTCTCATGTCCTCCACTAAACAAAGTAAGTGTTTTGGTTCTCCAGTGCTGCTCGAACAGAAAATATCAAAACTGGATGGCTTGAACAAATAAGGATTTATTCCCTTACAGTTTAGGAGGCTAGAAGTCTGAGTTCCAATTGCCAGCTCTAGGGACTGGGTGAAGGCCCCTCAACCTTGGGCATAAGCTCTGCCCTTGCTTCTGGCCCACTGAAGCTAGAGTCTTCTCTTAACTCAGGCAGCTGCTGGCTGCTGAGGCTGGAAAACCCAAGGTTGACAAGTAAAATGGCACAGTCCCAAGATTATCAAGCAACATGGTAGGACACTAATTAAACAGTCCGAAGATGAACAGACAAGATGGCAGGCTGCTGATTGAAGACTCAGCTACATGCAGGGTCCAAGTGTGCCAAAAAGCTCTGATACCTTCCTCAAAGCTGTCTTCTTATAAACTGGAAGCAAATCACATCAGTAAGGCAGCTACTCAGCTGTTCCAGTAGATTCTACCAGGGAGCTGATTACCAGTTTCATCATAGGGAATAACTACATCCAGCTGTCCAGGCACTCCAAACCAGGCAGAGCTGATGCCCAAGGTTGAGGGGCTTCACCCAGCCTCTAGAGCTGGCAATTTGAACTCAGACTTCTAGCCTCCTAAACTGTAAGGGAATAAATTCCTGTTTGTTCAAGACATCCACTTTCGGTATTTTCTGTTAGAGCAGCACTGTTGTTGTTGTTGTTATTTGCCGTCGAGTCGGCCCCGACTCATAGTGACCCCTACTTGGGTTTCCGAGGCAGTATCACTACGGAAGTAGGATTGCCCAACCTTCCTTCCAAGGAGTGGCTGGTGGGTTTGAACTGCCAGCCGTCTGGTTAGCAGGCAAGTGTCTTAGCCACTATGCTACCAGAGCAGCACTAGAGGACCAAAACACTTACTTTGTTTAGTGGAGGACATTAGAGTTTGCTCTAACTTCGGTCCAGCCAAGTTGACACACAACTTAACTACCATAGTAAGTTTACAATATTTTAAAAATTTTGATGAATTTAGTGAGACTTGGAGGTAGCACTAATGTGCTATCAGTTTTTTTTTTTTTTTTTGAATAAATATCAGTTGTGAATGGACATACACAAGAGGATGGACAAGTGCTCTGTGGGGAACTCCTTAGCCTATAAAACAAACAAACTCACTGCCGTCGAATCAGTTATGACTCATAGAGACCCCTCCTTGGGTTTCCAAGGCAGTATCTCTATGCAAGTAGACTGCCCAGACTTCCTTCCCAGCCTTCTGGTTAGCACTCAAATGCCTTAGGCACTACACCACCAGAGCTCCCCTACACCATAGCTATGGGGAACACGTCAGCCTCCTTAGCCTTAGCCTATAGACTCATGAAATTGGAAGGAATTAGATGTTTTGGTGACTTAAATAAAAATTATTGCTGGTTGCCTTCAAGTTGATGCAGACTCAAGGAGACCCCCTGTGTGTGAGAGTAGAACTGCTCCATAGGGTTTTCAAGGGTCTGATCTTTTGGAAGCAGATCACTAGACCTGTCTTTTGAGGCACTCATGGGTCGATTCAAACTGCCAGCCTTTCAGCTAGTAGTTGAGTTCTGAACAGTTTGCTAAAGAGACTCCTAAATAAAAATAGTCATGCATATTGTTATAGATTGAATTGTGTCTCTAAAAAAGTCTGTGTTGAAATTCCTGTGAGTGTGATCCTGTTTGCAATACTTGAGTATGGTGGATCCAAAATCTAATAGCTTCTGAGCTATATATATATATATGCAGAATTAACACAGAAACACATAAAGTGAGGAAGACAGATGCCAAGGATCACCACCGGAAACCAGAAACTATGAAAGAGGTCTACAGAAGGAATCAATGCAGCTGAGACCCTGACTTGAACTTTTGGCTTTCAGAATTGACATAAAATAAATGTCTGTTCTTTAAAGCCACTCCCTTGTGGTATTTCAGTTACAGCAGCACTAGGTACCTAAAACACATGGGATAAAAATCGTCTTTCAACCAAGAGCCTGGTTTGGAAGTGGGGGGTGGGGGTGGGAGTAAGGTGGTGTGTCTGTGCTTGGAGAGGAGGAGAGGAAACACACACATTGTAGAGGAAAGGGAGGGGAGGGAGAGCAGGTGCTTGTGGGCTGCTGCAAAGCTCCGGATTAGTTCTGCTCCTGCTTAACATCTAAATCAATGATCTCGAAAAGGGATTAAGCGGTTCATTAATGAAATCTGTGAATGATACTGGCCTGCATAGTGTTGCCAACACTAGAAAGGATAGAAAAAGAATATAAATGGTCTTTCAAGAGGTCAGAAATATGGTCAGGAAGTTAAAGGAGATTTGAACTAAAAGGGGACAATGTAATACATCTGGAGTCAATAACTGAAAACATGGATCCTCAGAAAGTGGGAAAAACAAGGGAAGTGATTAAATGAAAAGAGTCCCAAGTGCTTAACCAATTTGATACAAGTTTTAGAAGCCAGGGGAGGACTTTCGTAGATGGGCTAGAGAGGAGTATGGACTCTTGACAGAAGATTTTACATCCTTATACCTCTTTCTCCCCAGGGTGTCATGGTGTACCTTTCGTACTTGGTTTGCTTATCAGATATCTGCACTGAAAAAATGTCCTTCCATTTCCTGTTCTGTAAACATGGTCACATGGAATTGACCCTCTCCCAACAATAAAAATGAAGGTAGAATATTTTGCATTGACCAGGGACTCTATTCATGCAATGGAGTCCATAAGTTTTTGGGAAGGACAGATGTCAGGGCAGAAATGTGAAAAAGAAAGGCATCTGGCATTCTTCCACCAAAGCCAAAAAATAAATTCAGGAAAACCTTACTTTTAAAAAGATTGTTTTAGTTCTCTAGTGCTGCTATAACAGAAATACTGCAAGTGGATGGCTTTAACAAACAGAAATATATTCTCTCACAGTTTAGGAGACTAGAAGTGTGCATTCAGGGTGTCTGCCCTAAGGGAAGGCTTTCTCTCTCTGTCGGCTCTGGAGGAAGGTCCTTGTCTCCTTTCAAGCATCTGTGAGCCTGATGTTCCTTGAGTATTCCATGTTTCTTGGCATCAATCTTCCCCTGAGTCTAGGAGGCTCTCAGTGCAGGGACACTGTGTCCAAAAGATGCACGCTGCTCCCACCTCTTCTTTCTTGGTGGTATTAAGGTCCCTCCACTCTGCTCGCTCCTCTCTTCTCTTCTCTTTTGTTACATAACAGGTGTTACTCAAGCAAGGGTATGACTTGAGTAAGAGTGGTGATTTCAGTAAGGGCAGGACTTGAGTCAGGCCCTCTTATAAGGCTGTGATTCAAGATACAACCCACCCAAATCCTACTTCATTAACATATAGAGGTTAGGACTTACAACATATATAACAAAATAGAGGTTAATTACATTAGATCCCAAGATGGAGGACAGTCACATAATACTGAGAAATCTAACCCAGTCAAATTGACACATATATTGGTATACTGGGGGTACTGTATGAATAATTTAGGAGCTCTGGTAGCATAGTGCCTAAGGCACTTGACTGCTAATCAGAAGGCTGGCAATTCAAACCCACCAGTCACTCTTCAGAAGGAAGGTTGTGCAATCCTACTTCTGTAGTGATACTGCCTCAGAAACCCAAGGAGGGGTTGCTATGAGTCAGGGCCCAGTTGACAGCAAATAACAACAACAACAATGAATGAATAATTTCTTTCAGAAGGATCACCACAAGGCTGGTCCCTATAAGGCAGAGGTTAAAGATGTCTCAAATGTCCAACCTTCCCATATTGCAGTACCACTTCATCATTTCTAATATCAACTACTCCTCCTCCCCTCAGTACCCTTCTTCTTGTCTTAGGGTTCTATAATTTGCTACAATGTGTCACGGAACTCACTAACCATCAAGGAAATGGTTCACTCAGTTGTGAAGTCTGGCAAGTCCCAAATCCACAGGTCAGGCATCAGTCTAGAGGATTCTCCTCACTCACATGGTTGCAGGGGCTGACAAACCCAAACTGGTGGGTCAGACAACAGGCTGATGGCCCACAAGGCTGTGGAAGCTGGTGAATCAGGTTAAATGACAGGCTGCTATCAAGTTCCAAGAACCGGAGATCAGAGGATAACAAGCCAGATGCAGGATCCAAAGCAAGAGAAGAGAACTCTGCCAGAGCCTTCATATGTATTGGATGCAGGCCATGCCTTCAAGGAAACTAAGGGTGGTGACTTGAGTCACACACTCTAGTAAGGTATGACTCAAGATACATCCCACCCTAATCCTGCCTCATTAACATAAAGGGCAACTCACTCCAAAATGGGACCATAGCCACAGTCGTAGAGGCTAGGATCTGCAACACATCACAAAATGGAAGATTATGGCTGAAAGGGCCATATTAAGTAATTCACTGCATGACAGGGACACAATTCAATCAGCGACAGAAGGATAGATGAAGAAAGATATTTGAATTCTCAACATTTGTTTGCTGTGTTTCAAGTCTACAAGTGTTCCTTGATTGCCTATTATATGCCGGTGTTGTCATAAACTCTGGGGGAGTTCCAATGGGAATTCAGTTTTGTCTTAAAATGTTTGAATCTAATTAGCAAAATGGAATTTACACATTTTAAAAACTGTTAAAATGTTGCAAGAGAATACAATAATAAATGACATTAAGTATGGTCCCTCCAAAATAGGAGCCAGAAGCAAACTTTGGTAAAAGGACAAGAGAGCAGTATCAGGTGGTCCAGAGCTTATTGTTGTTAGGGGTCATCGAGTAAGCTCTAACTCATAGTGGCTGTTTTGGTTACCGAGTGCTGCTCTGACAAGAATATACCACAAATGGGAAAGCTTGAACAAACAGTTTATTCTCTTACAGTTTTAGAGGGTAGAAGTCCAAGTTCAAAGTGCCAGGCTCTAGGGGCTGGGTGAAAGACCCTCAACCTTGGGTTTCAGCTCTGCCTCTTGCTCCTGGCCCACTGAAGCTGGAGGCTTTCTTCACTCAGGCAGCTGCTGGCCGCTGAGGCTGACAAACCCGAGGTTGGCAAGTAAAAAGGCGCAGTCCCGGTATTACCAAACAACACAGCAAGCCACTAATTCATGTCCAGAAAAAGTCCCAAGATCAGCAGGACATGGCAGGCTGCTGAACAACAACTTGGCTACAGGCAGGGTTCAAGCATGCCAAAAAGCTAGAAACCATTTTCAAAGCTGCTTCTTATGTATGGAAGCAGACTACATCCCTAAAGCAGCTACTCAGCTGCTTGTAGCAGATACCACTATGGAGCTGATTGCCATTCTCATCATGGGGAATAACCAGCTGCCCAGCCACTCAAAACCAGGCCCAGCCAAGTGACACATAACCTTAACTACCACAGTGACCCTAAGTACAACAGAACAAACCGCTGCCAGGTCCTGAACCATCCATATAATTATTGCAATGTTTGAGCCCATTGTTGCAGTCATGGTATCAATCCATCTTCTGGGGGTCTTCCTCTTTTTTGCTGACTCTCTATTTTGCAAGCGTGATGTCCTTCTCCAGTGATTTGTAGGGGCTCATAACATGTCCAAAGTACATGAGATGAAATCTGAACATTTTTGTTTCTATGGCGCATTCTGGCTATACTTCTTCCAAGGCAGATTTGTTCCCTCCTCAACAGTTGAAAGGTCTTTTGCAACAGATTTTTGGGTCAGGTACATCTTAGTCCTCAAAGTGGTATCTTTGCTTTTTTAACATTTGAAAGAATGTTTGTCCAATGCAATACATCAACCCTAAAGCAACAGATTTGTCCAACGCAATACGTCATTTAATTTCTTGACTCCTCCTTGTATGGGTGTTCATTGTGGAGCAAACTAAAATGAAATCCTTGGCAACCTCAATCTTTTCTCCATTCATTACAATGTTGCTTATTGGTCCAATTTTGTGAATTTCTGTTTCTTTTATGTTGAGATGTAATCCATACTGAAGGAGCTCTGGTAGCATAGTGCCTAAGGCATTTGACTGCTAACCAGAAGGCTGGCAGTTTAAACCCACCAGCCACTCCTCGGAAGGAAGATGGGGCAATCTACTTCCATAGTGATACTGCCTCGGAAACCCAAGGAGGGGTCATTATGAGTCAGATCTGACTCGACAGCACATAACAACAACAATCCATACTGAAGGCTATAGTTTTTGTGCTTAAAGTCCTCTTTGCTTTCAGCAAGCAAGGTTGTGTCATTTGCATATCACAAGTTGTTAAGGAGTCTTCCTCTAAGCCTGAGACTGGGTTCTTCTTCACGTAGTCTAGCTTCTTGGATTATTTACTCAACATACAGAGCAGTTATGGAAAGTTCATGGAACAGTTGGTTCATAGGAAAGATCATGAAAGATACATGGGTTTGGACAAGTGGGAAGAAATGCAGGTGAAAGGAAGAAATGGAACAAATTCATCAATCAAGGAATTTGATGACCTCTACTGGAGACTTTAAAATTATTTATTTAGGAATCAAAGGATCTTAGACTCTTATCAAGTGGAGGAATCCTCTTTACAATATCCTCAAGGGATAACCTACCAGCTTCTACTTGAAATACCCTCTGTGATAGGGAATTCATTCATTTTCAAACAGCTGATCACTTCCTTTTGTTACTGTGACTCTTGTTCCTTGTTCTGCGGTGTAGCATAGATCATCATATTGACTCTTTCAAAATTTGAGAGCCCCCCCCCCCCCGCAATTAAAGACAGCACTGATGGTTTCTCCTTTCCTTTTTCTCCCTGGTTCTTCCAATCGTATTCTTGAGTAGTCCGAGTGGTGGTAAAGGGTCCACCCCAGGATGCACTCTATTTTGTTAAGGTCCTTTTGGAAACATGGCACCTGGAAGTGAACATTTACCCATTTGTGGTTTGATGGGCTGAGCATTCAATGGCATGAGCACTTTCTTAACCAGGATACTACTTTTCTACTAATGCAACCTTGTGTGACCTTTACTGATTTGTATTAGTAGTTATATCACATTGTTGAGAAGAGCTCATTGGATCTCAGGAAAAAAAAAAAAAAAAAGAATGTAAAACACTAAGGGTTTTACCTTGAAATAGGAATAAATAATGATAGTGGTGATGGTTGTCAATTCTAACTCCTTTTGCTAGTATTTACCCCAATATCTCAACCTCCAAGTGAACAAGATATCACTGCATAGGTAGTGGGAGGGGCCTGTGCACATGGATGTCAGTTAGGGGGGTGTAGTGAGTTGAATGATGGTCCCTCAAAAGATATGTCCGTATCCTAAGACCCAGAATCTGTTAACATGATGTTATTTTGAAAAAGGATCTTTACAGTTGTAATTAAGTTAGTATCTTAAAATGAGACCATCATGGGTTATCCAGGTGGACCCTAAGTCCAAAGACAAATGTTTTTATCACTGACAGAAAAGGAGAAGACATAAAAGCAGAAGAGAATGCAATATGAAGATGGAAGCAGGGATTGAAGTTATGTAGCCACAAACCAAGGAATACCTAGAGCCACCAGAAGTTGTAAGAGGCAAATATTCTTGCTTAGAACCTTCAAAAGGAGTACAGACCTGCCAACCTCTTGGTTTTAGACTTCTGGTCTCTCTAAAACTGTGAGGGAATACATCTGTTGTTTGAAGCCTCCAAATGTGTGGTAACTTGTTAAAGCAGCCATAGGAAATTAATACAGTGTGGTGGTTATGTTTTTGTGTCAACTTGGCTGGGCCTGGTTGAGTGGCTGGGCAGCTGGTGGTAGTTATTCTCCATGATGAGACTGGCAATCAGCTCCATGGTGGGATCTACCACAA
>NW_006921740.1:528163-556235 GCF_000298275.1 Orycteropus afer afer
CTGGCACTTTGAACTTGGACTTAAAGCCTCCAAACTGTAAGAGAATAAACTCCTGTTTGTTAAGGTCTTCCCATTTGTGGTGTATTCCTGTCAGAGCGGCACTAGGTCACCGGAACATACAGGAACTGAGGAGCTCTGGTGGCATAGTGGTCAAAGTGTTTGGCTGCTCACCAAAAGGACTGTGGTTTGAACCCACCAGCTGTTCTGTGGGAGAAAGATGAAGCAGTCTGCTTCCATAAAGATTTACAGCCTGGAAACCCTATGGAGCAGTTCTCTGTCCTACCAGGTCACTATAAGTTGGAATTGACTGGATGGTAGTGGGTGGGGTGTATTTCCAGGGGTATTCTCTCAGGAATGTGGTAAACATTCCTAATGACCCACCCCAACACTTCTCTGCATGAGGGATATGGAAAAAATGTTGGGGTAGAAGCCAATTAGACTGCTATATACTTAGAGATAGCAGTTCTACATTCATATAAAAATACAACAAATCCCTTTTAATACATGAATAAGTTAGAATACAGTCATCGTCAGAGATGACAGCTAGAGCAAATTTGCAAAGACCACAAGGTGAAAAAAGCCACAGATAGAATAGCTGTGTGTGTGCATGTGTATGTTGTGGAAGACATAATACAGATATAACAATAAACTTAACGAGCAGTTTGAAAACACAAAGTGACTCATGTATTAATGTGAGTGTTCAGCAACCTAAACACGCAGCCAGCGTTCTATTCAAAAAAGGCCACGTGACTGACAAAAGCAGTCATAAGCAAGTTATGCAAATCATCTCAACAGCCAGCCATGACATATTTATACTGCATCATCATGCATGTGCTGTTGCCACACACCGTGCCAAGAGGCTATTAAAGAAAATTCTTGGAGAGTTTCTACTCTGCTGTTGGGGAGATCTTTTGTGTCTCTCTGACAAATCCATTGGACATAAGAAGTAAATAAGAGTCACTTGAAAATAATGGTGGAATTTAAATTCATACATTCCAAGCTACAAATTAGTAATGTAGAAAAAACTGTCTCCAGTTAATTGGGATAGCATATACTACCATTGTTAGACATGTAAAAGCCAATCCACCACATCCAGGAACATGGCTCTCCAGAGGAAGGGGGCAATGTTCTTCTACAGAAGCAGAGGAAGAAGGTCAGGCGAGGAAGAGAATAGAGATAAAAAGACTATCATAAAAATCTCAAACCTCAAATTTAGAGGTATCTACCCTTTAACTGAAGCAGGACTCTCTTCTCTCCCCTCCTTTTTATAATATAATATAAAATAATAATAATTTTCACTACTATTTATTGAGCAGTCTACTAGGTGCAAGATAGTGTGCTGAGAATTTTACATGTATTTTCTCATTTCATCTTTAAAATAACCCTATGAGATGAATGATATGATCATTTTACAAGTGAGCATGCTTTCTACTTCTGAAGAGTGGTGTTGTTGTTGTTGTTTGCCGTCGAGTCGGCCCCGACTCATAGCGACCCCTCCTTGGGTTTCCGAGGCAGTATCACTACAGAAGTAGGATTGCCCAACCTTCCTTCCGAGGAGTGGCTGGTGGGTTTGAACCGCCTGCCTTCTGGTTAGCAGTCAAGTGCCTTAGCCACTATGCTAATGAAAATCCCATTGATCCCAACAGAATTTGATTCAGTTCTGGAAGATGCATCTCTTAGGGTAGAAAGCACTCAGGACACAGTCACTGCAACAACGGACTCAAGCACATCCACGATCCTGAAGGTGGTATAGGATCAGGCAACCTTCCATTCTGTTGTACAAGGGGTCACTGTGAGTCGGAGCCAACCTGACAGCAGCAAACAACAACATACGTATTGCTGAAGACACAGATTCTTTTGTCATCCAACAAACACCTACTCTGTACCAGGCACTAAATAACCAAAAACATTTATGTTCAGTAACAGGAAGGAGTCCTGGTGGCATAGTGGCTAAATGCTTGGCTGGTAACTGAAAGGCCAGTGGTTAGAACCTACCAGCCACTCTGTGGGAGAAAAATATGATGATCTGCTTCCATAAGGTTTCCAGACTTCAAAATCCTGTGGGGCTGTCCTACTCTGTCCTATAGGGTCACTGTGTATCAGAATTGACTTGATGACAATGAATTTAAATGAGAGGGAACTCTACTCTAAAAGGCAACCCCCTGTATTTATGAGCAGCCCTAATTCTTAGAAAGTTCTTCCTTATATTGACCTGGCATATGTCTCTGTGTAACTAACCAATAGGTCACTGTGGTGTCCTGTCAGATAGGGAAAAACGAGATAAGAGGAGATGGCGCATGAAAGTAAGAGGTTTACAGAGAACAAGCAACATTTTGTTTCCAATTTCAGCTCAGTGCAGCTTTCTGTACTTAATAATGTTTATGTTTTTAATGCTAACCCTTACCCTTTGGGGGAGAAAACGAGTTGCTGTGGTGTTGACTCTCACCCACGACAACCCCATGTGTATCAGAATAGAACTGTGCTTTATAGGGTTTTTAATAGCTGGTTTTTCAAAAGGAGATTCCCCAGGTCTTTCTTCTGAAGTGGACTTGAACTTCCAACCTTTTTGTTAGCAGCCAAGCACGTTACCCATTTGCACCACCAGGATGAATTACCCAGGAAGAATGATGCAGTCTTCCTTCCAAATAGTTTTCAAAAGCTCTTGATACTTTAAAGGCACAGTCAGATGACAATAAATTTGCCACCCACATAAAAGTGAGTTCATGTCATGCAGCACATAAATATCAGTACTAGTTACATACCACGAAGAAGTCCATGAATACTAAGGCAATGAGGAGGTCACATTTTAGAAGTTCCCTTACACACCCTCTCTGTGACAGCAGCATACAGAATGGTCTCTCAGGTACTCAGAATCCTAGCAAACTGTATTTTCTCAACTTCATGTGAGGAATTCAAACATTGAAACGACAGTCTGGCCAAGGTCAAGGAGAAGAAGAGACACTGAGATGTGAAGTTAGGAAACACCACTCTAGGAAGATCCACTGTTTATTCACACTGCAGAATTCTTCTGCCCACAGGTCTGCAAAAGATGAGGCATTGCAACCGGCAGCTGCCCTACCCAGGAAGTCCAAGATAAATAAGATAGTCTTTGTTAACAAGCTTTCTGTCTAAGCCTTTAGGAGTCTTCAGGGAATCTATTTTGCTCCCAGTCATTGGCCCTTGATTTGCTACTGTTTCTATTATTATTACACCCAGACTGTCTCATGACCTAAGAAGTCTAATTGTAATACAACAAATGTTTTCTGTAATGACACAGCAATGATTAACATGTGCTTGGCTGCTGACTGAAAGATTGGAGGTTCGTATCTACCCAGAGGCACCTTGGAAGAAAGGTCTGGCAATCTACTTCTGGAAACTCAGTCATTTAGAACTCTGTGGAGCACAATTCTACTCTGATATACACAGGGTCCCCACGAGTTGGAATCAATTTGACAGCAACTGGTGTTTTGTTTTTTCAAACACTTTCTGAGCACTTATTATATACCAGGCTCTTTGCAATTAACCATTGCAATTAATCTTCATAACAGCACTGAATTTGGTAACTATGCTCATTTTCCAGATAATCAAACTGAGGCAAAGAAGCATTAAGTAACTTACATGTTAATAATTACGTGGCAGAACTGAGTCTCAACCTAGGTTTGTCTGATCCTGTCCACTATGCCTTCCTTTCCAGAAAATAATACTGATAGGTAACATTGTGCCAGGTACTATTCCAAGCATTTACATATTTCAACTCATTTCATCTTCACATTAAACCCATTTTACAGTTAAGGTAAAATGCAGTTAAATAATCTGCCCTGGATCAAACTGCTAGTGCATGGTAGAGTGGTATTTTGAACCCAGGGAGTCTGATACCAGAGACCAGTCTCCTAAACACTACCATATAGGCATTGGCATTGAAATTAATATAAGATTAATATTTTGTAGTGAGGCATTGTTGACCCTCCTCCCTCTACTCAGCCTGGCCTACTCACCCAGGCCTATTCTAGCTTCTGTTGTAGGACTGGTTTTGTGAAGTACACAGCTGTAGTTTTTTTTTTTTTTTTTTAAAGGGTAAACAAACAAATAGACATGGAGGTAGAGGTTCCCCAGTGTCCCCTAAGCAAGCCAGTAGTAGGCTTGGGGTTAAGAACCCACCATCCTCCATCCTGTTTCCTTGCTCTTGAATGAGGGGACTTTATGTTTTTCCTGTGGAATGGTGTGAGGCCTGGAGAAGCAAGCAGTGACCTTCGAAAACACCCTGCTCTTTGCAGTTACTTGAGGTCATTGGAGAGCACAGGATATTCCATCAGAGAGGTGTTTATACCCAACTAATACACAACCTTCTCTTCAATGGAGCAATGCAAGCTCCAAACTGGCTGCCTCATCCCTCTAGGGACAGTCTGGGTGAAGGGTATTCTCTGCAAGACTAGAGAAGACCAAGCACCCAGTCTGCCCTGGGGACAGCACAACTGAACACAGAAAGGGCTCCCCGCCAAGTCAGATTACAACAAATGACAACAGGGCATTTCCCCTGAAGCTGTGGAGAACTGCATTTGAGGGCCTGTGTGGGTTGAGAGTCCTAGGTGGGGAGAGGAGGTATAACAACAGTGGCCAGCAACTCTGAAAAAATTTGTGTGGGAGGCTTTATTGTTGTTGCCAGTTGCCTTTGGTTTTCAAGGCTCTGACTTTTCAAAGCTGAACTCCAGACTTGTCTTCTGAGGCACCTCTGAGTGGGTTCTTTTCAGTCAGCAGTCAGTTAACGGTTTATGCCAGAGGCTAGCCAAGGTAAATTTGCCCCACTTGTTTAATGACATAGTTTAACCCTGCTCCTGCCTCCTGTTTGGTTTCTTACTGGGATTGTTACCATTGGAGTTAATTACTTAGGATGAATAACCATAACAAGAACTATCACGGTCCCTAAACATTGTAACCACATAAGATCTTTTATCTTATAGCATCAAGGCTATCTTCTCCAAGCACCCCAGGAAAATTCCTGTAGGAAAAGGAAGGACCTGGTTTTTACCTGGCACTCACTCAGTATCAAGCATTCATCACTCAACATTCTACATACGTTACCTCATTTACTTCTCACAACCACACTATGTCATAGAGTTTATTATTTCCTATTTTACTGATGAAGAAGCTGAAGGTCAGAAAAGTTGAGAAACTTGCCTAAGGATGTAAATGGAAGAGACTGTACTTTGTTTCTATCAAGGCTTAACTGCCACTAAAACCAAGGGATGGAGTTATTGCAGGTAGGGAAACACTGTGGGTCTTTTTACCTCTTTGGGCAGTTTTTGCCTCTGGCTCATAGCAACCCCGGGCGAAACAGAATGAAACACTGTCTAGCTCTGTGCCATACCATGATGGGTTGAGGATCGGTCCATTGTGATCCACAGGGTTTTCACTGACTGATATTCAGATGTAGATCACCAGGCCTTTCTTCCTTGTCCTTCTTAGTCTGGAAGCTCTACTGAAGCCAGTTCAGCTCCAAACAACATACAAGATTCCACGGACAGATGAGTGATAACTATGCATGAAGTGAGTTGGCCAGGAATCAGACCTGGGTCTCTCTCACATGGAAGCTGAGAATTCTACACTGAATTCGCCCTCTCTTTGGACAGGACATGTGTGCAAATTACCCAAGAGATCAATTATATTCTGAGATAATCTGGCTCTGAATTCTAGTCTCTGTAATTTTTTTTTTCTCTTACGTCTGATGACATGTTGTCTATAACTCTGTTCCTTTAATAGCCAGAGACATGGGCATATAGTGAGAAATTATTTGTTCAATTATAAATTAATTATTGTGAAAAGAATTAATGAATCATGGTAAACTAGTGGAAATGCAATCTTCTTCTGAATAGGTTTGTGAACTATAGACATATTTTTTTGTATAAGAAGATTTAGGATAGGATTTTTTTTCTTTCTTTCTCTCATCTGCTGAGGAAACTCTGAGTCAAGTGAGAACGTTAGGAAGGGGCAAGGTGTTAGCTACCCCCTCATCCCTCAAATACACAAGCTCAGGAGGAAACAGAAGACTCAAAAGTCACTTACAGGAAGAACAATCCAAGACCTCAAGGAACAAGAGAGAAACTGGCAACCCTATCTGGGCTGGTTTTTGGTGGTGAGAAGCTACTCTGTCGGAGGCAAACATTTTCTCAGCTTGTTTCTATTTCTACTTTTGGAAAATTTTGGATTTCTGGGTAGATGAAGTTGAACATCATTCCTAACATTATTTCTTTGCAAAGATATTCACTAACTGAAGTCTCAGTAAAACAGCTGATCAAGCGCCTCATGAGTTTCTTTCCCCAAGTTTTCCAGTTCATTCTAGTAGGGAGTTTGGTTTGGAGCGAGTCCCTTTCTCTAACAGCAGTGTTGAGTGTAAAGTGTGGCTACTGGGCTGTCAAGGACAGGCTTAATACAGGCTGTGTGATCAGGCTTAAGAAAACAAAAATGGATCCTAGAGGTAAAATTACTTTAAAAAAAAAAAAAAAAGGTCCTGGCAGAACAATCACCTCAGTATATTTGCTAGTAAAAGAAAAAGAAAAAGCAGGAGACAGGAGTTTCAAAAGCAATAATAATAATAATAAAAAGTATAAAGCTAGACCTGATGTTATATTCTTGTGGCCTTGAGGAAATAATCTTTACTTCAACCAAAGGTCAGCAGGCAGCCAGTTCAGGTGTGAGTGTAAACAGTTTTAATCCAGACGGCAAGGGGGTTTTAAAAGATTATTTCAACAAAGAACTGGGAAAGTGCTAGTCTTTTTTTAGAGAGGAGGGGGTGAGGGAACTGGTGTGAAGAGCTTTTGAGTAGGGCAACAAAATTTGCCTACCTGAGGATCAGACTTTCAGAGAAAAGAAAAAAAAAAAATCTAGGGACGTCTTACAGGTTTTGATCTGGTGAGATAAACGCAGAAAAGAAGACGACTCAGAACACAGCACTGTCCCTCCCAACCCCCACCAAACGGGCTGAACAGGTCTGCACCGTGGAGCTAAGTTTTTTTTTAAAAAGTTTCCATTCTACCCCTTTCTGGGTTTTTTTAAAAAAATCAGATCAATTTCACAAAAAAGCAGAGGCTGGATTAATGAGTAGGAGAAATAAAAAGGATTAGAAATCTGGCCTGGGAGAACTTTACCCTACATCCAAAATGACAAAGACGCCCCTCCAATCTTCCCTATCAAAAGAACTTCTCCTGTGAGGCAAAGACCTAGGGCGAAGCCATCCAGAGCATATTTTTCATTCAAATTCTTTGTTCAGATCCCTCGGGGGCTAGTGGTCTAACTGCCAAGCTAGAGAAATGGAGGGTGTCAACTCACCCTTTCAAGTCACCTTTTCAAGGAGCTCTCAGATCAGCAGGAACGGAGCAGCTCTCATCCCTGGTGGGTGAATGGAGCAACTCCTTGAGCTGCCCAGGCTGTGACCAGCTTCAGCCTTAGTGTACAGGTGCATGAAGGAAGGAGGACGGTATTGGTCAGCCAGGAGCAGGAAATGTGTGACATCACGGAAGTCTCCACACATAAAAAGCATTGCTGGGACCTCAGTGATTGAAAATAGTAGGTCCCGCCCACCTGTCATTTACCTGAATACCTGCGAGCAGGTAGGTGGCGTCTCTGAGTGGACAAATGAATCAGTTAGAGCAATTTGCTGCATGGAATTTACTTTCTCTTCCTGTGCCAGCACGTGTGCAGACCCGTGTACAGGTCTTAATTTACATGCCTGGTTGCTTCACCAGCTCCGGCATCTTCCTCTACGGCCCTCTGGTAACCAAAACCCCAAACCCGTTGCCATCGACTCGATTGCAACTCATAGCGACACTATAGGACAGACTAGAACTGTCCC
The DNA here is from genome assembly GCF_000298275.1 of Orycteropus afer afer. Lineage (NCBI taxonomy): Eukaryota > Metazoa > Chordata > Mammalia > Tubulidentata > Orycteropodidae > Orycteropus > Orycteropus afer. The sequence continues at coordinate 536,010 of NW_006921740.1, forward strand.
ATAGAGTTTTAAGGCTGTAAATCTTAACAGAAGCTGACTGCCACATCTTTCTCCTAAGAGTAGCTGGTGGGTTTGAACCACAGACTAGAGTGTCACCAGAGTGTTAGTCACTGTGTCACCAGGGCTACTCTCCCCCATCTGGTAGCTGGCTGCCTACAATTGAGTTAAAGGAAAGTTTAAACCAGGGTTTCAAATTGTTTCATGCCCATTTGACCTCTGGCTGAGAATTTTCATTTGGACTGGAGAATCAGAAGCAGGGGGTAGAACTGGAATGAGCTAGTTTGAGCCCTGGTTTAAACACCAAAATGAAACAATAATTTAGTGGGCACAAAAAGGAATTCTCACACTTCTTGCTTAGAAATATCTAAATTTACCTCCAAATGCCTTTTTGAATAGCAGCTGCTTGAACCACAAGTATTTCCATAGAATAACAGATTGGGGGTGACGTTTAAAATTCATTGGCAAAAATTCTAAATATGACACCCCTCAGAGGTTTCAAGGTTGAGTTTTCAAACATTTTATACACAACCCTCCCCTCCCACACCCCCAGAATTTTAATTCCATATTCAGGTGTCAGTAAAACTTCAGTCATTCCTACCTTGGCTTGCCTGGCAGTTAGAGTCACAGGGTGGTTACAGTCACTCTAGACCTACAATTAGAAGCAATTAAAATGATTCAGATTTGAGTGGTAGGACAGTAATAAGGCACTGTGGTCTGATGGTTAGAACCAGGAAGGAGGAGTCAGAGCTATTTCTGACCCAAGCTTGGTGTGTGACCCTGGACAAGTCACTGTGTTGCTTCAGCTTTTCCAGAAGGAAAGAATGGGGGAAGCTACCACTCTACCAGCACCAGAACAGACTGCTCTGAGACATTGTGACTGTTAAACTCTTCCGCATCTTTCCAAGAAGATTGTAAACAACTCTTATATTTAAACGTTGTATGTTTCTCTGGCCTGTACCTGGCATCTTTGGACAATTTAATTCATTCTCTGGAATCTGCTACCTGAGGAAACTGGATTCTCCCTACCTGGAGGATGGCCTCCTTGCCCTGAGAAATTATTTGGCTTACATTCCCCACCCCCAATTCTTTCTCCCTCTTCTCCCTTCCCCTGCCTCCTGATATTGGAAATACTTTGGTTCAACAAATTCTAATATTGTACCACTTCAGAGGTTTTTTCCTTGGTTGGTTGGTGTTTTGGCTGGGGGCTGGTGTGGAGTGGAAGAAGGAAAGGAAACGTTTTGATTCCATTCTCTTGGCCTTAAAATTGGCTACCACGAGTCATTCAATACCTTGTAAAACATTGGGGGAGGGGAAGGAAGAGAAATTCCACTCAAGGGTGAGCTTGCTGGGCAGGCTCTGGGATCCTTCACCAGATGGAGTTGGCGCCTCTCCCCAGGCTGTCTCAGACTGGTCTCAACCACCTTTTCCCATCTGGGAACTTGGTATACTGTGAGGAGAGTTAGAAGCTTTAAAAATTAAAATAAAAAAAACTCCCCCAATTCACTTCTTTATCCAAAGGAACTAAGGTAACTTTGGCTACCTTCTTATATTTAAAAAAAAAAAGATGAAGGCAGGTCTTTTACTTGCAAGTCTTTCAGGGATCACCAGTAAGATACTTTATATTAACAACAACAACAAAAACAAAAACCCACTGTCATCGAGTTTATTTCCTCTCATTGCGACCCCCATAGAGTTTCCTCCCTGGTAAATCTTTACAGAAGTAGATTGCCCTGTCTTCCTCACACTGGCGGGTTTGAACCGCCAACCTTCTGGCTAGCAGGTGAATGCATTAGGCACTTTGTCACCAGAGCTCCTACTTCGTACAAAAATACCCCCAAATCAAAGACTTCCTCTTCTCTCCGCCAGGGTGTCCCGGTGAGGAGGGGAGAAGTGAGGCGGGGTGGGCCGGTGGATGAATCATCTAGAAAAGCATGCCTTCCAGCAGTCTTGGAGGCTTGCTGGCCCTCTGATTGCCGAGTGGTGTCAATCAGACTTCCAACCTGTTAGTAGCCAGGCTCGTTAACCTTTTGCCACCACTCAGAGACCCCTTGACTTAAAAAAAGACCAAAACGTATTGCCATCTGTCGATTCCTGACTCATAGTGACTCTATAGGAGACAGAGGGAAGGAGCTTTGGTGGTGTAGTGCCTAAGGCATTTGACTGCTAACCAGAAGATTGGTGGTTCAAACCCACCAGCCGCTCTTTGGAAGGAAGATTGGGCAATCTACTTCCATAGAGATACCTCCTGGGAACCTTAAGGAGGGGTTGCTATGAGTTGAATTCGACTTCACAGCAGTGTTTTTTTTTTTTTTTTAAAGGGCAGAGGAAAACTGCCCCAAAGGGTTTCCAAGACAGTAAATTTTTACAGAGAGAGAGTGCTTCATCTTTCTCCTGAAGAGATCTGGGTTCAAGCTGCTGACCTTTTGGTTAGCAGCTGAATGCTTTAACCACTACACCACCAAAGCTCCGCCTCCCTTTGACTTAGCCAAACAGAATTAGGAGCTCTGTCTTCTGAGCTCACCTTTATTACAGGACCTGTCACCTTGCCTCTCTCCCTTACAGAGGTGTGATTTCTTTGTCTTCATGTCCTTTAATCAGACAGTTTCTATTGCAGAGTAAGCTTCTGATAAATATTAAATAAATAAATGATTTATTTTTACACCGGGAAAGGCCTTATTTTTCAATGACAATGTATAGACCGCCTCTTAAAGATTTAAAAGACTTAAGAACCAAACTCACTGCTGTTGAGTCGGATCCAACTCATAGCGACCCCCTCCTTGGGTTTCCGAGGCAGTATCCCCACAGACATAGATTGTCTTCCAAGGAGTGGCTGGTGGATTTGAACCACCAACCTTCTGGTTAGCAGTCAAGTGTCTTAGGCACTAGGCCACCAGAGCTCCTGCTGCAGCCACCAGAGGTCCTAAATTCTGGCAGGAATTAGAATCAGCAAGAGAGCTTTTTTTTTTTTTTTTTAAAAAAAAGACCAATGCTTGGGCCTTGCCTCCAGAGTGGGGTCAGTTCTTGAAATACTTGTATAATTAGGGCTTAAGTGGAGTCTGAGCAGAGTTATTTTTGTTGTTTTATTTTAAGGAGCTGTGGTGGCTTAATGCTTAAGGCATTTGACTGGTAACCAGAAGGCTGTTGGTTCAAACCCACCAGCCACTCCTCAAAAGGAAGATCTGGCAATCTACTTCTGTGGTGATACCACCTCGGAAACCCAAGGAGTGATCCCTATGAGTGGGATCTGACTCGAGGGCAGTGAGTTCTTTTTTTTTTTTTTTGAGATAGGCGCTCTGGTGGTCCAGTGGTTAAAGTATTTGGTTTTTAACCAAAAGTTTGGTGGTTCAAACCCACCAGTTGCTCTGCAGAAGAAAGGTATGGTTGGCTGTCTGCTTCCATAAAGATTTACAGCTTGGAAACCCTTTGAAGCAGTTCTACTCTGTCCTATAGGATCTTGATTAGTTGCAATTGACTCCATGGCACTAGGTTTAGTTTTTGGTTTAGATAATTCTAATATGTATTTAGGATTGTAATTCTATGTGAAGGAAAGATTCACATAGAAAGGTTAAGAAAAATATAGAATTTTAGAACCTGGAGGGAGGGGAAGAGAAGGGAACAAAAGGGGATTTGCCAAAAGCAGGCCTCACGCTCTCTTTTTGACTGAATGAAACAATTCCTACCAGCCTCTTTATGCCTTTCTGATTCTCCACCAGACCCATGATCAGTTGTGTAATGTTGAGGTGAAGATGTTTTTTGCTTTTTTCTGTCAGAAATTTCTGGCCTGAAATTAGCTTTAAGCACAGGAGGGTTTACAATTGGTGGTTAATCTTCCTTTGTTTTCATAGGTCAACAAAGGAAGAATGAAAAGCCAGTGAGAAAAGCCTGAAGCCACTTCTTCAAGTGCCTTGCATACATCATGGCTTTTCCTCCATGTCTTTGGTGGAGTTCCTGGGTGGTACAAATGATTAACCTATAGATTGGGGATTGGAGTCCACTTGGAACCTCCATGGAAAAAAGGCCTGGTGATGGACATCTGAAAAATGAGCCATTGAAAACCCTATAAAGTACAATTCTACTCCGACACATATGGGGTTGCATGAGTCAGCTTCCACTTAGTAGTCAACTTTAGGAGATCAAATTACTTCCCAGTGATGGAAACTGGAGAATAAACCAAGAGCTCTGGAAAACCTGCCATAGAGTTTGAACACAGCCTTCTGGATGGCTGAGACAGGGGGAAGACACTCTAAGGGAGTCTAATTAACTCCATTTACTCTTTTTCAACAGTGAATCTATGGAGACTATTCTAACTATGTGCTGAAGGAGCCCTGGTGGTGCAGTGGTTAAGCTCACTTGGCTGCTAACTGAAAGGGTGAAGGTAGGAACCCATGAGTCTCTGGGAGAGAGAGATGAGGCCGTCAAGCTTCTGTAAAGACTTATAGCCTCGGAAACCCTTAGAACAGTTCTCTGCCCTATACCATCACTACAAGTTGCAACAGACTCAATGGTTAATGTTTTTTTGGGAGGTGGGGGTGGGTTGGGGAAGGTAGCGGAGGGAACTCTGTTCTGGCATAATTCTTGAAGTTAAGACATAAGAAGCTTCCAGAACTTAAATGACTGTGATAAATAGGTCAGTCCTATGTAGGAATAACTCATATTTTGTTCAGACTCCTCTTGTATATTCTGCAAAGGAGCTTGGGTGGCACAGTGCCTCAGAAGAGTTGGAATTGCCTCAATGGCAGTGAATTTTTTAATTTTTTTTTTTTTAGTTTTTGTATATTCCCTAGAATACCCTTTTCCTCCTGAATTACCACAGACCCTATCCTAAAATTCTGCAATGACTGGCTTTTCCGTCTTCCCTATAAGTCTGTTTGCTCTGTGAGGATAGAGATAATGTCATTTTATTCACTAACATAGCACAGACCTGTTATATATCAAACCAAACCCTTTGCCATTGAGTTGATTGAGACCCAAAGAGACCCTATAGTAGAACCACCCCAAAGGGTTTCCGATGCTGTAAATCTTTACAGAAGCAGACTGCCTCATCTTTTCTTGTGGATCAGCTGGTGGGTTTGAACTGCTAACCTTTTGGTTAACAGCTGAAGACTTAACCACTGTGCCACCAGAGCACCTTGGTCTGTTACATGGCAGAGGCTTTATTGGTAGAATAAGAAAATCCTTTGATCAGAAGATTGTTGTTGTTATGTGTCGGCAAGTCAGACCCAACTCATAGCAACTCCTCCTTGAGTTTCCAAGGCAACATCACTACGGAAGTAGATTGCCCCATCTTCCTTCCGAGGAGTGGCTGGTGGGTTTGAACTGCCAGCTTTCTGGTTAGCAGTCAAGTGCCTTACCCACTATGCTACCAGAGCTCCCAGATGACTCAAATTAGGAATACCAAAAAGTAATCCATATGACAAGAGCGGACATAGTCTTCAAACTACTATATCTTATGTAGAAGACATTTTGGGGGAGGCATATCAAACTAGAATACTTAATCGTGCTCATGAGGAACCTGTACATAGACCAAGAGGCAGTCTTTTGAACAGAACTAGGGAGTACTGCATGGTTTAAAATCAAGAAAGTCAAGGTTGTATTCTTTCACTATGCTTAATCAATCTGTATGAAGAGCAAATAATCCGAGAAGCTGGACTGTACGAAGAAGAACACAGCAACAGGATTGCAGGAAGACTCATTAACAACCTGTAGTATGCAGATGATACAACCTTGCTTGTTGAAAGCGAGGAAGACCTAAGGCATGCAATGATGAAGATCAAATATTACAGCCTTCAGAATGGATTACACCTCAACATAAAGAAAACAAAAATCCTCACACCTGGACAATAAGTAACATTATGATAAATGGAGAAAAGATTGAATTTGTCAGGGATTTCACTTTATTTGGATCCACAATCAACACCCATGTAAGTAGCAGTCAAGAAATCAAATGACATATTGCATTGGGAACATGCTGCAAAAAGACCCCTTTAAAGTGTTAAAGAGTAAAGATGTCACTTTGAGTGCTGAGGTGTGCCTGACTGAAAACATACTATTTTCAATCATCTCATCTGCATGTGAAAGCTGGACAATGAATAAGGAAGACTGAAGAAGAATTGATAATTTGAATGATGGTGTTGGTGAAGAATATTAAATATACCATGGATGCCAGAAAAATGAACAATTCTGCCTTGGAAGAAGTACAGCCAGAATGGTCCTTAGAAGCAAGAATGGTGAGACACATCCTATTTTCAATCATCTCATCTGCATGTGAAAGTTGGACAATGAATAAGGAAGACTGTAGAAGAAATGATACTTTGAATGATGGTATTGGTGAAGAATACTAAATATACCATGGATGCCAGATCAATGAACAATTCTGCCTTGGAAAAAGTACAGCCAGAATGCTCCTTAGAAGCAAGACTGGTGAGAGTTTGTCTCATATACTTTGGACATGTCATCATGAGGGCCCGGTTCCTGGAGAAGGGCATTATGCTTGATAAGGTAGAAGTTCAGCAAAAAAGAGGGAGACCTTCAAAAAGATGAATCGGCAGTGGCTGCAATAATGAGGACTATGGTAGTTAAGATTGTGTGTCAACTTGGCTGGGCTGTGGTTTTGAGTGGCTGGGTGTAGTTAGCTCCCGTATGAGATTGTAATCACCTCCATGGTGGAATCTGCTGTGAGCAGCTAAGTCATTGTTCTCAGGGTGTGGCCTGCTCCCAGTATATGAGGAGAAGCTGTGAGAATGTTTCTAGCTTGTAGGCACATTTTGGATCCTGCATTTGGCCAAGTCTTCATCTGCAGTTCCTGGACTTGAACCAGTGGCCTGCCGTGTTGCCTGCTGATCTTGGGATTGCTCCTGGACTTAAACTAGAGAACCAAGACAGCAGCAATTGTGAGGATGGGGTAGGACCTGGCAGTGTTTCTTTCTGTTGTACATAGGATTGCTATGAGTTAGAACCAACTTGGCAACACTTAACAACAAACAACAACAACACATCAAACCAAAACCAAACCTGTTGCTGTCAGGTTGAATCTGACTCATAGTGGCTCTATAGGACAGAGTAGAACTGCCCCATAGTGTTCCCAAGGCTGTAAATCTTTACAGAAGCACATCTTGCTCCCTTGGAGTTGCTGATAGGTTCAAACTGCCGACTTTTCGATTATCAGCCAAACAATTAACCACTGCACCACCAGGGCTCCTCATATCAAACCCACAAGAGCATAATTATCTCAATTTAATTTCTTTCAACAACAACATCTGGGGACCATTTCGTATGTCTAACTCTAAAACAGACATAATCCTTGGAGTTGCAACATAAGAAGCTACTAGAACTTTGGGATGACTCTAATAGATATGTCAGCCCTATGTTGTTGTTGCTTGCCGTCAAGTTGTACCCGACTCATAGTGACCCCTCCTTGGGTTTCTGAGGCAGTATTACTACGGAAGTAGATTGCTCAACCTTCCTTCCGAGGCAGCCCTATGTAGAAGGTAGAAATTCTATAGGAACATTCCCTTTCAAAACCCTGAGTAAAGGAACAAACCTTGGTAGCTGTATTAGTTATCTATTGCTCTGTAATAAATTGTTTCAGAACTCAGTGACTTAAAACAACATACATTTATTATCTCATAATTTCCATAAGTGAGGATTTGGGGAGCAGTTTAGCTGGGTGATTCTGTCTTGTGTCTCTATGAAGTTTGCAGTTGGGATATTGGTAGAGGCTACCATCACCTGAAGGCTTGTTTGGGTCTATAGATTCTGCTTCCTAAATGGCCCATCACACAGCTGTCAGTCACAGGCCTTAGTTTCTGGCCACGTGGGCCTTTGCTTGAATGCACTTTCCAAATGGCAGCTAGCTTCCTCCAGAATGAGAGAGAGAGATTAAGAAAGAAGCTGCAATATCTTTTGCGATTTAGTCTCCAAAGTTGCACACGCAATTCCACTTTATTCATTCAACAGAAGTGAGTCACTGAGTTCAGTGCCTCAAGGGGAGGAGAATTAGGCTCCCCCTCTTGAAGGAAGAAATATCAAAAACTGTGACATATTTTAAAACCACCAGAGCACCCATGTAGTATCATGTGACCCTACCCTCAGTTGATTGGAAAGTCAGAATGACCACCTGACTCAAATGGAGCAAATCATTAGCTGTTCAGAAGCCAATGATATTCCTTCTCTGGATAATTTGCACTAAGAGACAGAGACAATAGCCAATCAGTAGATTTCTAAGTTCATGTAGATTCAGGGTTGGCCTCATGTTGGACATATAAGCAAGTAAGGGAAGTTAGTTAAAAAGAATACAAAGAGAAGCAAATGAAAAGGATCATGCCAACTCATAGAGGGAGTTCCTGGGTATTGTAAATGGTTCATTTGCATGGCTAGTAACTAAAAGGTTGAAGGTTTGAGCAAACGAGAGAGAGGTGCTTCAGAAGATAGGCCTGGTGACTTACAAGAAATCAATTATTGAGAACCCTGTGGAACCCAGTTCTACTCTGACATGCATGGGATAGCCATTAGTTAGAACTAACCCAGTGGCAGTTGGTTTTATCTCTGAGAGAAGAAATGAGAGATTCAATGTAGCCCTTGGAAGGTGGAGAAGGCAGTCTTGGCTCAGAACAGTCTCCCAACTTTGTTCTATGAAGTGATGATGTGTTTGATTTTCAGCTCTATGAATTACTTTCTATGAGTTTCCTTGAGTAGGTTTCTGTTCCTTATAAGCAAAGACCCTTAAGTAAGACATAATACCAGCTGAACTGAAATGAAAACCTACCCACTTGTAAAGGATATGAGGCCATAGCATAATCCTGATCAAGTATAGTGATGAAACAGCTGGAAGTGACACAATCCTAGTCAAATGCTTCATAGCCTCTCTGAAGAAAGAAGCAAAATGGCCTGCACAGAGTCTAGAAAAGCAAATGAAAAGGAGAAGCAGTGCTCGGAGAAGGAAGACAGTGAGTCAGATAGACACGTGTATTTGGTTCCTCTGGTGTAGTGCAAGGACAGTGTCCAGTTTTCATACGAATATTTTCTCAAGACTATCCACCTCCCTTGCTTTGATTTCATAGGCAACTATCCAGACACTCACTCAGCTTCCTAAGTTATTCTTCTTGCTACTTGGAAGGAAGAGCCCTAGAGAAGTAGGCCTGGGGGCTATAGTTTCTAGAAAGGGATGTTCCCAGTTGCAAATTAATAAATTAGTAATATGGTTTATACATTGGTCTCTTTTGAGAAAACACACCAGGAAATCTATCACCTCTTGGTGCATACTTGAAATGATCATTTTGGGGCCTATCAAATGGATGCAAAAAGGGATACAGCTTGAGGGATCCTGCCAGAGTGGCCAGTTAACTCTCTCTGACATCTGTTATGGTCATTTCTCTCTGTAACTTCAGCAGTCTACCTCCTTTAAACTCTGAAATCTTGTTAGAATGGCCATAACATAACTACATACAATTGGGTAAATGAGACAATGTAAAATTAGATTCTAATACACATCCCTGGTGGCATAGTGCCCAAGGTATTTGACTGCTAACCAGAAAGCTGACAGTTCAAATCCACCTGCCATTCCTCAGAAGGAAGACTGAGCAATCTACTTCTGTAAAGATACCGCCTCTGAAACCCAAGGAGGGGTCGCTATGAGTTGGATACGACTTGATTGCAGTGAGTGAGTGTTTGTGTGTGTGTGTGTGTGTGTGTGTGTGACATATCCCTCCCAAGTGTATAATTTAGACTAGGGTAGGCAAATATTTGACACACACTGCTCCATTCCCTCAGTCCCTAACATGATCATTGCTAAAAGGCCAGAGTGCTCTTGAATTTAGAGATAATTTCAGAATCCTCAAGATATAACTCTAAGGACACTAGCATTGGCATTAATCTTAAGATTAAACCATCTTCTTTCTCAAGTTTAGACAGTGAGTGGGAAAAATAGTCAGCAAGGGAGGAGACTGACGTTGACTGGTGGTGCCATTGGTGAAGATTTCATGGAAAATGAAGCATGGAACAGACCTTGAAAGATTTGGAGAGACAGGGAGAAGGGACAAAGAATTTCAGGCAGGGCAGAGCAAGAAGGAAGGAGGAATGATCATAGGAAATGTGTGTGTCGTCTGGGAGGAGAGGGAGAGAGACAATGGAATGTTCACCCATGGAATGAAGAGAATCCATTGGATGGTAAATGTGGGCAGGGAAGATGGAACAAGATTATAAAGAGCCTCAAGGATGACTGCTTCATGTCTTCACCTTACTGCTAATTATTTTCATTATGATTAAACAGCTTTTTTTTTTTTTTTTTTTTTTTAAAGAAATTCAATATTTTCTCCATGGGGTAATTCATTAAGAGTGGTGGTGTTTTCAGTGTTTAGTTAAACTTCCATGATATGCCATTTTGATTACTATATGCTCATCCTTCTCTTTAGGAGTGAGTCTCCTAAAGACACTTAGAGTTAATATAGCCTCTACACTTTATTCTTTGGAGAGGCAGGTAGAACGTATTAGAAAACTCTCTGAACTCAAGGTTGGCCTTTGAGAGCTAACCAGCCAGCTCAGTTGGGCTTTTTGATTAGCTTGAATTCTTTTTATGTATCCTGACAGGGAAGTCTAAAGTGGGAAAGGAAGTCTATTTTCAAAGCTTTTTCCTTCTAGATCATCACAATGAATGTTGACATTCTCAAGGATTCTTCCTGGCAATGAACCTATTGCTAAGACCATGCCTTGTGATCTCGTGATGTGGCACAATTATTCTGCCCCTGTTTGCTTCCTATGTGTTTGTTTTTTTCTGCCCATGGATATTTGTAGAGTTGTCTAAGATGACTAAATACCACAACAAATGTGAGTATATTCCATCTGATTTTAATAAAATGCATTTTTAGAAAAAGACTCTTTAGCTATGTAATTTATGAAAGTATTTAGCATGTGGGATGGAATAGCTATATACATTCCATCATATTGGTCTCAATCCTTCTTCTTTCTTTTTTAAAAACTAATTCAGCTCCAAATCTTTCACTGGATAATTACAAGGTCTTAACATAGTGCAAGTGAACAGATTTCACAAGGATAATTATGGAAAATATTAGTAATGATCACAAATATCAGCTGATGTTGTGATACACGCCATGTGGTTCTGCGTATGTGGAAGAGATTCCATTTCTCTCACAAGCACAGAATCCATGTGTCACCTGATTTGCAGACAAGCTTCTAGAACTCTATGGAAATGCAGTTTAGGAAGAGAAACTTCTTTGGTTTTGAGTTTTTTTAGGGGAGAGGAAGTATAGAAAAATTAGAATTCTTAAATCAATTATGTAAGATGGCCCACATCCTTTGAAGATTTTACTGTACAGATTTGTGGCTCACACTCTTCTCTTGTAGAGAAGTCAAAATTGAACATAATAGAAAGAAAATGGACTTCAATGTTGCTGTCTCTGTAATGGTCCCAATGACAATATTCTGTAACTGTGAGTATCTTTATGTTTTTATGACACCTATGCTTGCAGTAAGGGACCCTAGTGGTGCAGTGGTTAAGAGCTTGGCTGCTAATCAAAAGGCTGGCAGTTCAAACCCACCCAGCAGCTCAGCAGGAAGAACACCTGGCCATCTGCTTTCATAAAGATTAAAACCAAAACAAAATCCACTGCCATTGAGTTGATTCTGATTCATAGTGACCCTAAAGGACAAAGTAGAGCTGTTGCATAAGGTTTCCAAGGCTGTAAATCTTAACAGAAGCAGACTGCCTCATCTTCCTCCCATGGAGCAGCTAATGGGTTAACAGTCAAATTCTTTAACCATTGCTCTACCAGAGCTCCTCACAGAAAGATTACTACCTAGAAAACCCTATTGGGTAGGTCTACTCTGTCCCATGGGATTGCTGTGAGTTAAAATTGACTTGATGTCACCTAAAAACAACAACAACATGCTTGAATCAACAACTTTATTGTCAATGATGTCATTCTACTTGGATCAACAATCAACTTCTTTGGAAGCAGCAGGCAAGAAATCAAATGAAATACTGCACTGGGTAAATCTGCTTCAAGAGACCTCTTTATAGTTTTAAAAAGCAAAGATATCACTTTGATGACTAAGGTACATTTGACCCAAGCCATGGTCTTTGCAGTCACCTCATAGGCATGTGAAAACTGGACAATGAAAGCAGAAAAATTTATACATTTGAATTGTGTTGGTGAAGAATATTGAACATACTGTGGACTGCCAGAAGAACGAATAAACAAGTCTTAGAAGAAATACAAGTAGAATGCTCCTTAGAAGCAAGGGTGGCTAGACTTTGACTCAACCTACTTTGGATGTGTTTTCAGGAAAGATCAATTTCTAGAAAAGAGCATCATGCTTGGTGACACACAGGGCCAATGAAAATTAAGAAAACCCTCAATAACATGGATTTATACAATAGCTGCAATTACTTTATTTTTTTCTAATTTTTATTGTGATTTGGGTGAAAATTACAGAGCAAATTCATTTTCCATATAGCAGTTCATATACATTTTGTTTCATGACATTGACTGCAATCTCCACAAAGTAACAGCTCTCTTCCCACTTCCTCCCTATAGTTAACCTCTTCCCTGTGTCCTTCTTTTCCTATGCATTCCTTCCCCCTGAGCTACCTCCCTTCTGTTTTCCAATGATTGATCATTCTAAGAAGTGTATCTACCTGGTGTAAAGTTCATTCTATATGCCTGTCTATTGTTTGGCTGGAAGCTATGGGAGTGAGTTCAATTCCAGGCCTGAAGGGTAACTAGGGGCCATAGTCTCAGGAGTCTCACCAGGCTCCATCAGACCAGTAAGCTTTTTTTTTTTTTTTGTGATTTTGAATTTTGTTCCACATTGTTCTCCCACTCTATCCAGGATCTCCTGCACTGATCCATTTCTGAGTGGTTGACAGTGGTAGCTGGGCACCATCTAGTTCTTCTGGTCTCAGAAGAACTGAGGTTTGCATGGTCCACTACTCCCTTGGACTAATTGTTTCTATGTGTCTTTGGTTTTCTTCATTTTTTTGCAAGCACCAAGGTGACCACTTGCAAGCTTTTAAGACCCCAGTCACTACTCACCAAAGTAGGATGTAGAACAATGTTTTTGTGTAGTATGTTAAGGCAATTGAACTTGATGTCCCCCATGACCATGGTCCAAAGCCCATAGGTCCAACAACATGCTCCATCAGGGTGGTTGACTGTGCCTAAGAAGTTATCATAACTTTGACTCCCAATAACTGCAATTATCGACTCAAACGTACCAATGATCATAAAGGACTGGGCAATGTTTTTCCTATTATACATGAGGTTTCCATGAGCTGGAGAGAACTCAGTGGTAACTACCAACAACAACAATGCTTCCTTAAACAAGGTAGATTATTCTCAAGCAATTTTTTGGTAGTGGTTGTTGCCATTTTTAAAGTTGTCATGTCTTTGTTTCCTTTTTGCATACTTCTTACATAGCTATTTTAATTGACTCAATTCTTTACATCAAATATGTAAAATGTCTCCTCTCCTTGTTAACTTTGACCTCATGCTAAGGGTCTCTGTGTCTGTGTACATAACCCCTCCAGCATCCTTGGTTTCAACCTTTATGACATTTACTTTTGCTTCCTTAGAGCTGCCCACTCTCAGGGCCACACCTTGGACTTTGTTATCACTCAGAATTCTTCAGTCTCTGAATATCTGAAACTCCAGCATGTTACTCTCGACTATATTCTCTTATTCAGTTGGGCTCTTCACTACTTTACTCAGAGTGCTATCCTCTACCCCAATCCCCATGCTCTAGTTACAGTATGTTGGAGGGAAGTGCTCTCCCCCACCTGTTCTCACAGGGAAGCGTTTCCCCAACCCATGCTCCACCTCTTTACTCACTCTGCCCCTGGGAATCCTTGTCTTGTAAATGAGGAAGAACAACTGGGGAAACTAGGTTTGCTCCTTACTTTTCTGTCTTGGGATGAGCCAGAGTTTTCCTCTGCTGTTTGTGCCTTGGGCCATTGGTGGTTCAGTGTTAAAATTTTACTCTTCCAAGTGAGAGGTGCAGGTGCAATTCCTGGGTCTCACCAGGTTCATGTGCAGTTATCACTTGTCTGTTAGTGGAAGCTTGTGTGTTGCTATGATGCTAAACAAGTTTCAGTGAAAATTCTATAGATCATAGCATTTTGGTACATTGTACATAGGATCTCCAGTGAGTAGGAGGCTGACTCTGTGGCAGCCAAGAACAACAACAATTCTCATGCTCTGAGTCTTTCCTGGACAGGTTCCTGTTTAGCAGGTTGTTGTGCTCAGATCTGCCAAACCATGTTTTCCAATTTTAGCCATTTACATTAAAAAGGTTTTGGCTTGCATATTACTCTCTTTACATTTTTGAAAATCAGCCTGAATCTAGGGAGAGAAGAGAGGGGCTGTTTATTGGGATTCTTCCTGGAGATACCAGAGCATCTGCCTGTTTATGGTTCACATAATCACAGCCAGACTCTCACTTTTAGGCTGTTAACCCTCCAGCAGCGTCCTAACATTTATTGTCTATTTACCAGTGCCTGAGTTGATGTCAAGCACTTTACTTGCATTATTTTTCCTGGCAGAAACCATGAGATCACTTTACTTAACAAATGAAGAGACCCAGGATCCATGAGGTAAAATAACTTGGCCAATATGCATAGCTGGTATGGTCAGACTTAAGACTCAGTCCCAGGCTGTAAGATGTCCTCTTCTTCCCTTGGCCTATGAAACTCCTACTCCATCTTCAGGGCTCAGTTTACATACTATTCATTTTACATAACTTCCTTGAAGTCCCTAAGAAGATATTGGATCCTGTTCTGTGCTCTCTGTTGTTGGTAGCATTAGCTGCTGTTGAGTTGGCCCCTGACTCATGGCGACTCCATGCACAATGGAATGAACCCTCTCTGGTCCTGCACCTTCCCCACGACTGATTACAGATTGGTTCTATTGCGATCTATACTGTTTTTGTTGCCTGATTTTCACAGGTAGATAGCTAGGTCTTTCTTCCTTGTCCATCTTAGTCTGGAAACTCTGCTGAAATCTCTTCAGAATAATTGCAACACATAAGCCCCCACTGACAAGCGGTATGGTTGCATATGAGGTGCCTTGGCTGATAATTGAACCCTAGTCTCCTAGGAAGTGAGAGTTTCACCATTGAACCACCACTGCCTCCAATTTCAGCAGTTATTTTACTGATTGTAATTTAAAAAAATAATTTATTGTGATTTGGGTGAATGTTTACAGAGCAAATTCGTTTTCCATACAGCAGTTCATATACACTCTGTCTCATGACATTGACTGCAATTTCCACAATACAATAGCTCTCTTCCAACTTCCTCCCCATAGTTACTTCTTTCCAGTGTCCTTCCCTCCCATGCACTCCTGTGCTCCAAGCTGTCTCCCTGTGCATACACAGCCTTTCTATTCTCCCATGACTGATCTCTCCAAGGAGTGTATTTACCTAATGTAAATGTACAGTTCATATGCCTGTCTTTTGTTTGGCTGGAAGCCACAGGAGTGCATTCAGTTCCAGACGTGAAGGGCAGCAGAGGGCCATAGTCTCAGTGGTTCCAGCAGGCTCTATCAGACCAACAAACCTGGTCATTTTTTTTTTTTTTTAATGATTTTGAGTTTTCTTCTACATTGTTCTCCCACTCTATCCAGGATCTCCTACATATATCTTCCTCTGAGTGGGACAGAGATATCCAGACACCATCTAATTCTTCTGGTCTCATAGTCATATAGGCTGAGAATCACATGATCCTTGCACTAACTGCTTCTATGTGTCTTTGGTTTTCTTCATTCTTCTTTGCTCTGGACAAGAAGAGACCCACCATTGCATCTAGATGGCCACTTGCTACCTTTTAAAATCCCAGTCACTACTTGCCAAAGTAGGATGTCAAACAATGTTTTTGTGTAGTATGTTATGCCAAATGAGTTTGATGTCACCTGCGACCATGATCCTGAGCCCACAGGTCCAGCTACTTGCTCCCTCTGGGTAGCTAGCTGTGGCCATGAAGTGACTACAACCTTGTCCCTTGTCAGCTTTATTATATATCTGGAAATGCTTACAGAACATACAAATGCACTTGTAGAAACATTGTCTGCCAACCCTGTGCATGGTCATGGGCACACTTCCTCCTGCATAGACATACCTAATCGTTCAGCCTGTACACCCGTCTATCCACCTGTAGATCAATGTTTGCCATCACTGACAACACAGTGCTGTATGTGCAGTAGGATTCATCTTTGTTGTCTGTAACTCCCATCACCTCTCTGTCTTCCTCTTTCTCAATGCCACTGTGTTGATCACTCATATTTGTTTGGTACATTTCCCTTCCCTTTACCCAAATCAATACTTGTCTCTACCTATCTAGCAGTGTTCCTCTCCTCCCCTCCCGCCCCTGGTAACAAACAAAGAAAAATTCCTTCCATATACAAACTTTTCCTTGACTTTTACAATAACTGGCTAATACAATATTTGTCTTTCTGTGATTGACTTATTTCACTCAGCATGATGTCCTCCATATTCATCCACATTATGCAGTTTTGCAGAGTCTATGTTATTCTTTAGGGTTGTGTAGTATTCCATTGTGTGTATGTATCTATGTATCATAGTTTGCTTATCTATTCTTCTGTTGATGGGCACCTAAGTTGTTTCCATCTTTTTACTATTGTACATAGTGCTGTGATGAATATGGGTGTGCTTATATCTGTTTTTGTCCTGGATCTCACTTCTTTAGGATATATACCTAGTAATGGATTTGTCAGGTCAAATGGTATTTCTAATTCCAACTTTTAAAGAAATTGCTATACTGCTTTCCACAGTGGTTGTACCATTTTACAGTCCCACCAGCAGTGAATGAGAGTCCCAATCTCTCCACATCCTCATCAGCATTTGTTATTTTCTGTCTTGTTGAACTTTGCTAGTAGTCGTGGGGCAAGATGGTATCTCATTTTTGTTTTGATTTGCATCTCTCTAATAGCTAATGATTGTGAGCATTTCTTCACATGTTTGTTGGCCACCTGAATATCCTCTTTGGTGAAGTGTCTATTCATGTCTTCTGCCCATTTTTTAATTGGATTATTTGTCTTTTTGTTGTTGAGGTCTTGGAGTTTTCTATAAATTTTAGAGATAAATCCCTTGTCAGATATGTCATTGCCAAATACTTTTCCCAATCTGTAGATTCTCTTTGGACTCTTTTGAAGAAGTCTTTGGAAGCACATAAAGATGAAAAATTAATTTTCTGAAGGTCCCATTTATCTAGTTTCTCTTCAGCTGTTTGGTATTTTGAGTTATGCTTGATAGTCTATTTATGCCATATATCAGGGCCCCTAAATTTGCCTCTAGTTTTTCCTTGAGGAACTCTATAGTTTTAGGTTTCACATTTAAGTCTTTGATCCATCTGGAGTTCGTTTTTGTGTATGGTGTGAGGTACAGATCTTGTTTAATTTTTCTGCAAATGGATATCCAGTTTTGTCTGCACCATTTGTTAAACAGACCATCTCTTCCCCATTTAATGGATTTCAGCCCTTTGTCAAAGATACTGATTATGATTTTTAAAAGACGTCTCTCCTATAGGCTGCAAGCTCTGTGAAGGTAGTCCTTTTCGTGTATCTATAGATCTTAGTCCAGTGCCTGGCAGGAACAGAGAAGGCCTTCAATAAACATTAATTAACAGAAGTAAAGATGAATATAAGATGAGGGAAGGAATGGAGAGAATTCACAAATTTATCACATTTAATTTTCATAGTAATGGTACAGACTAGACATCCATCATTTATTTACCAAATAAAATAAATTAAACTAATGAAAGATACTATTTTTGTATGTAATGTATTACATACAGAAGGAAACACACAGAAAAAAGTCCTAATAAGGAATGGAGTGGAAAGGGCAAAAGCAAAAGGAGAATCATGTTGCTGGCCTACTTGGGTGTGATAAGCAGAGAAGAAGCCAACTTTCTAGGTGGGAAATTGTTTTCCTTCCCAATGAAATTTTGTTTCCATCCAACAAAGGGCAGGGTCTCAAAATCAGAGGTCCTTGCCAAGGAGCCCATCCCTTTAGCTCTCCTGAGTCAAAGAATATAAGAAAGAGAACATCATGAAAGCCACTCACCATCAATGGGGAAATGTCCACTTGGTCAGATTCTGACTAACATCATCTTAGCAAAGGAGAGTTTATTTGGCTTTTATTAAATCATGAACAAGTGAAGGTGATTCTCTTTAACTCAGTCAATGAACCTGGATGGGGTGACTTTGATTTTCATTTCTTCTTAGAGCTGTATGGTAGTAGAGACACCTGCTACTGATCCACCATGAGGTGCTTGGAGTAAACAAAGTTAGAATTCCTGCTGGCTAAGTCATAGAAAATTGGAGCAGAGGACAGAGATTTGGGTGATGTGGAAGAAGAAAGTGTCCATGATCTATTGTGGTAACTTTGGCCCCAGGAGCAGCCATCTCCTCCCACATCAGCAGAGAAGCTGTACTTCCAGTGCCAAGTTCAGATTATCAGAGTAATGAGTCCTGTCTCCTCTTACTATAATTTGAAAATGGTGAGAATGTGGGGACATTGTTATTATCATGAGCCTCCCCTGGAGGCCCCCATCAGTGAGTAGCTCAACTAATCCTAAATTGGAAATGCTGACTTCAACTATACTCATGAGGCCAAAGCACAGGTAAGAGAGCAGGAACTCATTTCTCCTGGGATATTGGAATGTCTGAGAATAGGCCTGTGTTTTTCATTCAAAGCCATTCAGCTAGTTCAATGCATATTTATGGTAAGTTGTGTTAGAAGTGTTATTAACCAGTCCGGGGAGTAGTGGCCCAACATATCCAAGTTTTTTGCTTGTGCTCCTTCATTTGGGACTTTGTCAGTATCAGGGCTAATCATCAATCCAGGGTGGTAATAATGGTCCTTCCAGCTCAGGCTATACCCTTTAGGTGGTATGGTCCATTTGCAAGAGAAGAGGCCTCCCTTCTAATCTTCCCTGACTTTCACTGAGCTTTCCCAGGAAGGTGGACTGGAAAGGCTTGGACAAGTCTTGCCACAGGTGTACTCACACTCCTGTGTTTGGGGGACTCTCACTAAAGTGTCTCCCTAGGGTTACCAGCCCTTACAGGTGATTAATCTGAACCTGGACCAACACTGTTCATGTGCATCCTTCCATACTTGCAGCCATGACTACTATGTAAGTGTGGCACCAAGCCAAGGGTACTGTGGGATGTTTACTCTTCAAGACAGCTGTCTTAGGTGTGTCCTTCTCCTCATCTCTACTCCAAAATGCTGCTCCACACACTAATTCCTTTGAACTTGAAGTTAGGAGAAGATCTATGAGGTTCCTTATCTACTCTCAACCCATCCCAAGTAGCACCTTCTCCAGGTAGCAAAAACCAGGCAAAAATGCCACCTCAGCCACTGATAGAAATTTTCTTTCCTGTCACCATGCTTAGATCTGAAAGATTGAATGATGCCATATAGCCCATTAATATTTTATTCTCTCTAAAGATTTACCATCTCAGATAACCAAAAGGGGTTGCTATGAGTCAGAATTGACTCACTGGCAGTGAGTTTTGTTTTTTTGGTTTAGTATCACATGCCAGGGGTCACCAACAGGCCAGTCTCAATCTACCACTCATCTCAAAACAAAACTCTCTAACCTGATTTCCACTATTTCTCCCTGTCTTCTATCTCCTATCCTGCAAATCATCCCATCCTGTAACCAGTTGCCATTGAGTCAATTCCAAATCATGGTGACCCCATGCATGTCAGAGTAGAACTTCACTCCATAGGGTTTTCAATGGCTGATTTTTTTTTTTTTTTTTTCATATATAGATTGCCAAGCCTTTCTTATGAGGCATCTCTGGGTAGACTCAAACCACCAACTTTTTGGTTAGCAGTCTATTTTTCTTTTTTTAACTGTGATTTGGGTTAAGATTTACAGAGCAAATTCACTTTCCATACACCAGTTCACATATACTTTGTCTCATGTCATTGATCACAGTTTACCACAATTTTCACTCCCACTTCCTCCCCATAATTACCTCTTCCCAGTGTTCATCCCTCCATACACTCCTGCACCCTCAGCTGTCTCCCTGTGCATAAGCAGCCCTTCTTTCTCCCATGATTGTTCTCTCCAAGGAGTGTATCTATTTGAGGTAAATGTTTAACTCATATGCCTGTATTTTGTTTGGCTGGAAACCACAGGTGTGGGTTCAATTCCAGACCTGAAGGGCAGCTAGGGGCCATAATCTC
>NW_006921740.1:556680-558204 GCF_000298275.1 Orycteropus afer afer
CTCTGGGTAGCTGGCTGTGACCAAGCAGTGACTACAACCTTGCCCCTTGTCAGCTCTACTATACACCTGGGAATTCTGATCATTCACATAAATTTATAGGACCATTGTCTGCCAACCCTATATATGTTCTTAGATACACTTCCCATTTCATAGACATACCTAATCATTTAGCCTGTCCACCCATCTAGCCAACCATATACCCATGTTTGTCTTCACTGACAATGTAGTACTGTACGTTCAAAAGGGTTCATATTTGTTGTCTGTACCTCGCATGTACTTCTCTATGTCTTTCTCATCCTCAATTGGTTAGCAGTCTAGCACCTTAACTGTTGGCACCACCCAGGGACTCCTTCCATCTCATAGAATTTGTATGCTATTCATTCTCTTCACCTCTGCCTAAATTGCTGACTTCTGTTTGCACTATTATACCCCCTTGGAAATGATCAAGAGATTTCACTAAAAAATCAAAAGTAGCTCCTTGTCACTGGTATGATGGAAAGACAGCCAGATTGAGAAATAAAAGTTGGGTCTGTCAACACACATGCCCAAAGAGATGGATATAAATTGACTTTCTGCAGTGACACTGCGTAGATCCTACTATAACAAGTGATTTCTGCTCTCTGGGATCTTGACACATCAAAGGTTGAAAAACAGGCACCAAGATGGATTAAATGTGCAAGGACTTGATTAGAGTAAGTAGCCATGTGAGGAACAGTGGAGAGGGAGGTGAGAAAGGCTGGAAGAACTGTCAAGTGGCAATGTAAGTCTGACCCCAGTGAAGGACAGAAGAGGAAAGAATAGGTACAAGTGTCCTTGAGCCAAAGTTGGCTGTCAGAGCAAACCGATGTCTCCCAGGAAAAAGCCCACATTAGGAGCTCTGGTGGCATAGTGCCTAAGGTACTTGACTGCTAACTAGAAGGCTGGTGGTTCAAACCCACCAGCCACTCCTCAAAAGGAAGTGATACTGCCTCGGAAATCCAAGGAGGGGTTGTTATGAGTCAGATTCCACTTGACGGCAGTGCGAGGACTACAGCTATGCTTGGTCATTGGCTGGGAACAGCACGTGAGAAGCTTAGCTCAGTGCAAACAAGCACAGAGGTAGTGATAGAAACATCAGAGCATAGCAGCTCAGTCCTTGGTCAGTTATACTTCCTACATTTGCAGCTCTGCCAGGACATTCTTACAGCCTTCATAGAAGCAGGCAATGAATTGGCTAAGGAGATCAGCCCAGTGAAGGCAACCAGAATATTGTGTCAAGAAAGGAAAAACAATAGTTTCATGAATGGAAAAACAAGCATTAATGATAGTTAACACAGCTGAGACCTGAATACTTGTATTGGTTCCAGCGTAAAGGAAGTAGAGCATCTGTATATCCATGATATAAAATTTTACTCTGTTTTAAAACAATTTTAATACAACAAAAAGCTTAGAAGTTGACAGTTTTCTTATTTTTTTCCAAGTTGGACCTAATTAACATTGACAGTAGATATAAAGGCCTGAGGCCAGCATTTTTTTTTTTTTTTT
>NW_006921740.1:560184-562120 GCF_000298275.1 Orycteropus afer afer
CGCTATGAGTCGGAAACAACTCGACGGCACTTAACAACAACAACATATAAAAAAATATTTGACATTTCAACCATTTTTCAAGTGCAATTCAGTGATGTTGATTACATTCACTATATTGTGTAACCATCACCACTATTCTTCCCCAAATTTTTCCTTCATCCTCAGCATAAGCTCATTGTCCACTAAGCAATGACTCTCCCTTTCCCTCTCCCTCCTGCCCCGATCATCACTAATAAAGTTTGGTTTCTATGCATTTGCCTATTCTAGATATTTCATTTCAGGGAGATCATACAACATTCATCCTTTTGTGTTTGACTTATTTCAACTGAGACCACTTTTTTGTTTTTTTTAATTGTGATTTGGGTGCAAGTTTACAGAGCAAATTCACTTTCCATACACACATTGTCTCATGACATTGACTACAATTTACCCAATACAACAGCTCCCCTCCCACTTCCTCCCTATAGTTACCTCTTGCCTGTGTCCATCCCTCCATGCACTCCTGCCCCCTGAACTCTCTCCCTGTGCTAAACAACCCTTCTTTCTCCCATGATTGCTCTTTCCAAGAAATGTATCTACTTCAGGCACATGTTCAACTCATATGCTTGTCTTTTGTTTGGCTGGAAGCCACAGGTGTGGATTCAATTCCAAACCTGAAGGGCAGCTAGGAACCATAGTCTTAGTGGTTCCACCAGGCTCTATCGGACCAGCAAACCTGGTCCCCCCCCTTTTTTTTTCTCTAAATGATTTTGAGTTTTGCCCAAATTGTTATCCTTCTCTATCCAGGATCTCCTACATAGAACCCCCTCAGAGTGGTTGACAGTCGTAGCTGGGCACCATCTAGTTCTGGTCTCATAGTCGTATAGGCTGAGGATTTCATGGTGTACCAGTCATGAGGAGTAATTGTTTCCAGGAAGCTTTTTTTTTTTCTTCATTCTTCTTTGCTCTGGACAAGGTGAGACCTGCCATTTCATCTAGGTGGCTGCTTGCAAGCTTTTAAGATCCCAGTCGCTACTCACCAAAGTAGGAGGTGGAATAATGTTTTGTGTAGCATGTTATGACAATTGAGCTCGATGTCCCCTGTGACTATGGTCCTGAGCCCACCGGTTCAACTACTCAGTCCCTCTGGGTAGCTGGCTGTAACCAAGAAGTGACTACAACCTTGTCCCTTGTCAGCTCTACTATACACCTGGGAATTCTTACAGATCATACAAATACAGCTAAGGGAGACAAACTTGTGTGTCGGTTAGTCCTATTGTGGTGACGTGTTGCTGTGAGTCTTGAGGCTGTGCCACTGGTGTTTCAAACCCAGTCGGGTGCAAATGGTGCACAGGTATCTGCCTGGCTTGCAGATGGATACAGACAAGAAACAAGGAGGAGGCCATCCACTTCTCAAAGAATTGGCCAGGGAAAACATTACGAATAGCAGAGAAACACTGTCTGATACATTACTGCACAACTTTATGAATAGTCCAGAAACATTGTCCAATATAGAGGAGGAAGATGAGTCGCTTAGCTTAGACAGCTCTCAAAGTAGGATGGGCAAGAGCTGCATTATCAGAGTAAAATCAGCCTTACTCATATGGATAAGGTAAAGCTTTCGAGACTTCCATTTGCAGACATGGCACCGCTCAAATTGAGGAGAAACAGCAGCAAACATCCATTAATAATCAGAACATGGAATGTACGAAGTATGAATCTAGGAAAATTGAAAGTTGTCAAAAATGAAATGGAATGCACGAAGATTGATATCCTTGGCATTAGTGAGCTGAAATGGACTGGTTTTGGCCATTTTGAATCAGAAAACCTTATGATCTACTATGCTGGGAATGACAGTTTAAAGAGGAATGGTGTGGCATTCATCATCACAAAGGATGTTTCAAGATCTGTCCTGAAGTACAATGCTGTCAGTGATAGGATAATATCCATATGCCTA
>NW_006921740.1:562601-569788 GCF_000298275.1 Orycteropus afer afer
AAGACAATTAAAACAAGTCCACGAGAGCCAAAATATGATCTAGAATATATCCCTCCTGAATTTAGAGACCATCTAAAGAATAGATTTGATGCACTGAACACCAATGACTGAAAACCAGAAGAATTGTGGGATGAGATAAAGAACATCATCCATGAAGAAAGCAAGAGGTCACTAAAAAGACAACAAAAGAAAAGAAGACCAAAATGGATGACAGAAAAAGCTATGAAACTTGCCCTTGAACAGAGAGTAGCTAAAGCAAATGGAAGAAATGACAAGATAAAAGAATTGAACCGAAGATTTCAAAAAGCAACTTGAGAAGACAGAGCCAATTACTATAATAAAATGTGCAAAGACCTGGAGTTAGAAAACCAAAAGGGAAGAACATGCTCGGAATTTCTCAAGCTGAAAGAATTGAGGAAAAAATTTAAGCCTCAAGTTGCAATATTGAAAGATTCTAAGGGCAAAATATTGAATGATGCAGGGAATATTGAAAGAAGATGGAAAGAACATACAGAGTCACTGTACCAAAAATAACTGGTCTATCTTCATCCATTTCAGGAGGTGGCATATGATCTAGAACCAATGGTACTGAAGGAGGAAGTCGAAGCTGCAGTGAAGGGTCCGAGCCCACAGGTTCAACTACTCCATCCTTCCAGGGAGTTGGCTGTGACCAAATAACTACGACCTTGCTGAGACCACTTTTGAGTTTAGAAAAGGAGAGGCCTGAGGACAAAAATTGGCAGAGCCATCTATGGCAAGACAATGAGTTTAAGGGACAACTCATCACCTCTCTTGGCTTCAGTTTCTTTATCTGCAAAATGATCTCTTCCAGGTCTAAAATGTTAAGGTCCAGGTCCCTGGGTGGTGCAAATGGTGTGTGTACCACTCCTAACCTGAGGCTGGCAGTTTGAACCCACCTAGTCCTACTGCAGAAGAAACAGCATGGCAAGCTGCTTCCATAAAGATCAAGCCAAGAAAACCCTGTGAAATAGTTCTATTCTGCACATATGAAGTCAACATGAGTTGGAATCAACTCAATGTCAACTAACAACAATAATCTACTTACTATAATTATTGGCAAGAATCTTGTCCATCTCATTCACTACATGAATAAACAAGTATTCAATTGTACTAAAGTTAAATGGTTCTGCCCAGTGACATTCCTAATGACAAAGGAAAGCAATTTTCTAATATTTAGGGCACCAAGTTATCCCAGTGTCAAGGTAGAAAATGAATCTGACCTGGTCCTGAATGTCAGATATGGATAGAGCAGGACTTGCAGGTAGTTGTGGGCCCAACTTGGGGTCACAGATTCCCCACTGCATTTGAGAAGTTACTCATCTTTGTATTCATGGTTCCTAGCACATGGAGAAGGAGCTCTGGTAGCATAGTGCTTATGGCACTTGACTGCTAACCAGAAGGCTGGAGGTTCAAACCCACCAGCCACTCCTTGGAAGGGAAGTTGGGCAATCTACTTCCATAGTGATACTGCCTCGGAAACCCAAGGAGGGGTCGCTATAAGTTGGCTCTGACTCGACAGCAGTGAGTTTGGTTTGGTTTAACACATGGAGAAACTCAGTAACATCTTCACTGAATAATGAATACATAGACAAATCACAGTTTGGAAAAGGAAAGACAAGGGAAGGTTTTGGGTACAAAATACTTACAATTGGCAGAGTTTTTATTGAGTTACAGGCAGGGTAGATATTCTTATATTTACCATGTGTCTGTAGTGTTTATTTACTCCTGGCTTTTGTTCAGATGGGGTAGGAGTCTGTTACAATTGACTAATACCTATACTGTACTGATTGTTAATTATTTTGAAAATGACCCCCAGTTATATGGACCATCTAGTTGTCTGGAATAGTTGGCTATGATTTCACAAATGGAAAACAACAATTTATTTCGGATGGTTGTTTCACTACAACACACGACCACTGTACATTTAGCAATTTTTACAGATGGAGGTGGTACAGAAACAAAGGAAACTGTCAAAATCTATTTGCTGTTCTATGGCTTTGATGGAGGGTAATTTATGAAACCAATGGCAAGTCCAGTCAAAGCTGCTAATAAGCTGCTGATTTTTGTTGTACTCTTCCTAGGAAGGAATTTACATTACTTTTTTCCCCACTACCCCACAGAAAATATACTAGCAACTAAAGCTGACACGCTCCTTACTTATTCTCTTATCACAAGTACAGAACACCTGCCTTAAACTGGAGAATGTTTGAAGAAAGAGTGAACAGCTGAAACCAATCGAAAAGTCATCACTAATCTTTCATCACTAATCTGGCAGATCTGAGGAAGGGAGGAGAGTGAGATGAGGGCCTGCATGATTCCTGGGGGTTGGTAGAAGCAGACTTTGGGCTTCCACTAAGTGCCCACCTTTCCTTAGGTGGTTTTTATACACTTTCTCTCAAAGACTAATCACTGCTTTCTTCCCTTTGCCACTTCAAATATATGGGAGTAAAGGCTTCTCCCTTCCCATACTAACACACATTATAACTAACAGGGGTACCACACTACCCAAGCGATTGCACTATATCCAGTGTTCACTTCTGCAGTAATCCTTTCTTTAAGCTGTCTTGAATGATCTGATTTGACTATGGCATCTCTTTCCTGCTGGGACTGTAACTGACACAATGGCCCAATGGCACATGTAACCCTTCTCTTTCCTCTGTGCCAATGGCTTGAAGGAAAGAAAATCTTAAAAATTCCTTGCTCTTCTTGTGACAAGGTGCTCTGGTAGTGTAGTGGTTAAAGCATTTGGTTGCTAACCAAAAGGTTGGTGGTTTGAACCCACCATCTGCTCCATGGGAGAAAGATGAGTCATTCTGTTTCTTTAAATATTTCTAGCCTTGGAAACCTTATGGGAGCAGTTCTACTCTGTTCCACAGAGTCGCTTTGAGTAGGAATTGACTTGATGGCACTTGATTTATTGTGGCAGGCTGGACAGCAGAAAACTCAAGGCACTGATTGATGATAGCCTCTCTCAAGAATGAGGCTGAAAAATAGGAGTGGAAAGGAAATTCTTTAACATAATCAAGGGCATATATACAAAACCAACAGCCAACATTATTATCAAAAGAGAGATACTAAAAGCCTTCCCCCTGAGAATAGCAAGAGGACAAGGATGCCTTTTGTCACCACTCCTATTCAATAAGGTACTGGAAGTCCTAGTTATAGCAATAAGGCAAGAAAGGGAAATACAGGGCATACAAATTGGTATGGAAGAAGGAACTCTATCCTTATTCACACATAGCATAATCCTATACACAGAAAATCCCAGAGGCTCTACTAGAAAGCTATTAAAACTAATAGAAGATTTCAGCAAAGTGGCAGGGTGAAAGATCAACATACAAAAATCAGTTGAATTCCTCTACACTAACAAAGAGAACTCCGAAAGAAAATCACTGAACAATATCATTTACCATAGGTCTCAAAAAGACAGAGTACTTAGGAATAAATCTAACAAAGGTCTTACACAAAGAGAGAGTTATGCAATAAAAACTACAAAACACTACTGCAAGAAACCAAAGGAGATCTACAGAAATGGAAAAACAGCATGCTGATAGATGGGAAGACTTAACATTGTGGAAATGTCAATACTATACAAAGTGATCTATAAATGAAATACACTCACAATCCAAATTCCAACAACATTCTTTAATGAGATGAAAAAAATAATCCCCAACTTTATATGGAAAAGAAAGGGGCCATAAATAAGCAAAGTATTACTGAAGAAAAGGAAAAAGGTAGGAGGCCTCATACTCCCTGATTTCAGAATCTACTACACAACCAGAGTACTCAAAACAGCCTGGTACTGGAACAAAAACAGATACATAGACCAATGGTAAAAAAAAAAAAATGAGAATCTAGTAGTAAATACATTCACCTATGGACAATTGATCTCCAACAAAGGGTTGAAGTCCCTTAAATGGGGAAGAGAAAGTCTCTTTGACAAGTGGTGCTGGCAAAACTGTATATCCATCTGCAGAGAGATGAAACTAGATTGACAGCTCACACCATACACAAAAAATAACTCAAAATGGATCAAAGACATAAATTTAAAACCTAAAACTGTAAAGATTATGGAAGCATATTAGGCTTGGTTCTCTACAGAAGTAAAACCAGTGAAGCATATATCTATCTATATCTATATCTATATCTATATCTATATCTATATCTATATAGCTCTTGTGGTATAGTACTTAAGGAGTTTGAATGCTAACCAGAAGGTTGGAGGTTCAAACCCACCAGCCACTCTGCGGAAAGAAGACAGGGCATCTACCTGCTCATGAGACAGAGTGTATGTGAACTGCTGAGTGGAAAATGAATTTGCTCTGTAAATGTTCACCCAAATCACAATAAAAATTAAACAAACAAAAAAAAAAGATTTACTCCTTGGAAACCCAATGGGGGTAGCTGTGAATCAGAATTGACTCAATGGCAGTGAATTTGGGTTTTGTATATATGTATAAAACTTATTGCTGTGGAGTCAGTTCTGACTCATAGAAACCCCCACTGGGTTTTTGAGGCTGTAAATCTTTATGGAAACAGACTGCCTCATCTTTTCTTCTGCAGAGCAGCCAGACAGTTTGAACAACCAAACTTTTGGTTAATAGCCAAATGTCTTAACCACTATACCACCAGAGTAATACACACACACACACACACACATATATGGAGGAGGGGGATGATTTATTTTAAGGAAATGGCTCATGCAGTTGTAGAAGCTGGCAAGTCCCAAGTCCATGGGTCAATTGTCAATTGTCAAGCTGGAAGCTTCTCCTGACTCATGCATCTGCAGGGGCTGTTAAGTCCAAGATTGGCAGGCATTACAGCAGGGTGCTGACTTCAGAGGCCAAGACTGGCAGGTAAAATGTCAGGCTGTTGGATCACAGGCTGCAAACACAGCAATCCCAAGAAGCAGACACTGATTCAAGTCCAGATGATGATGATGAGCCCCAAGTAAAATGCCAGAGACTTTTCCCAGAGTTATCCATATATACTGGATATATATGTACATACATATATATATATATATATATATATATATATATATACACACACACACATATACTGGAAGTGTAATCACTAGAGGTGATTACATTATATCAGCTCTCATCATGAAGGATAACTACATCATAACTGCTAAATTACTTAGAATCATGGGTAAGCCAAGTGGACACACAAACTTAACTATCACAGGAAGGAAAAATAATTAGAATGCTAGAGGCCCTAATATATGCCATAAATAGAATACCAAACATAGTTAAAATGCACAAACAACAGAAGATAGATTAGATAACTAGGATCTCCTAGCGAGCTCTGGTTGTGTAGTGCCTATGGCATTTGACTGCTAACCAGAAGACTGGTGGTTCAAACCCACCAGCCACTCCTTGGAATGAAAACTGAGCAATCTACTTCCATAGAGATACTGCCTCAGAAACCCAAGGAGGAGTTGCTATGACTAGGAACTGACTCAACAGCAGTGAGGTTTTTTTGAGGATCTCCTAAAAATTAAACACTTATGCTCATCATAAGACTTCACCAAAAGAGTAAAAAGAGAACCTATAGACTGGGAAAAATATTTTAATATGATGTATCTGACAAAACTCACTGCTGTCCAATCGATTGGAAAAATAATGAATTCATGAAACATGGCACAACATGGATTAATCTGGAGGACATTTTGTTGAGTGAAGTACAAATATGTCCAACACAAAAGGGCAAATACTGTATGAGACTATAATGATCAAAAGTCAAGAATAAGTTTACATACAGAAAAGAAACATTCTTTGGTGTTTACCAGGAAGAAGGAGGTGTACCACTAACTAGATAGAGACAAGAGTTAATTCTGGTGAAGGAAAAGGCAGTACATAATATGAGAGAAGTCAGCACAATGTGACTAAGGCAAAGGAAACACCAGGAAGTACGCAAGAACAAAGGACAAGTATGGTGAATGCTATAACATATATAGGTATATTGTTGTTGTTATGTTGCCTAGAGTCGTCTCTGACTCATAGCGACCTTATGTACCACAGAATGAAACATTGCCTGGTCCTGGGCCAGCCTCACGATCTTATACCTGAGCCCGTCGCTGCAGCCACTGTGTCAATCCATCTTGTTGAGGGCCTTCCCCTCTTTTGTTGACCCTCCACTTTACCAAGCATGACATCTTTTTCCAGGGAATGGTCCCTTCTGACAACATGACCAAAGTATGTGAGGCGAAGTCTGGCCATTCTCGCTTCCAAGGAGCATTCTACCTACACTTCTTCCAGGACAGATTTGTTAGTTCTTTTAGCAGTCCATGGTACTTTCAGCATTCTTTGCCAACACCATAACTCAAAAGCATCAACTCTTCTTCAGTCTTCTTCATTCATTTTCCAAGTCTCACATACATGTGATTGAAAATACCTTGGCTTGGGTTAGGTGCATCTTAGTCTTCAAGGAGATAATCTTTGCTCTTCTCCACTTGAAAGAGGTCTTTTGCAACAGATATGCCCCAGTGCAATACATCTTTTGATGTCTTGACTGCTGCTTCCATTGGCATTGATTGTAGAACCAAGTAATATGAAATCTTTGACAACTTCAATCTTTCTATCTTTTCTCCGTCTATTGTGATGCTGCTTATTGGTCCAGTTGTGAGGATTTTTGTTTTCTTTATATTGAGGTGTCATCCATACTGCAGACTCTGGTCTTCAGTCTCCATCAGTAAGTGCTCTAAGTCATCCTCTCTTTCAGCAAGCAAAGTTGTGTCATCTGCACATCTCAGGTTGTTAATGAGACTTTCTCCAATCCTGATGCCACATTATTCTTCACATAGTCCAGCTTGTTGAATTATTTGCTCAGCATGCAGATTGAATAAGTATGGTGAAAGGATACAACCCTGATGCACTCTCTTCCTGATTTTAAACCATGCAGTTTCTCCTTGTTCTGTTTGAACAACAGCCTCCTGGTCTATGTACAGGTTCCTTATGAGTATAATTAAGTGTTCTGGAATTCGCGTTCTTCTCAATGTTATCCACAATTTGTTATGATCCACACAATAGAATACCTTTGCATAGTCAATAAAACACAAGTAAACATCTTTCTAGTATTCTTTGCTTTGAGCCAAGATATAGGTATGGTGGTGGATATTTCTATATACATATTTGCAAATGCTGCATGTATGCCTATGTATA
>NW_006921740.1:570024-598934 GCF_000298275.1 Orycteropus afer afer
TATATATATATATATATATATATATATATAATAGAGCATATAAGGGCCACAGTTATAGAAAAAACTTAGATATTGAGATTTAACCAGCAGACTGGAAGGCTAAAGACAATGACCTTGGGAGACATCTAGGTCATTTGGTAAAACACAG
Organism: Orycteropus afer afer; assembly: GCF_000298275.1. Classification (NCBI taxonomy): domain Eukaryota; kingdom Metazoa; phylum Chordata; class Mammalia; order Tubulidentata; family Orycteropodidae; genus Orycteropus; species Orycteropus afer. Next base: position 570,173 of record NW_006921740.1, read on the forward strand.
TGCATAAGGACAATGTTCTACATCCCAGTCTGGTGAGTAATATTTAAGGTCTTAAAAGCTTGTTAGTAGCCACCTAAGAAGCACCTATTGGTCTCTTCCTACTATTGGACTGTTCCCACCTAGAGCAAAGGAGAATAAAGGAAACTGAAGACTCAAGGAGGCAATTAGTCCAAAGGACTAATGGCCCACATGAACCACACAGTTGAATGCCTTTGCCTAGTCAATAAAACACAGGTAAATATCTTTCTGGTATTCTTCACATTCACCCAAGATCCATCTGACATCAGTAATGATATCCCTCATCCCACATCTGCTTCTGAATCTGGCTTAAATTTCTGTCAGTCTCCTGTTTTACACTGCTGCAATCAGTTTAAAATTATTTCAGCAAAATTTTGCTTCTGTGTGATATTAATTATAATGGAAACAAACCCAACTCACGGCCATAGAGTTGGTTCCAACTCATGGCAACCCAAATGTTATGTTGCATTTGGGTACATTGAGGCTAACCATAGCAACAACAAAACCCAAATGCAGCATAACTTCTGGTAAGATTGATGCAGCATCCTACATTACAGGTCTCATAGAGGTAACGTGCCCATTTTCAGGCATAAGTGCTATTTATCTCAGTCTACTGTTTTACATGATGTCCAGCTTTCAACAAAAAATTATGAGACACATGAGACAGTAGGAAAAAAATCTAACTGCTATCAAGACAACAACATTAATAGAACTAAATTCAGATATGTTAATTTGTTATAGCTACTGGGTAAGGAATGTAATAATCATTAATATATTAAAGGTTTTATTGGAAAAAGTGGATAATATGCATGACAGACACACATGAGGAAAGAATTTGTCAACTAAGATACTGAAAAAAAAAAACAGTTGTCATCAAGTTAATTTAATTCATGGCAATATCATGTTTTTCAGAGTGGAACTGCTCTCCATAAAATTTTCAATGGCTGTGATCTTTCAGGAAGGCATCTGACTGCTAAACAGAAGGTTGGTGGCTCAAACCCACTAGCCACTCTGTGGAAGCAAGACTGGACTTCTTTACTTCTTTACTTTTACTACTTTACTTCCATAAAGATTTACTGCATCGGAAACCCAATGGGAGTCATTATGAGTTGGAATCGATTTGTTGGCAGTGGGTTTGGGTTTGGTTTGGTGATCTTTCAGAAGTAGATTTCTTTCAGGGTACTTCTGGGTGAGTTTCAGCTACCAATCTTTCAGTTAGTAGCCAAGGTCTTAACTATTTGCACCATTAGGGATTGCTGAACTGAAGATGGGTCAATAGAAATTACTTACAGTGAAACATGAAGAGAAAAAGAATGAATAAATAAAACAAAACTAAGCCAACAGAACATCCAAGAGCTGCAGAGCTGCAGAAAAGAGAAATAGTGGACAAAAGAAAACTCAAAGACGTAATGGTGAGGATTTTCCAAAATTATTGAAAGATATCAAACACAGATCCAGGAAAAGTCAGAGAACACCAGGCAGGGCAAATCTCTGCCACTCTGCCCCCCTCACCCCCAAAAAATGTACTCTTAGAGATATCATATTCAAGCTCTCATAAATGAAAGATGAAGAGCAAATTTTGAAGGAAGCCAGAGAAAAGACACATTTCAGGCATAAGAACAAAAATAAGAATGACAGCAGACTGCTTATCAAAATGATGAAAGTCAAAGGCTATGGAGGAATATCTCTAAAGTGCTGAAGGGCAGGGCTTCAAACAAGGTAATTCCAGTCCAATCCCCTGGTGAAATTTTCACTTCCATCCCAGATGGATCAGAATCTACATGTTAACAAGATCCCCAAATGGTTTTATGTATACCACCTGGGGATCTATAAGGAGCACCTGGGGACCTTGTTGAATGTAGATTCTCAATCACTGTGTCTGGCATGGAAGTGCAAATCCTCAGCAGGAGCTTGAACTGGAATGAACCAGTTGAAAGCCCTACTGAAGATGGAGGGGGGGTGAATACGAATTATATACCATTCCACTGAATTCTATATTCAGTGGAAATAGCTTCGAAAAATGAAAGAAAATTAAGACTTTTCCAGATAAACAAAGATTGAGAAAATTCATTATCAATAGATATGCACTACAAGAAATGTGAACAGATGTTTTTCAGGTAGGACAGTAGAAACTTGGATCTTCACAGATAATGAAAGAGCATAAGAAATAGTCAAAAGTGAATGGATTGCAGAACTAATTCCACTTAACAGCATTTCAGGAGCATGACTTTAACCCAATCTGACTACACAGGCCACCTTATCTTCCCTGAACTGCTCTGGACAACATCTAGCATTCTAAAGTATAATAAGAATGGTTACTTATGCACTCCTTGGGAGGAAAATAAGTACAAGTAATCAAGTAGCAACAGTTAGGACCAAGTTGTTTAACAGCAAAGCATTTAACTGTGGTCAGGTCGGCAAAATCAAGTAAGTGGTAAATAAAAGAAAAATTCAAGGAAATAAGATAAACACTGAAAATCTAAAGAAAAAAAAAAAAAAAGAGCCATGGAAGGACAAAAGTTTTAAATCTGTTACTTTAACAATTTAAAATTAGTTAAGAAGAAAAATCATACCAGAATAATGTGTTTTAAGCCATTCTCATAAAGAACAAAATGTTTATATTAACACAGTATATAACTGTCAGTATTGGACAGTTCTTTAGAAAGAAAGAAAAACAAAACAAAACAAAACACACAAAGAGGCTGATGCTACCTCCCAACACAATAAGTGAAAAAATCCCACATTCCTGACATAGAGAAACGTCATCATTCTTCATATGTCTGCAGAACATTTTCAAAGATTGGTCATATACCTACCTATGATGAAAATTTCAGCAAATTCAGCAAATTCAAAGGGTCAAGATTTTATAGCTTACATTATCTGATTACAATCCAATAAATAAGAAAGACATACTTTAAAGATGATCAAGAAATTCACCTGAAATTTAAGAAATACTCTTTTAGAAAACATTTGGCTCAAAGAGGAAATTAAAAGGGAAATTGCTATCTTGAAAGCCATGAAAAGGAGAACTTTACAACATATCCCAGGACTCTGTGAAAACTGCAGGAAAATTTAATAGCAAAAATGCCTTTATTGTTAAACGAGGAAAACGAGAAATAAACTAATGCTAAAGCTAAGAAATTAGAAAAAGAACAATAGAGGGAATTAATATTATTATTTTTTTTTTTAAAAACCTCACTGCCACCTAGTGGATTCCAACTTATAGTGACCTCCATGGGGTTTCCAAGGCTGTAATTCTTTGCAGAAGCAGACTGCCTGCCTCATAATTTCTTCCCCAGAGCACCTTATTGGGTTTGAACCATTGAATGTTTTTTGGTTAGCAGTCAAATGCTTTAACCACTGCACCACCAGAGCTCCTCCATAAAGGTAAAGGGTTATAGTAATGGAACGTTGTTGTTGTTGTCAGGTGCTGTTGAGTCATCTCTGACTCACGGTGACCTTATGTACTCCAGAATGAAACACTGCCCAGTCTACACCATCCTCACAATCATTGCTATCCCTGAGCCTATTGTTGCAGCCACTGTGTCAATTCATCTTGTTGAAGGTCTTCACCTTCTTCCTTGACCCTCCACTTTACCAAGCATGATATCCTTCTCCAGGGAATGGTCCCTTCTTACAGCATGACCAAAGTAGGTGAGACGAAGTCTGGCCATTCTCGCTTCCAAGCAGCATTCTGGTTGCACTTCTTCCAGGATACATTCGTTTGTTCTTCCTGCAGTCCATAGTACTTTCAGTGTTCTTCATCAGTGCCACAACTGAAAAACATCAACTGTTCTTGGGTCTTTGTTATTCATTGTTCAGCTTTCCATGCATATGAGGCTATTGAAAACACCATGGCTTGGATTAGGTGCACCTTAGTCTTGAAAAAGAATGTTTAGCACTTTGAAGAGGTCTTTTGCAGCAGATTTGCCCTATGCAATATGTCTGATTTTTTGACTGCTACTTCTATGGGTATTGATTGTGGATCCAAGTAAAAGGAAATCTTCAACAATTTCCATCTTTTCTCCATTTATTGTGATGCTGCTTATTGGTCCAGTTGTGAGGAATTTTGTTTTATGTTAAGATGTAATCCATACTGCAGACTGTAGTCTTTAATCTTCATCAGTAAGTGCTTCAAGTCATCTTCACTTTCAGCAAGCAAGGTAGTATCATCTGCATACCACAGGTTGTTAATGAGTATTCTAATCTTCATGCTGTGTTCTTTTTCATATTGTCCAGCTTCTTGGATTGTTTCTCAGTGTGTAGATTGAGTGAGTATGGTAAAAGGATACAATCCTGACACACACTCTTCCTGATTTTAAACCATGCAGTATTCCCTTGTTTTTTTGAATGGCAGCCTTCTGTTCTATGCACCGGTTCCTTATGAGCACAATGAAGTACTCTGGAATTCCCATTCTTCTCAGTGTTATCCATAATTTGTTATGATCCACACAGTTGAATGCCATTGCACAGTCAATAAAACACTGGTCAATATCTTTCTGGTATTCTTTGCTTTCAGCAATGATATCCCTTGTTCCACATCCTCCTCCAGTTTCTATTTCTGGAAGTTCCTTGTAAACATACTGCTGCGGAAATTTTTGAATTATCCTCAGCAAAATTTTACTTGCATGTGATTTAATGATATTGTTTGATAATTTCCACATTCTGTTGGAACATCTTTTTTTGAAATGGGCATAAATATGAAACACTTCCAGGCAATTGGCCAGGTAGCTGTCTTCCAAATTACTTGTCATAGATGAGTAAACACCTCCAGTGTGGCATCCATTTGTTGAAACATCTCAATGGGTATTCTGTAAATTCCTGGAGCCTTGTTTTTAACCAATTCCTTCAGTGCAGCTTCAATTTCTTCCTTCAGTATCATGGTTCTTGCTCATGTGCTACCTCCTGAAATAGATGAACATTGACCAGTTGTATTTTGTACAATGACTCTGTATTCCTTTCATCTTCTTTTGATGTTTCCTGCATCAGTCAATATTTTGACCATAGAATCTTTCAGTGTTGCAACTCGAGGCTTGAATTTTTTTTCCAGTTCTTTCAGCTTGAGAAATGTCGAGCACATTCTTCCTTTTTGTTTTCTAACTCCAGATCTTTGCACATTTCATTATAATAATTGACTTTGTCTTCTTGAGCTGCTCTTTGAAATCTGTTCAGCTCTTTTATCTTGTCATTTCTTCCACTTGGTTTAGCTACTCTCAGTTCAAGAGCAAGTTTCAGAGTCTCTTCTGACATCGATTTTGGTCTTTTCTTCCTTTCCTGTCTTTTAAATGACTTTTGCTTTCTTCATGTATTAGGAAAGCAAAAAGTAGTAGAATATATAAAGAACTAAATAACTTATTATGTAGAACATGTACACATTTGATAAATAACCTTGATCTTAAAAAATGAATAACAGCAAAATAAAAAAAATCTGAGGAGGCAGAAAGAATAAATATTAAAATGACCAAAATTATTAGAATATAATACAATATAATACTCTATGGGAACAAATTAAAAACTCAAATAAACATTGGAAAAGACCTAAAACTATCTCTTTTTTTTTTTTTTTGGATGATATGATTGTAAACCTAGAAAACCCAAAGGAATCTAGTAAAATTTTCTAGAATTAAAGAGAATTGGTAGACAGATACAAACAATTGTGCAAAAAATATAGTGGAAAAGAAAACCCTATGGAATACTTAGAATATATATATAGCAAAAAAGGGAGGGTTAAGCAACAAAATTATACTAAAATGTGTAAAATAAGAAATGAGTAAGTGGAAAGATACACCATACTCTTATGTAGGAAGACTGAGTGTCAAAGGAATTTTAAATCTCCCCAAATTGTATGTGTATGTGTGGGTCCATTTCACTCAAAATCCCCAAAAAGTTTGTTTGTTTCTTTTTTTTTTTTTTTCTTATTTTTGGTAATTGAATAAAAAGATCTGAAGGGTTCTATAGAAAAGTAAATGCCAAAGAAAAGACAAGTAATTTAAAAAGTATAGAGATTGGACACAGGACTTCCTCACCACTTATTAGAACCCTGAATAAAGTCATTGTATTCAAGTCAGTATCCTATTGGATTCCTATTTGTATTGCACATTCAAATACATAATACAAATACATGAGTGAAAAATATGCAAAGTAAAGCAAAGCTCTTGCAAAAAAATCTAATAGATTATATATATTATATTGAGGCAGGAGAATTCCTAATCAAGATTGAGTAGCCAAAAGCTATGAGAGAAAAGACAGACATATTTGACTCTAACAATGAATAACTTTTAAGGCAAAGATGGTATGAAATACAGTAGACAATGATAGATTTGAAGAAGCATATGGAGAAAATAGATTTAATTTTTATGATGTACAGATTTCTTATAATTCGACAAGAGAAAGAGTAAGCCAATATAAAAATAACACAATATGAATGGGCAAATACACAGAGAAACAAATGTAAATGACCAAGAAATATGGAAGGAGTCTCAAACTTCCCAAAAGTGAGAGAAATGACAATTAAGCTAATAATAAGATATCACTTTATACCCACCAGATTGTGCAAAATTTTAAAGATCTGTGACATTTATTGTTGATGGAGTTGTGGGATGGGAAATGCCATGTGTATTCTCACAGAGCATGGATAGAATGAGAAATGTTACAGCCTTTTAGGGAAGCTGTCTGGCAATATCTATTAAAATTTAAAATATATATTACCTTTAGGCCAGCAATCTTTTTCCTGAGAATCTCTCAAAAGTAAAATCATCAGAACATAATGACTCATATAGGTAGTTCTCCTTTAGTTTTGGAAGTTGTTGATAATGTTTGTTGATTATTACTGGTGATTGGAATGCAAAAGTTAGAAACAAAAAGAATCATCAGTAGTTAGAAAATAGGCCCTGATGATAGAAATGATGCCAGAGATCCCATGATAGAATTAAGTAAGATCAACAATTCATTCATTGCAAATACCTTTTTTTTTGACAACATAAATGTTAGCCATACACATGAACCTCACCAGATAGAATACACAGAAATCAGATTGACCATATTTGTGGAAAGAGGGGATGGAGAAGCTCAATATCATCAGTCAAAACAAGGCCAAGAACTGACTATGGAACAGACTATCAATTGCTTATATACAAGTTCAAGTTGAAGCTAATGAAAATTAAAATAAGTCCATGAGAGCCAAAATATGACCTTGATTATTTCTCATCTCAATCTAGAGACCATTTAGAGAATAGATTTGACACACTGAACACCAATGACCAAAGACCAGATGAGTTATTGGATGACATCAAGAACATCAGAAATGAAGAAAGTAAAAGGCAATTTAAAGACAGGAAAGGAAGAAAAGACCGAAATGGATGTCAGAAGAGACACTGAAACTTGCTCTTGAACAGAGAGTAGATTAAAAAAAAAAAAAAAGGACAAAATGTTGAAATAGAGAACTGAATAGAAAATTTCAAAGGACAGCTTGAGAAGACAAGGTAAAGTATTATAATGAAATGCATAAAGACCTGGGATTAGAAAACCAAAAGGGAAGAACACACTCAGCATTTCTCAAGCTAAAAGAACTGAAGAAAAAATTCAGTCTTGAGTTGCAATATTGAAGGATTCCATGAGCAAAATTTTGAATGATGTAGGAAGTAACAAAAGAGGATGAAAGGAATACACAGAGCTCCTGTATCAAAAAGAATTGGTCAATGTCCAACTATTTCAGGAGATAGCATATGATCAAGAACCAATGGTATCAAATGAAGAAGTTGAAGTTGCACTGAAGGAATTGGTGAAAAACAAGGCCCCCAGAATTAATAGAATACCCATTGAGATGTTCCAACAAACTGATGGCGCTCTGGAGGCACTCACTCCATAGAATGCCAAGAAATTTGGAAGACAGCTACCTGGCCAATTGACTGAAAAAAATTTATATTTGTGCCCATTCCAAAGAAAAGTAATCCAACAGAATGTGGAAATTATCAAACAATACCATTAATATCACATGAAAGCAAAATTTTGCTGAAGAAAGATAAAAAAGTGTTTGCAGTAGTATATTGACAGGGAAATTCCAGACATGCAAACTGGATTCTGAAGAGGATGTGAAATGAAGGATATTATTGCTGGTATCAGATGCATCTTAGCTGAAAGCAGAGAATACCAGAAAGATGTCTGTCTGTATTTTATTGACTATGCAAAGGCATTCACCTGCATGGATCATAACAAATTATGGATGAAGTTTTGAAGAAAGGGAATTCCAGAACACTTCATTGTGCTCATGAGAACCTGTACATAGACCAGGCCATCATTTGAACAGAAGGGGATACTGCATGGTTTTAATGAGGAAAGGTGTGTGTCAGGATTGCATCCTTTTACCACACTTATTCAATCTGTATACTGAGCAAATAATCCAAGAAGATGGACTCAGGATTGGAGAACATCAGGATTGGAGGAAGAACAATTAACACCTTGCAGTGTGCAGATGACACAACCTTGGTTGCTGAAAGTAAAGAGGACTTGAAGCACTTATTGATGAAGATCAAAGCCTATAGTCTGCAGTATGGATTACATATCAACATAAAGAAAACAAAAATAACATAAAGAAAACAAAAATCCTCACAACTGGGCCAATAAGCAGCATTGCAATAAATGGAGAAGAAGAGATTAAAGTTGTCAGGGATTTCATTTTACTTGGATCCACCAGCAACACCAATGGAAGCAGCAGTCGAGAAATCAGATGTCATATTGCACTGGGCAAATCTGCTGCAAAAGACCTCTCTAAAGCACTGAAGAACAAAATTGTTACTTTAAAGGCTAAGGTGCACCTAACCCAAGCCAAGGTATTTTCAATCGTGTCATATGCATCATAAGGATGAATGAAGACGAGTTGATGCCTTTGAATTGTGGTATCAGCAGAGAATGCTGAAAATACCATGGACTGCTAGAATAAGAAATAAATCTGCCCTGGAAGAAGTGCAGCTGGAAGGCTCCTTGGAAGTGAGAATGGGCAGACTTTCTCTCATCTACTTTGGTTACGTTGTCAGAAGGGACCACTTCCTGGAGAAGGATATCATGCTTCGTAAAGTAGAGGGTCAGTGAAAAAAAGGAAGACCCTCAATGAGATGGATTGACACAGTGGCTGTAATGATGTGTTGAGGCATAGCAAGGATTGTGAGGATGGTGCAGGAATGGGCAGTGTTTCATTCTGTTGTACACAGTGTAACTATTAGTTGGAGACTTGACAGCACATAATAAGAAGAAGAAAGAGGAGGAGGAGGGAATTAATTGGAGGTATGCTGGTTTGTAAACAAAATTCCAGAAGGCATTGTTGATTGAGCAAAACATGATGCGGGGGGGGGGGAGGAATATATATATATATATATATATATAATATGACCATATTTTTGTTAAGTAATGATCAAAAAGTTCCTGTTTGTGTATATGCATGTGTATATCTGTATGTGATTGGAAAAAATAAAAAAGATACATACTAGATTATTAATATGGATTATCTGGCTAAATGAGAAGGAGCTCTGGTGGTATAGGGGTCAAAGCAAAGCATTTGGCTGTTAACCAAACAAAGGTCACTGGTTTGAACCCATCAGCTTCTCCACTGAAGAAAGATGGCACAGTCTGATTCCATAAAGTTTTACAGCCTTGGAAACCTAATGGGGGGTTGCTATTAGAATCAACTCGATGGTAGTAAGTTTGCTTTTTCTTGTTTTTTTGGGGGTGGTGGTGGTGGTAAATGGATGAGCTGGGAATTGATATATGTAGAAGAGAGGAAATCAAGCCAAAAAAGCAAAAGAGCAAACATGCCAAAAAACACCCACAGAAGACTGCACACATGCACCTATGCTTGAAATAATCACATACTTGGATTTATAAAAATGTGTGAATGTGTGCTGTTCATATATAAAGAACCCAGTTAATAGTAGCTATTCTAACTCAAAGATAAATTCTTCTTTTCAAGGAAAATTTGCTTTTCCATTTGTTCCCCTGCCTTAACACATTCTCCAGGAAGGAAATTCTCTTTCCATGGCATAGCCATTCATCTCAGAAAGAGCATGCAGAAAGCCTGCAACATATGTCTGGAAATGAATATCTCTTTGGGGTTTCTACCTCTTCCTCTTCTCGTCCCTGCTTCCTTTCTTGAAGTGACTCCCAGGCTAACCTTTGTACGCAAAACAAATCAGGCCATTTTGGGCAGAACTTCCAAGGTGTCATGCTGTGGCTCATCTCTGTATAGATTAAGTCTAGAAGGTGAATTGTTCCACCACAAATATCTAGGAAAATAAATAATTGTCCTTTTGATCATATGTCTTAGAATTTTAGAAGTGGACAGGACTGGTTGGTTCAACCAGAGCCATTCATTCTATACAAATACTTTCTAGCTGGATTGATAAAAAACAAAAACAAAAAACAAAAAAACAAACTCATTGCCCCTTAGTTGATTCCAGTGCATAGTGACTCCCTTTGAATTTCTGAGGCAGTAAATCTTTACGGAAGTAGATTGCCCAGTCTTCCTTCTGTGGAGTGGCTGGGGGGTTTGAACAGCCAACCTTCTGGTTAGCAGTCAAATACCTTACACACTATGCTGCTAGATTGATAGGGAAAATCTTGGGTGCTGTGAAATTTTCCTTTCTCCAAATCCTGTGGTGCAATTTCCTGTAAGGATGACCTTCTTTTAGCCATTGTCCTCCTCATATCATTGCTGTCTCTCTCAATGTCCAGCAATTCCAGAAGCTTGTTGTTCCTTTTATCAGCTCTGACTCATGACGACCTTCTATATACCAAACCAAACTCACTGCTGTGGAGTCAGATCCAACTCATAGCCACCCCTCCTTGGGTTTCTGAGGCAGTATCACTATGGAAGAAGATTGCCCAACCTTCCTTCCAAGGAGTGGCTGGTGGGTTTGACTGCCAGCCTTCTGATTAGAGGTCAAATGCCCTGACTTCTATATAATAGAACAAAATGTTGCCCAGTTCTGTGCTCTGTCCATGATTAGTGTTAATAGTGGACTGACTCATTGTTTTGGCTATCATGCTCATCTATTTCATTGAGAGTTTCCCTCATTTTCTTGATCTTCTACTTTATCAACCATTTTTTTTTTCCTAGTGATTGGTCTTTCCTGATGACATATCCAAAGAAAGCAAGTTGAAATGAAGTCTCACCATCCTCTCTTCTTCAGAGCATTCTGGTTTTATTTCTTCAAGATTAGTTTGTTTGTTTTTCTGGCAGTTCATGGTACATTTAACATTTTTCCCAACATTGTAAGTTAGTGTCTGTTCTGGTTACCTAGTGCCACTCTGACAAGAAATATATACCACATATGGGATGGTCTTAACAAACAGGAGTTTATTCTTACAATTTGGAGGCTTTAAGTCCAAGTTCAAAGTGCCAGGCTCTAGGGGCTGGGTATAAGCCCCTCAACCTTGGGGTCCAGCTCTACTTCCTGCTCCCAGCCCACTGGAGCTAGAGGTGTTTCTTCACTCAGACAGCTGCTGGCTGCTGAAGCTGAGAAATCCCAAGGTTGACAAGTAAAAAGGCACAGTCCCAATGTTACCAAACCACATGGCAGACCATAAACTTAAGTCTATTGTAAGTCCTAAGATTGGCAGAGCATAGCAGACATGGCTACATGCAGGGTCCAAGTGTGCCATAGGCTAGAGACCATTCTCAAAGCTTCTCCTTATATACAGGAAGCAGACCACATGCCCAAAGGCAGCTACCCAGCTTCTCATAGTAGATTCCACCATGGAGTTGATTACCAGTCTCCTCATGGGGAATACTATATCTGCCAAGCCACTCAACCAGGCCCAGTCAAGTTGACACACAAACATAACCACCACAGTGTCTAAGGCACTTGACTGCTAACCAGAAGGCTGGCAGTTCAAACTAGGGACTCCTCAGAAGGAAGGCTGGGCAATCTACTTCTGTAGTCATGTTGTTGTTGTCGTTGTTGTTATGTGCCGTAAAGTCGGACCCGACTCATAGTGAGCCCTCCTTGGGTTTCTGAGGCAGTATCACTACGGAAGTAGATTGCCCCATCTTCCTTCTGAGGAGTGGCTGGTGGGTTTGAACCGCCAGCCTTCTGGTTAGCAGTCAAGTGCCTTAGCCACTATGCTACCAGAGCTCCCAAGGAAACCCATACCACCTCAGAAACCCAAGGAGGGGTCGCTATGAGTCGGGTCTGACTTGATGGCACATAACAACAACAACAGCATAGGTTGAATGTACTGGTTCTTCTCCTGTCTTCCTTTTTCACTGTCCAGAAGCTTAGAAGATCCTTTTTCTGTTACCTTTAGTTCCCTAAATCATGAAATTCTTGGGTCAAATACAGCGTAAATATAAGAAGCCAAGAGAACTAACTTGAGTTACCTTCAGCCAGTCCATGCTTTTTACTGCTTATGACCCCATGGCGTCCTTGATGTTTACAGGATTTTGGCTGGTTCTACATTCCATGCTCACATCTGCCTGCCTCCTCCAGTCTCCTTGTGGTGGAGCAATTTCCTTCACTTCAAAGGAAGCTCCAGGTGCAGAGAAGACTCCAGGGGTGTGGTCCCGCCTCAGAATCTGGCTCCTTTTCTTTGCTAAAACATTTATTCTCTTCATCTCTATCCCAAGTTGACTTTTGGAACTTTTCCTAAATTCATTCATTTGCTTTTGAACTTGGAGAGTGAGAAAGAAATGTATTCCTCTTTCCTCAAATCATTGAGCTCAGTTTTGTTGGGATATTCCAAATTGATTAGCTATAGACAGAAGCAAGAGGGATAATGACACATACCACTAAAGAATAAAGGGCTGTAATTTGAAGTGTGAAAAATAAATTGTGGAAAATCAGTGTAAAAATGGCCTCTACTAAATCATGAGAAAATACAAAACTGTTGTTTGAAGCCATCAGTTGTTGGGATGGTTTCCTATGCAGCAATAGTTAGTGCTGCTTTTTCCCTTCTCACTCCATAAAACAAAACAAAACGTAAACAGCCATTTGCCACCAAGTCTGACTCATGACTCCCCTACATGTGTCAGAGTAGAACTGTGCTCCGTAGAGTTCTCAATGGCTGCCTTTTTGGGAAGTAGATCACCACACCTTTCTTCAGAGGCACCTCTGGGTAGACTCCAATTTCCAACCTTTCAGTTAACAGCCAAGCACATTAACCGTTTGGACCATGCAGGGACTGCTCTTTCACCAAGAGGTAAGGACTATTTCCTCACCTGTGTGAATCTACCCAGGCTGGCCTTCAGACATGCGTGACTTCCAGAGCCTAAGCATTAAGTGGCTTTGCAGCATCCACTATTGGAACCTTGGGGCTACCATGTTGTAAGGAAGCTCAGTCTAGCCTCCTGGTGAATGAGAAGCCTTAGGAGGAGAACTGAGACTCTAGCCAATATCCAGAACCAACTGCCAGAAGCGTGAGTGAGGCACTTGTGGGCCTTTCAGCTTAAAGCAGGTTCATATGTAATCCCAGGTAAACCAACAGAGGTATGGCTCAGACAAACCACAGAATTGTGGGAAATAATTAATGGTTGTTGTTTTAGCCACCGAGTTTTGGAGTGGTAATTAATGCAGTGATAACTGATTGATACAGAGACTTTGACATTTTAATTTTCATTGTTTTCTAGTTTTCTGTGTATAATGAAAAATAATCTTTTTTTTTCCCCCTTAGAAACCCAAGAAAATACATTCCCTACACAGACACAAAGAGCTTCTCTATACTATAATGCAAATGTTAGTAGGGAACAGGAGCAAAGGCAGACTCTTGACCTTACTTTTTTCTACTCTTCTATATCCTTCACTCAGGACAGCACCATATAACCAGTGTGAGGGTGCGACGTGTTGATCAAACCAAGTATTTCATAGTGACACCTATTGCTGTTTTTATCTCATTTTGTAGATGAGATGATTCAGCTTACATGGCCTGTTCTGCAGAATCCCTTGTGGATTCACTTTTTCAAATGCCTGGAGGAAGAAACAATCTATCCTGTTGGTGGAATACTGAGTTCATGATCAAGGGTGTAGTGATTGTAGTAATAACAGCAGCAGCTAATGTTTTTTGAAAACTTCTCCATGTGCCAGTCATTATGTCACTCACTTTACATGACTTAACTAATCTAGGCAATTAGTTATGAGTCACTTCCATTTTACAGATTAGAAAACTGAGGCACAGAGGGGTTAACTGACTTGCCCAAGCTAACAGAGTTAATTAAACACCTTGGCTCTCAATGCAAGTAGAATTATCATTACTGCTGGAAGCTTTAAACCAAGATGTGTTAAACATACTCACTTAAAAGATTCCTTAACTAGAAATCACCCACACCTTGCAATCTCCAAAATGCAAACTCCTTATTATTCAACAAACCAGTATTATTGAGAGCATAATATATGTCTGAGCTTGTGCTAGGTACTGTAGAAATTTATAAATGTATAAGTTATAAAACAAGAAACAGCATCGTGTAAGAATCTCAACTCTTGAGGTACTTACACTATTATGAAGAGATCAGAGTTATACAATGAAATGACCAGAGAGTAAGACAAGATATAATTGAAAAAGCAAAGGCATTCTGAGACCTTACCTTCTTACAGGGGAGAATCTCAATCATATTCCAAATCTCCTTTTTCTCCTTCTCAGAGTGAAACCACAGCTTTCATTTTTCGGATGCCACGGCACTAAATGATGGTTCAGTAGGCCAGACTAACCTGTATTAATAACTAGAATAATCTCCAGAAAAGAAAATTTACTTTGGGATTTAAGATGATCAAAACTGATTACTTCTCAAGAGGCTTAGAAGCCCAAAGCTGTAAACACAGCTGGGGAAATACTTGAATTCAGTTCCATAAAACTCCTGTGAATAATCCATCCTTCTGCCTAATGACATGGATTCATGCTACAAACGTGCATCTATAGGAAATCAGTAAATATTTTTACAAAACCTTGTTGGTGAAAAGAGAAGAAAAATGTACAGAGATATGCCCACCCACATCATCTATGTGTGGTGTAAATTGTTGTTGTTGTTAGGTGCCGTCGAGTCGTCTCCCACTCATAGTGACCCCATGTTCAGCTGAACGAAACACTGCCTGCTCCTGCGCCAGCTCCACGATCCTTGCTATACCTGAGCCCATCGTTGCAGCCACCATGTCAGTCCATCTCATTGAGGGCCTTCCCCTTTTTAATTGTCCCTCCAATTTACCAAGCATGGCTTCCTTCTCCAGGGAATGATCCTTTCTTACAACAGGACCAAAGTAGGTGAGACAAAGTTTGGCCATTCTTGCTTTCAAGAAGCATTCCGGCTGCACTTCGTCCAGGACAGATTTGTCAGTTCTTTTAGCAGTCCATGGTACTTTCAGCATTCTTCGCCAACACCACTACTCAAATGCATTGACTCTTCTTCGGTCTTCCTTTTTCACTGTCCAGCTCTCACATGCATATGAGGCAACTGAAAATACCATGGCTTGTGTCAGGTGTACCTTAGTCTTCAAGGAAACATCTTTGCTCTTCAGCACTTGAGAGAGGTCCTTTGCAGCAGATTTGCCCAATGCTATATGACAGCTGATGTATTGACTGCTGCTTCCATTGGTGTTGATTGTAGAACCAAGTAATATGAAATCTTTGACAACTTCAATATTTTCTCCATTTATCATGATGGTGCTTATTGTTGTGAAGAATTTTGTTTTCTTTATATTGAGGTGTAATCCATACTGCAGACTAGTCTTCAGTCTTCATCAGTAAGAGTTTCAAGTCATCCTCACTTTCAGTGAGCAAAGTTGTGTCGTCAGCATAACATAGGTTGTTCATGAGTCTTCCTCATGCCACATTCTTCTTTGTATAGTCCAGCTTCTCAGATTATTTGTACAGCATACAGAATGAATAAGTATGGTGAAAGGATACAATTCTGATGCACTCCCTTCCTTATTTAAACCATACAGTGTCCTTTTAGGAGCTCTGGTGGTGTAGTGCCTACGGCATTTGACTGCTAACCAGAAGGCTGGAAGTTCAAACCTACCAGCCACTCCTTGGAAGAGAGATTGGGCAATCTACTTCTGTAGTAATACTGCCTCTGAAACTCAAGGAGGGGTTGCTATGAGTCAGATCCAACTTGACAGCAGTGAGGTTGGTTTTAGTTAGTGTCCCCTTATTCTGTTTGAAAGACAGCCTCCTGGTCTATGTACAAGTTCCTAATAGCATAGTTAAGTGTTCTGGAATTCCCATTCTTCTCAATGTTATCCATAGTTTGTTATGATCCACACAATCAAATGCTTTTGCATAGTCAATAAAACACAAGTAAACCTCTTTCTGGTATTTGCTTTGAGCCAAGATCTCTCTGACATCAACAATGGTATCCCTTGTTCCACGTTCTCTTCTGAATCCAGCTTGCATTTCTGGAAGTTCTCTGTCAATATACTACTGCAACCATTTTTGAATTATCTCCAGTAAGATTTTACTTGTGTGCAACATTAATTATATTGTTTGATAATTTCCACATTCTGTGGGATTACCTTTCTTTGGAATAGGTACAAATACGGATCTTTTCCAGTCAGTTGGCCAGGTAGTTGTCTTCCAAATCTCCTGGCATAGCCAAATGAGTGCCTCTAGTGTGGCATCCTTTTGTTGAAACATCCCAATGGGTATCCCGTCAACTCCTGGAGCCTTGTTCTTTGCCACTTCTCTTAGTGCAGCTTTGACTTCTTCCTTCAATACCATTGGTTGTTGATCATATGGCACCTCCTGAAATGGATGAAGATCGACCAGTTCTTTTTGGTACAGTGAGTCTGTGTATTCCTGCCATCTTCTTTTGATGTTTCCTGCATCATTCAATATATTGCCCATAGAATCTTTCAATATTGCAACTTGAGGTTTAAATTTTCAGCTTGAGAAATGCCAAGCATGTTCTTCCTTTTTGGCTTTCCAACTCCATGTCTTTTCATATTTCATTATAATAATTGACTTTGTCTTCTTGAGCTGCTCTTTGAAATCTTCTGTTTAGCTCTTTTATCTTGTCATTTCTTCCATTTGCTCTAGCTACTCTCCATTCAAGGCCAAGTTTCAGAGTCTCTTCTGACATCCATTTTGGCCCTTTCTTCCTTTCCTGTCTTTTTAATGACCTTTTGCTTTCTTCATGGATGATGTTCTTGATGTCATCACATAATTAATCTGGTTTTCAGTCATTGGTGTTCAATGCATCAAATCTATTCTTTAAGTGGTCTCTAAATTCAGGAGGGATATAATCAAGGTCATATTCCAGCTCTCATGGACTTGTTTTAATTATCTTCAACTTCAACTTGGGCTTGCAAATAAGCATTTGATAGTCTGTTCCCCAATCGGCTCCTGGCCTGGTTTTGGCTGAAGATATTGAGCTTCTTCATTACCTCTTGCCATAGGTGTAATCAATCTGATTCCTGTGTACTCCATCTGGTGAAGTCCACATGTATAGCTGCCATTTGTGTTGTTGAAAAAAGGTATTTGCATTGAATAGGTCGTTGGTCTTGCAAAATTTTATCATGCAATCTCCAGCATTATTTCTATCTCCAAGACCAAATTTTCCAAATACCAGTGATTCTTCTTTGTTTCCAAGTTTTACATTCCAGTCACCAATGATAATCAGCACATCTTGATTGCATGTTTGATAAATTTCAGACTGCAGACATTGATAAAAATTTCAACTTCCTCACCTCTGGCTTTGGTAGTTGGTGTGTAAATTTGAATAATAGTATTAACTGGCTTTCCTTGTAGGCATATGGGTATCATTCTACCACTAACAACATTGCACTTCATGATAGATCTTGAAACATTCTTTGTGATGATGATCGTCACACCATTCCTCCTCAATTTGTCATTTCTGGCATAGTAATTCATATGGTTGTCTGCTTCAAAATGGCCAAAACTGGTCCATTTCAGCTCACTAGTGCCTAGGATATCAATCTTTATGCGTTCCATTTCATTTTTGACAACTTCCAATTTTCTAGATTCATACTTTGCACATTCCATGTTCCTGTTATCAATGGATGTTTGCAACTGTTTCTTCTCACATTGAGTCATGCCACTTCAGCAAATGGAGGCCTTGAAAGCTCTATTTTATCCATATCATTAAGGTAGGCTCTACTCTGATGAGGAAGCTTTTTCTCAGTCCTATGTTGAGTGCCTTCCGACCTGAGGGGCTCATTTTCTGGCACTGTATGGAACAATGTTTCAGGGCTGTTCATAAAATTTTCCAGTAATATATCAGAGAGGGCCTGCAGGAACAGCTAGGGGGAAGCCCAGGAAGTGGTGTAAATGGCTCTCTCATTTTGTTGAAGTCAAGGCAAAAGGATTATGTTTAGCCTAGCCACTAAATTGTAACACAAGAATGTTATGTAATCAAATCTACCAAAATTACATTTATTGTCTCAAAATTTAGAGTGCCAAGAGAAATACTTTTTCTCTTTTTAAATTTATTGTGGTAAAATACACATAACTAAAATTTGCCATTTTAACCAGTCTTAAGAGTACAATTCAGTGACATTAATTACATTCCTCATGTTGTCCAACTTTCACCATTATCCATTCCCAAATGTTTTTCATCACTCTAAACAGAAACTCACCACCTTCTAAGGAGTAATTCCCTATGAACAAGTGGTAGTTTCTTAAATGTTAGCTGCAATGTGGAATATGACATTCTATCTGCAAACATTTCTTGTTTTGTTACATGAATGCCCATTGGTTTCGCTTGCATTTTGAATGGATGTTTGACTCATGCATGATTTTGCACCATCATGCGTTGCTCATATGGAAATAGTAGTTCACTGAGAAGTATTTTTGATTGGATGAAAAATATTCTACTATTTGTTGACAGACCTGGACTGTGTCAATTTTCTCTATATAGAATCAATTTGACTTATCAAAACCTTATTTCTAGAGGGACTGAAGAAAACAAACAAACAGCAATGGCCATCAAACTAATTCTGACTCATGGTGACCCCATGTGTGTCAAAGTAGAATTGTGCTCCACAGGACTTTCAATGGCCGATTGTTTAGAACTAGATCACAGCCTTTTCTTCCAAGGCAACTCTGGGTGGATTTGAACCTCCATCTTTTTGGTTAGCAGTTGATCATGTAAACCATTTGTACCACTCAAGGACTCCCATATATTGTATTAACAGTGGGATCGGAAGTGTAGGTTATTTCTTTATGCCTATTATGTTCTTGAAGCTTTTCAAAATAACATATACTGTTTTTTATAGTTAAAAAAAGTTCTGAATTTTTTTTTAAAAGCAAGCTACTCAATTTTCTTACTGATAAGCATTCCTACAACATTTAAATTGAATTGCCCTTAACTACTGAACCTTCTGAATAAACCTTTGTCTTCAGTGCAATTTAAAATAATTTTTCCTTCCAGGAGAATTCCTACGATCAGTTTCCACTGACATCAAGAAATATGTGTCAAAGTTGAGAATGTTTTGGCACAGGAATGAAGCCTTGCAAAAAAGTGACTCTGAGGAGGGAAGAAATTATGCCTTAAAAATTTCTTTTTCAGATGACTTGCTGTGTAGTTCATTAGCGAGGGACACAAAAAGTACTTTCTAAAATAATAATGGCTCAGAATCTTGTTCTTTGAGATAACAAGGCTCTGTTTTTGCAGGTGGCCTTGTACTCAAAGAACAAAAACTGGAAACATCCATTGAATTGCCCTGTTTACATGCGTTGAGTCATGCTAATGGAGAGAGATAATCGAGCCTTGGTTACAGAGCCTTTTATGTAAAGGAAAAGGGCTAGATTCAGCTTCACTGACCCCCAAATGCATACACTTTTCATGTCCCTCTACAAAAGCACATATCCTATTGGGCAGGAGTTCCAAGGCAGCGTTGGCCAATAGAAAGGGACTATGAGCCATAAATGCAGACCCCACAGAGAATTTTAAATTTTATAGTAACCACATTAAAGCAAGTAAAAAGAAACAAGTGAAATTAATTTTAATACTATATTTTATTTAAAGATATCCAAAATATTACCATTTTAATATTAAAAAATTTATTTAGATGTTTTATGGTCTTCTTTTTTCTTCTTTTGGACTCGTGTTGTGTGCTGCCAAGCCTATCAGGACTCATAGTGACCCTGTAGTTCAGACTAGAGCTAAGCCTGTGATATGCAGTGTGGAGTTTACACTTCCAGCATCTCACTGTGGACAAGTCACGTTTCAAGGGCTCAAGAGTCACGTGTGAGTAGTGGCTACCTTATTGTACAGTGCAACTCTAAGATGAAAATGCTAGCAGGATTATAGGATTTTTTTTTTTTATTGTGATTTGGGTGAAAATTTACAGAGCAAATACACTTTCCATACAGCAGTTCACATACACTTTGTCTCATGACATTGACCACAATTTACTACAATACAACATCTCCCCTCCTACTTCCTCCCGATAGTTACTTCTTCCTTGTGTCCATCCCTCCATGCACTCCTGCCCCCTGAGCTGTCTCCCTGTGCATAATCAGCCCTTCTTTCTCCCATGCTTGTTCTTTCTCTCCAAGGAGTATATCTACCTCAGGTAAATGTTCAGCTCATATGCCTGTCTACTGCTTGGCTGGAAGCCACAGGCATGGGTTCAATTCCAGACCTAAAGGGCAGCTAGGGGCCATAGTCACAGTGGTTCCACCATGCTCTATCGGACCAGCAAAACTGATCACCCCCTTTTTTTTACCAAATGATTTTGAGTTTTGTTCCCCATTGTTCTCCCTGTCTATCTAGGATCTGATTATAAGATTGTTTTTAAAAAAATTTTATTGAGATAATGTACATACAATAAAATTACTCTTTTAAGTATATGAATTCAGTGGTTTTCAGTATTTTTACAAGATTATGTAACCATCACCAATATCTAATTTCAGAACATTGTGTCTTTGCAAGAAACTATTTTTTTTTCATCTGTGTCATAAGCAAGTGAGATGAGTTATTTAGTAGTAAATGTAATTATTATTATTGCTGTATTGTATCATCAAAGCAACCCTTTGGACAGAATAGAAACTGCCCTATGAGGTTTCCTTAGTTGTAATTTTTATAGGAACAGATCACCAGGTATTTTCTCCCACAAAGTGGCCGGTGGGTTAGCACCCCTGACCTTTTGTTTAGCAGCAAAGTGCCATTGTGCCACTAGGGCTTCTAATAATAATTATACTTATATACAGTTACTGAGTGTTTTATATATCAGCTCATTAGCCTTCACATTGGCAGTAGAGGGTAGGTGATATTACCATCATCTCCATCTTATGGGTGAGGACTCTGGCATGGAGAGGTTAAGTAATTTGCCCAAGATTCCACAGGTTAGGGTCCATGCCATTAACCACTAACATAAGTTACCTCATTTGTTTTCATCCCCCAATAGGAGGCAATTGCTAGTCTCCTCTAGACACTAATTCCCCAAGAGTCGTCCCCATACCACCTGCATCTACATCACGTGGAAACATATTAGGAATGCAGACTCTTAGGCCCTAACCTAGATGAACTGAATCACAAACTCTGGGGGTGGAGCCCAGGGATCTGTGTTACAACATGCCCTCAGGGTGACTCTGATGCATGCGGAAGTTTGAGAACCTCTCTGTTCTACAACAAACATCACATGACCAAAGTTTATGGAAAAACTTCTATGGATCATAAGCAGAATTGAGTGCATTCATTCTGAGGATGCAAAGTTTTAAAAGATATCCCAGTAAGGAGCTCTGGTGTTACAGTGGTTAAAGTATTGCACTGCTAAGAAAAAGGTCGGCAGATCGAAATCACTAGGTGCTCCATAGGAGAAGGATGAGACAGTCTGCATCCATAAAGATTCACAGCCTTAGGGGCAGTTCTACTCTGTTGTATATGGTCACTATGAGTCGGAATTGACTGGGTGGCAGTGGGTGGGTCCTCCCAGTGATTAGAGTTGAGTGAATTTGATAAATGGGTGAATTGTCACTACCACTTTATGTGTTACAGACTAGAACTGCCCCACAGGGTTTTCTTTGTTGTAATCTTAAAGAGAGCAGATTGTCAGGCCTTTCCTCTCCAATGTCCCTGGGTGGGTTCAAACTGTCAACCTTTAGATTGGTGGTCGAGGTGTTCTTGTGCCACCCAGGGACCTTCACATTCAGTGTAATACACTCTAAGTCAGGGCATGCATATGATGCTTTACCCACATGGGACCGGAAATACCAGTGGAAATAACTTCTGAGCTTCCAATAAACTTTGAAAGCCAACAGCAGTTTATAGATGTTCAAGTATATTTGTTATTCATGTTACTTTCAAGAGAAATTCCAAATTCCACAGCATGATCTACAAAACACTTTATCAGCTGGCTGTTGCTTATGTCCCCAATGTCATCTTTACTGTACATCTTTGCTAATCAAAGTGTGGTCCCCAGAGAGCATGGACATTACCTGGGAACTTGTTAACAACGCAGAATTTCAGAGCCCACTCTTGACCTACCAAATCAGAATCTGCATTTTAAGAAATCCTGTTTGATTTATGTGTGTTAAAGTTTCAGAAACACTGCTCTAGCTACTCCAAACAGATTTACTGCTACCTAAACTGGCTATGCACTCCTCGGAAGGAAGATGGGGCAATCTACTTCCGTAGTGATACTGCCTCGGAAACTCAAGGAGGGGTCACTATGAGTCGGGGCTGACTCAACGGCAAACAACAACAACAACAACAACAAACTGGCTATGAGGAGCTCTGGTGGTGCAGGACTAGTAAGGGCATTTGGCTGCTGACCAAAAGGTCTGCCATTTGAACCCTGGTAGCGTAGTGCATAAAGCACTTGACTGCTAACCAGGAGGCTGGCAGTTCAAATCCACCAGCCATTCCTTGGAAGGAGGGTTGGGCAATCTACTTCTGTAGTGATACTGCCTAGGAAACCCAAGGAGGGGCAGTTGCTGTGAGTTGGGTCCGACTCAACGGCACACAACAACAATAACTACAGCTGCTCTGTGGGATAAAGGCCTTGGAAACCCTATGGGGCAGTTCTACTCTGCCCTACTGTGTGTCTATGAGTTGCAATCAATTAGATGACAGTGGGTATGGTATGGCATAAACGGGCTATGCAATATTATCTGGGCAGCATGCTCTTTTGCCTTTCCTGACCCCAGACAAGTTAGAAATTCCCTGCTATGGATACCTTTATGAAAGCACTCTTAGTGTTGTTGTTGTTGTTATGTGTCGTCAAGTTGGACCTGACTCATAGTGACCCCTCCCTGGGTTTCCGAGGTGGTAACACTACAGAAGTAGATTGCCCAACCTTTCTTCTGAGGAGTGGCTGGTGGGTTTGAACCACCAGCCTTCTGGTTAGCAGTCAAGTGCCTTAGGCACTATGCTACCAGAGCTCCTACTCTGAGTATAGCTTACTTATTAATATTTTAAAATATATTTTTCATTATGGTAAATATATAGGTAACAAAACATTTGCCATTTCTACAATCTTCACGTGTAGACTTCAGTGACACTAAGTATGTCCATCATGTTGTTCAACCATCTTCATGAATCATTACTGAATTTTTCCATCACCCTTAATAAAAGCTTAGTGTCCCCTGTTGTTATTGTTGTTATGTGCCGTCGAGTCAGACCTGACTCATAACGACCCCTCCTTGGGTTTCCAAGGCAGTATCACTATGGAAATAGATTGCCCCATCTTCCTTCCAAGGAGTGGCTGGTGGGTTTGAACCGCCAACCTTCTGGTTAGCAGTCAAGTGCCTTAGCCACTATGCTACCAGAACTCCCTAGTGTCCCCTAATGTGGCTTATTTTTTTGTTTGATTGTTGATCTGTTGTCTAAAGTACTAAATTATGAGCCTCTTAAGGGCAGAGGGATAGTTTTATTTTTCTCTGTAATTTGCAGAGATTCAAGGCCTACTCACTGCCTTGTACTTAAGGATGCTCAATGTTCATTTGATGAAACAATGGATGGATGAATGATATATACGAAATAACCAATGTAGATTCAACGCCTTCAGTGACTTTTACCTAAGAACTTATTTTCCTGGCTGTCTCACACAATTCTGTGAATTTTATCTTAGGATTTTCTACTAGGCCATACATAGTTTTAGTCAGTTGACTGGTTAGAGTCAGACAGAATCAGACAGAAATTTAGGGTAGGAGGTGACTGGGGTATAGCTAGGAGTCACGGAGAAAATCTTTGTAGTTTCTGCTTTTGAAAAGCTTAAGTAATGATTTTTCATTATATTTTGCTTTACTGGATCACGCTCAAAAGAAAGGCATTGATTTGAAAAGAAATAAGCTCTGGGGCCTGAGTCTAGTGCCAATCAGCAGCAAATTGCTTTGGGCATCCCATTTGACCTCTCTGGTGCTCAGTCTCCTCATCCATACATGAGGGAGTCAGTCTAATCAAGCCCATAGGTCTTTTTAAATGCCACAGTTCCCTAACGTGCTGGTATGTAGGTTCCTTTGGAAATTAAGATTTATTTGAATAGATCTCTGGAGGTTAATAATCATAACCTATTTTTCCTGGAGTTTTCATAATCTAGTTCCAGACAGATTACATTAGTTGTATGTTTTTCTTATTTCTCTCTATATTTTTAAAATACATTTTATGTTTTAGAGCAGGTTCAGGTTTACAGAAAAATTGTACTTGATGTACAGAGAGTTCCCATGTTCCCACTTTCACTTATTATTAACATCTGGCACTAGTGTGGTTCATTGATTATAGCTGATGAACCAATATTAATGCACTATTATTAACTAAAGTGCATAGTTTACATTAGAGTTCACTCTTTGTGTTGCACAGTTCTATGGGTTTTCAGAAATGCATAACTACATCTATTTACCATCACAAGACCATGCAGAATAGTTTTGAAGGGGTGTTATTAATAGATATTTAAAAAATATTATTTGTTGTATATTTAGTTTTTCATGAGAAGAAAGTCATTTAACAGAATCTGCTTTGGAAAGTTGTATGTATGTCGTAGGCTAGAAAGAGTAGATCTTGATCAAGACACAATAAATCCAAGGTTGTTCTGAGTGAGTAAGTTCTTTAGAAAATCTATTGAGTTTTCAAAGGGTGCATGGATTAGAAAATACTGACAATTTTCAAAACACTAGCCTTGCATTTTAATGCCCCGGTGTCGTGGGAGTGAACAGTAAACTACTGTTGGCGCACACTGGGCCACTCATCACACATGAAGTATGTTGACCTGATGGTGTGTGGAGACTACAGCTCCCCTTGTTTCCTCCATCACTCCCTTACCCAAGGGCTAGCAATGAACCATTATCTCAGATTCTGACATCTGAAGAGAGATTCTGAATGCCAGGAAGGAAGTTTTCCAAATCTTATTACAACAGGATACAGTAAAGAAAACAAAGGAGGAAACTCACAAGAGGAAAAAGGTTTAAAAGCATAAATGAAAAATACTTCTGAGAAAAACAAGATACCCCTAATGTAGTGAAGTTCTTTGTGTTTACTGGGAATAACATCACTGCCAGAGAGACTAGACTACAGGACCCATGGGGCTGAAGCATGTGTTGCTGACAAGATTGCTCACCATTGTCTATGTCACAAGACTTTAAAATCTGACCATGTAAGTGGAAGTCAATAGCATTTTCTTTTACAATTTCATTTCTCTTAGAAGTAAAATATTATTCCTTGGGAGGAGAGTGTTAATGGGTTTTGTCCAGTTGCACAAGAAAGATGGAAACAACTTATCCTTTCATAACCCAGAGATTAGGGAAAATGTTGTATGGTGATTTTCAGCCTTAAAGAGTTTTAATAACTTACTCTAGCTTTAGGCTAGAAAAGATTTCAAAATGATGTGCTGACATCATCACTCAAGATTCATCTGTTTTGGTGGTAGCGTAGTGCCTAAGGCACTTGACTGCTAACCTGAGGTTCAAACCCACCAGCCACTTCTTGGAAGGAAGGTTGGGCAATCTACTTCCATAGTGATACCACCTTGGAAACCCAAGGAGGGGTCTCTATGAGTCGGGTCCGACTAGATGGCACATAGCAACAACAAGTGCTTCTATAACAGACATATCACAAATGTATGGCTTTAACAAACAAGAACTTATTCTCTTATACTTTAGGAGGCTAGAAGTCTGAGTTCAAGTGCCAGCTTCTAGGGCCTGGGTGAACGCCTCTTGACCTTGGGCCTCCACTCTGTCTCTTGCTCTCGGCCCACTGGAGCTGGAGGTTTCTCATAATTCAGGCAGCTGCTGGCTGGCCGCTGGGGAGCTCTGATAGCGTAGTGCTTAAGGCACTTGACTGCTAACCAGAAGGCTGGTGGTTCAAACCCACCAGTCATGTCTCAGAAGGAAGTTTGGGCAATCTACTTCCATAGTGATATTGCCTAAGAATCCCAAGGAGTGGTTGTTATGAGTCAGGTCAGACTTGATGACACATAAGAACAGTGACAACAGCTGGCTGATAAGTCAGACAAACCGAAGGTTGACAAGTAAAATAGCACAGTCCCCAAATTATCAAGCAACATGGTAAGCCACTAGTTCAAGTCCAGAAAGAGCCTCAAGATTGGCAGAAAACATGGCATGTTGCTGAATGAAGACTCGGCTACATGCAGAGTCCAAGCATGCCAAAAGCTCTGAGACCTTTCTCAAAGCATCATCTTATATACTGGAAGCAGACCGTAAGGCATCTACTCAGCTGCTCCAGTAGATTCCACCATGGAGTTGATTGCCAGTCTCATCATGGGAAATAACTACATCCAGTTGCCCAGTCACTCAAAACCAGGTCCACCCAAGATGACACACAACCTTAACTACCACATCATCCCAGACTGAGCAAATGGACCTGAATGCATTTTACGACTGGAATGCATTGAAGTTGGCTGATGCAAACGCCCTGAATAAAATGCAAGCTAACTTCAATTCAGTTATACCAGAAAACAGATAAGAAAGAGGTTCAATTTGCAGCATGAATAAAGATGAGTCAAGAGCAATACACAAACTGTATGAGTAGCCTAGATTTTTGTCAAGATCATTGTGACTTAGTGGTAGTAAGAGGCTTCCAAAACCTGTTGCTGTCGAGTGGATTCTGACTCATGGTGACCCCATGTGTTCCAGAGAAGACCTGCTCCATCCATAACATTTTCTTGGCTATAAGTTTTTCTTTTTCTTTTTGGCTGTAGGTGGTACTTGGTTGCTAATCAAAAGGTCAGTGGTTTAAACCTAACCCTGCTTTGTGGGAGGAAGACATGGCAGTCTGTTTCTGTAAAGATTTCAGCCTAGGAAACCCTATAGGGTAGTTCTACTCTGTCCTATAGTGTTGCTATAAGTTGGAAACGACTGGAGGGCAATGAGTTTGTTTGTTTTTAATCTTTGGAAGGAGTTTGCTTGTATCATCTTTCAGAACACTGCTGAGTGGGTTCAAACCATCAACCTTTAATATTCAAGTGGAAACTATTTGCCCCTGACTTAGGGACCTAGGATAAAGTACTACAGTATAATTTTAACCAATTTAACTCACAGCTGAAGTAATATAAAAAACACACCAAACCCACTGCCATCAAGTCAGTTCTGACTTATAGTGACCCCCATTGGGTTTCTGAGGTGGTAAATCTTTACAGCAGTAGAGTGCCCTGTCTTCTTTCCGTGGAATGGCTGGTGCATTTGAACCACCAACCTTCTGGTTAGCAGTTAAATGCTTTAGACACTGTGTCACTAGAGCTCCTACTTTATATAAAAATACCCCCCAATCAAAGACTTCCTCTTCACTTTGACAGGAAAGTAATATGGTTGTGCTTTATTTTTTTAGAGCTGCTGAGAAATTATGTGTATCAAGACACACTTCTCACACAAACAACCCAATGAGGTAGGCTTATTATTGTTCTCTTTTTATAAAAGTGGAAATTGAAGCTTAAAGTAATGGTTAAATAGCTTGCCCAAGTTTTCAGTCAATGAGTGGCAAAACCAGATTTAAACCCATGTCCACCCTCACGTAAAGCTCAAGTTCTAGGTTTTGAACTTCATTTATTTAACCAAAAATATAGCCTTGCATTGATAGGTTGATATGTAAGTAGTTAATCTTCAAGCAATACAACTCTAAACCACTGCCATCAAGTCAACTCCAACTCATGACTACCCGATCGATGTGCGTCAGAGTAGAACTGTGCTCCATAAGGTCTTCAATGGCTGATTTTTCAGAAGTAGATCACCAGGTCTCGGGGTGGACTCAAACCTCCAAACTTTCAATTAACAGCAGAGAGCATTAACTGATTGCTGGACTCCTAAAACAATTGAGCTTTTCTTAATTTCCAAATAACTCTTGTAATCTACACTCTTAACGCCATACTTTTTGCTTGCCTCTGAAAAGTGGACTCTAGGTTATTCCTTTTGTCATCTTCAGGCTCTCCTTTTCAAGGGCTCCCTCTTCCCCACAACAGACATGCTCAAATTTCCCTTATTTTGATTAATCGCTTCCCTGACTCTTTTGCACCTTTTCATCATTATCCTACTTCTGACCTTCCTTTCACAACAAATAGTCTTTTTAGCTGCAACTCCACAGCCCTCACTATGTACTCTTCCACTCTGCTGAAACTATGCCCTCTTGGGGCACCAAATCCAAAGACCTACTCTGGATTGTCCCTTACCTTGACCTTTCTGTAGTACTTAACACTGAAACCATCACTTC
Source organism: Orycteropus afer afer (assembly GCF_000298275.1). NCBI lineage: Eukaryota > Metazoa > Chordata > Mammalia > Tubulidentata > Orycteropodidae > Orycteropus > Orycteropus afer. The sequence goes on from NW_006921740.1 coordinate 598,782, forward strand.
TTGGAGTACTTCATGTACATATTAAAAAAAAAAAACCAAGCTCAATGCCTTTGAGTCAGATCCGACTCATAGCGACCCCTCCTTGGGTTTCTGAGGTGGTATCACTATGGAAGTAGATTGCCCAACCTTCCTTCTGAGGAGTGGCTGGTGGGT
>NW_006921740.1:599410-609324 GCF_000298275.1 Orycteropus afer afer
TTTGAACCGCCAGCCTTCTGGTTAGCAGTCAAGTGCTTTAGCCACTATGCTACCAGAGCTCCTATATATATGTAGGCATATAATATACAGAATATAACTCAAAATATATCACTGACCTAAATATAAGGGCGAAAAAAAAGAAAAGTTGGAAATAGTAATACCATTTGATCCAACAATCCCACTACTAGGTATATATCCTAGAGAAATAAGAGCCAGGACACAAATAGATACATGCACACCCACGTTCATCACAGCATTATTCACAATGGCAAAAAGATAGAAATAATCTAAGTGCCCGTCCACAGATGAATGGATAAATAAACTATGATACATATACATGATTGAATACTATGCAATGTTAAAGAATAACCATGAATCCATGAAACACCTCATAACTTGGATGAACCTGGACACATTATGCTGAGTGAAATAAGTCAATCAGTAAAGGACAAATGCATATGAGACCACTAGTGTAAAAAGTCAAGAAAAAGTTTACACACAGGAAAAAATATTTGATAGTTACCAGTCATGGGAAGGGAGAGGAGGGAAAATCATTAACTTGATAGTAGACATATTAATCTGGGTGAAGGGAAAGACACTATACAATAAGGGGGAAGTCAGCACAATAACACTAAGACAAGGGAAGACACTGAGAGGTGTACAAGAGTTACAGATGACAAAGGTAAATACTATTACATACACAATCCTGCAATATCAGTAATAACAAACAATGATCTAAGAGTGGATATGTAGGTAGATATTCAAGCTGAATATATTTGGGTAGGTGAATGGGACTGCAGCCACTAACATAGTTTGTGGTTTGACAGAGGAGATTTCTACATATGTATTTGCATGCACTGTAAATACATCCATGTATATAGTACAGCAAATGGGGAAAAGTTATGAATACTTCTTAGCCACAACCAAACACCTTGAGAGAATGAGCCACTGGGCTTGGGGACTTAGAATGGCAGTCTTGAGAGTCAGCTAAATCAATTGGCATAACATAGTTCACAAAGAATGTTCTACATCCTACTTTGGTGAGTAGCGACCAGGGTCTTAAAAGCTAGTGAGTGGTCATCTAAGATGCAACTATGCATCTCTTCCTGTGTGAAACAAAGAGGAGTGAAGAAAATCAAAGACACATGGAAACAATTAGTCCAAAGAAATAATGGATCATATGAACCTCAGCCTATATGACCCTGAGACCAGAAGAACGAGATGGTGCCCAGCTACCAGTGTTGACTGCCCTGAAAGGGATCACAATAGAAGGTTCTGGATAGAGTGGGAGAAAGCTGTGGGACAAAACTCAAAATAATAAAAAAGGCCAGGCTTACTGGTTGGATAGAGACTAGTGGAAACCTCAGGACTATGGTCCTTAGTAATATTTCAAGTCTGGAACTGAACTCCCCCCATGGCTCAACTTACAGCCTAACAACAAACAGGCCTATAAGGTGAACAATAACACCAGAGAGGTATGCACTCCTTAGAAAAATCTTTTTTCGATAAAAAGAAAAAAAAAAGTCTTAGAAGAAAATCTTTGTGACTATGTTGAATTTGGCAATGAATTCTTAGATATGACACCAAACACACAGACAACAGAAAAAAGTAAATAAAACTGTTAAAAAGGGGGAAAAAATGTAGGCTTTAGCTACTTGCAACAGAGTCCCTAGATGGCACAAACAGTTAAGTGCCCAGCACTACAAACCAAAAAGTTTGTGGTTCTAATCCCCCCCCCCCCCCAGACGTGCCTTGGAAGAACAGCCTGGTGACCTTCTGAAAGCTGTGAAAGACCCAGTGCACAGTTCTACTATACATCCTTGGGGTGGCCATGAGTCAGAATCAACTCCATGGAAACTGGTTTGTTTTGGGTTTACCTACTGTGGTAGTTAAGGTTGTGTGTCAACTTAGCTGGACTGTGGTTTTGAGTGCTCAGCAGCTGCATGCAGTTATTCCCCATGATGAAATTGTAATCACCTCCATGGTGGAATCTACTGCAAGCAGCTAAATAGTTGCCTTTGGAATGTGGCCTGTTTCTAGTATAGATGGAGCAGCTTTGAGAAAGGTCTCTAGCGTTTTGGCACATTTTGGATGCTGCATTTGGCTGAGTCACCAGTGGCCTGCCGTGTTACCTGCTGATCTTGGGATTGTTCTTGGACTTGAACCAGTGGTCTGCTGTGTTGCCTGCTGATCTTGGGGCTGTGCCATTTTACCTGCTAACCTTGGGTTCGTCAGCCTCAGCTGCCTGAGTTAGGAGACAACTCTAGCTCCACTGGGCCTGGGATAAGAGATAGAGCTGAAGCCCAAGGGCCTTCATCCAGTTCCTAGAATTTGAACTTCTAGCCTCCTCAACTGTTGTTGTTGTTGTTATGTGCCATTGAGTCGGCCCCAACTCATAGTGACCCCAACTCACAGCGACTCCCTTCTTGGGTTTCGGAGGCAGCATCACTATGGAAGTAGATTGCCCAACCTTCCTGCCAAGAAGTGGCTGGTGGGTTTGAACTGCCAGCTTCCTGGTTAGCAGGCAAGTGCATTAGGCACTATGCTACCAGAGCTCCTTCCTCAACTGTAAGAGAATAAATTCCTGTTTGTTAAGCCATCCACTTGTGGTATGTGTTTTAGCAGCACTAGGGAACTAAGGCACATACCTATAAGCTAGCACTTATTTGATCATTCATTCACCAAAACTTTATTGAACATGTTTTGAATTGTGCCGGGTGCTGGGCATAAGAACATTCTGAAAAGACCATCTGGATTCAGCATGAAGACCATATTGGAGGGACAACAGTAGCTATATTGGCTGTAGCACAGTTTACAAAAATTGGGAGCTAGCCAATATATCTCTTTGCTTCTAAGTCAGACATCATTTCTTTACATTCTTTTTGCCATAAAGAAAGAAAACAAGTCCTGTTTCAGCTCTTTTATGATCCAGAGAAAGCCCCAAGGTATCTTAGGTGCTTCAGAAAAGAGCATTATAGTTGTAAAACCTAAAGACTTAAGTATTAAGTTTACTTTTGCAATCTAATAAAAAACATACAATATGCCCATCTTTGCCAAGAGTCTGAAATGGAAATTGAATCTAGAAACAGTGCAAGTAGTGTGGGAAGATTGCATCTTCATTCCTTACACATCTTTGACAAAAACTACTGTATAGAAATTGACCCAGGACCCAAGGTTAGCTTTTTGTTGGACAGGACTGACATATGGGAACTTCATGTGCTCCATCAGGGACTCTTCTTGTCCCCTTCACCTGCATTTGCTCCAGCCACACTTAGTGGGTTTTAACAGGGCTGTGGAATAGGTAATTCAAGCTTTGAACCCGGTGTCTTCAGGGAGCAGGAAAGCATAGCTAGTGTAATAAGATTTCCCTAGATGGTGGTATTAGAGAGGAATTTTGAATATTCCATAGACTGCCAGAAAAATGAACAAATCTGTGTTCGAGGAAGTACAGCCAGAACACTCCTTAGAAACAAAGGTGGCAAGACTTTATTTCACTTACTCTGGACATGTCATCAAGAGGGACCAGTTTCTGGAGAAGGACGTGATACTTGATAAATAAAGGTCAGAGAAAAAGAAGGAGACCCTTTAACAAGATGGACTGACACAGTGGCTGTAATAATAGGCTCAAAAGTACCTAATATTTCAAGGATGGCAGAATTTCATTTTGTTATATACAGAGTTGCTATGAGTCTGAACTGACTCCAAGACATCTAACAACAACAACAGATGGTGGGATGAGGACCAAGTTTGGAGTTTTTGATTATCTAGGAGTTTCCCCATCCTCTTAACTTAACTCTCTCATTGTGGCTGTCGAAGGTACAGGGCAAGCCTCAGGATATATTTATCATCCATCCCAATACAAACTTCTCATTTACATGTGTAAGAAAAGCCCAGAGTGCAATCACACTGTGGTTAAACTGATTTTAACATAAGGTTGAGCAATCTTGTTGAACGTTTAATTTACTTCCAAATTATTTGGGTCGACTTTCACAATATTTCCATGAAAATTCCTACAAACGATTAGCTTCTATGTTGAAAGTAATTCAACAACAGACCAACAAAACAAGATTTCCTGCTTTGAATTGATGAATCTTGATCCCAATGAAATAAAGCTATCCCAAACTGAATTACCCCAGCCTCATGAAAGGAGGAGGCACTGGTGGTTCACGGGTAGAATTTTTGCCTTCCATGTGGGAGACCAGGTTCGATTACCGACCACTGCATCTCATTCCCAGCCACCACTTATCTGTCAGTGGAGGTTTGCATGTTGCTACGATACTGAACAGGTTTCAATGGAGTGTCTAGGTTAAGAGAGACCAGGAAGAAAGGCTTGACCATCTACTTCTGAAAAAAAAAAATCAACCAGTGAAAACTCTGTATATTACCTCAACCAATCAGCAACTATTACAGGGATGGCACACGACTAGGCAACTTTCATTCCATTGTGAATGGGGTTGCCATGAGTCAGGGACTGACTTGATGTTAGCTAACACCAACAACAAAGAAAAGAGAGCTAAAATTTTTCAAAAGGATTAAATAATTGTTGAATAAACGTGTGGAAGTCAAGTAATATATTTCTTTCCTCTAAATATGCTTAAATGTAGATCAGTCTTGAGTAAACCCATGTCTGAAGACAAAGGTCATAACGTATGCCCAGCTCTGAGCTACCTCAGATCATGTTAAGCCTGTTTAGTTTCTGTTATTTCTCCTCTAAAATTTCTAGATTTTGAAGAGCTTCTCATACCCCCATAAGCCAGACCTCCTCCAGTCCTTTCCATGGGAGGAGTCAAAGATGAGTGTTGAGTGAGAGTGCTCATCTCTGAATCAAGTGGACCCATGATTCACATAATCCTGATTTCACAAGTCTCTGAGGAGAACTGCAGTTTGGAAGCTACCTTAGGAGAAGATCATGAGTATCAATTCACAACACTCCATCCTGAAAGAATGTTTCTTTAGTGCTTCTTCAGATTTTCAAGTGAGAATGAAAATCAAATTTACTAAAAACAGAATAATCTCCAGAATTTCTAGATAGGTCTGGCTGTTGTTGTTAGGTGCCATCAAGTCAGTTTTGACTCATGGCAACCTCATGTCCAACAGAATGAGACACTGCCTGGTCCTGTGCCATCCTCACAATTGTTGCCATGTTTGAGCCCATTGCTGTAGCTACTGTATCAATCCATCTTGTTGAGAGTCTTCCTCTTTTTTATTGACCATCTTGATAACCATCATCTATGTCTAGCAGACAGGAAGAAATTCAATTGGAAAGGTAGGAGCAAGTATAAGACTTTTCTTGAAGTGGCTTCACATGGTTTAGACAGCACACTGGTTTAGAATGGTTTAAAATGTTGATTTGGGGTGACCAGGGGACTACTGGAGTCTCTAGGTTTGCAAACATTTACAATGCTCAACAGCTAACTGAAGGGAGGTTCAAGTCCACCCAGAGGCACCTTGAAAGAATGGCCTGGTGATCTACTTCTGAAAAATCAGCCATTGAAAACCCTATGGAGCACAGTTCTACTCTGATACACATGGACTTGCCATGAGTTGGGATCAAATTGATGGCAATTTTTCTTTAGGGGGCTACCTAAGATGGGAACTGGTTGCTATAACCTCTTTTTCCCTTGCCATCTCTTGGTGCTGGAAATAGAACAGGACGCTGTCCCAGGAACCAGAATAATAGCTGCTAGTTCCTCACAATGAAGAGACTGAGTTCAGGGTGCCTCTAGCAAAGTGGGAGAGTTTTGGTGCTAAGGGGCCCTACTCTCGCTCTATCTGTCCTTCTTGAGGCTCATCCTTTGCACACATCCCAGGCAGTGTCAAGTTTGGCTTCAGTCCAAGACTTGGAAACTAAGTGCGTAGTCTAAGAGGTGATCTGCCCTGCAAGGGGCTCACCTGCACCACAGATGCAGCCCTGGCCAAGGCTTCTCTGAACTAGTTGCAGAGCTATTTGCCTCATGAATGAAGTAAAAGAGCTGAAGGGAAGGCGAGGAATAGGCTCAGATCTGGGAGATGGGGAAAAACCACTGACTCTCCATGTTTGCTTAATTGTTGGGGTGATTGGGGGGATGGGCTTAGTCTGTGCCTCTTGCCAGCAGATCTCACCTGGACAACACTGAGGCCAACACCTGGCGATGCCCAGACCTCTACGACTGCTGCTTGACAAAGCTCCAGCAGTCAAGAGTCTTGGGTGGAAGCCAATTCCACCTTTACTTCTGATTGTATTCTGGCCCATTATCTTAATTGTTACAATAATCTTTATGGTGATCATGCCCCTTCTGGTTCATCCCAGAGGGTCCAAAACTGATTTTCATGTTTCCCATGAATCAGGCCACCTTCCAGATGACTCTCTGATTTTCAATTCCCAAAACCCCAGTTTTCCTAGAAATCCCCATGATGAGCCAGAGCTGGAAAGGCCCCTGGGAATCCTAAAGACGTTGAAAATTCACATTGGTGGAAAGATCTCATGGCTACTCAACCTCCTACAATACCAACCCCTGCAACACAACATAGAATAGGGATTACTCCTGATAGGAAAAAACCTTGGCCTAAGTGGCTGCCTCCTACAGTTAAGCCTCCTTTTAATGTAGCTTATAGAATTAATGGTAGACTTTGGTATCCTCCTCAGGGAGGGGAGCCTAAACCTTCCCGATGACCTAACCTTCCTCTTCCTTATACTGGGGCATACATAGAAAGTAAAAGAATGGTGTGGGTAGATGGAAAAAAAGTTCCTTTTAACTCTCTCCCTTTTCTTAGAGAGATTAAAATGATCAGGGCCTAGATGTAAAACTACTGTACAGAGACATACTCTAATCAAGCAATAGAACAGTTATTTTCAGAAACTAAAAGGCCACAAGTATATGTTGCTGGATTATGCAGACCCATCTGCATCCCCAGACTGGTGGTAATTCAAAGAATAGTGCCAACCACAAGGTTGGGTCACATGTTCTGGCCCCATGTTGTATTCTTCACCCTGACCATTTTTTCATGTTTTGGTTAACCTCATTGTCTAGCACATTTTATTTTTATATTGTTAATGATAGATAAGTTAGATAAGACGTAAGTTTAGTTTATGAGTTTAATAATAGTTTTATAAGTTTTGGAAAGTTAATAGCCCACAGCCATGTACTTAGAATTGTGGGTTTGTCATTTTGCTTTGTCATTTGTAATCTGCAATACAGTATAAAATAAAGAAGGCCACCTCATTATGTGGGGCATATCTTCATCTTGTGTGAGTGTGTCTCCGTCATCTCGCCGATGCCACCTCTCCCTCCAGAGACCCACAGCTGAGGCTAGACCTCGGCAAACACCCCTAATTCAGACAGAGCCCTTTGTTTCATTTAAAAATATTATAGTCATGCCTTTGGTTGATATTTCAAATGACTGTTACTTGTTTTTTTTGGTTTATTTATTTATTTATTTAAATCCTTCCTCAATATTTACAACAAAGATCACACTTGCCTCTACTTTTTATCATTCCTTCAAAATATCATTCCACTGAAAAACCAAAATCCACACAACATATTTAATTTATACCATTTTTTTTTTCTATTATGTTTTGGTGGTCTGGGGTAGCACAAAAATAATTTCTAAGATAACAACATTGTAAGAGTTTTCTTTTTACCCTGAGCTATACATTAGTTCAGACTTCTGCTTAAAATAAGGATTTTAAATTAATACCAAAACACTAAAAACCTTGTCACCCAAAACCAGATGTTGATGCCATCTTTTAGCAGTTGGGGAGGGAGTTGGCATCTGGCATGAAGACCATGACCCAGGGTAGGTCAGGGAGCACCTTGCTGTGGAGGCCACCTTGGGTGGAATGATCAGGTGGGCCTCCAACAAAAACTTCTAAGGAAGGTCTGAAGAAATAAAATGATTCCCAAACAATTTAATTCAACTTTACATTTTATAGGAAATTTGGTGTCCTAGGTGGTACAAGGAGTTCTGGTGGTGCAATGGTTAAAGCATTGGACTGTTAACCAAAAGATGAACAGTTTGAACCCACCAGCCACTCTGCCGGAAAAAGATAAGGCAGTCTTCTTCTGTAAAGATTTGCACAGCCTTGGAACACCATAGGACATTTCTACTCTGTCCTATCCAGAACACTTAATTGTACTCACAAGGAACCTGTACATAGATCAGGAGGCTGTCATTCAAATAGAACAAGGGAACACTGCATGGTTTAAAATCAAGAAGGGAGTGCGTCAGGGTTGTATCCTTTCCCCATACTTATTCAATCTATATGCTGAGCAAATAATCCGAGAAGCTGGACTATATGAAGAAGAACGTGGCATCAGGATTGGAACAAGAATCATTAACAACCTATGATGCACTGACAACACAACTTTGCTTGCTGAAAGTGAGGATGACTTGAAGCACTTACTGATGAAGATTAAAGAATACAGTCTGCAGTGTGGATTAAATTTCAATATAAAGATAAAAAAAATTCTCACAATTGGACCTATAAGTGGCATCACTATAAACAGAAAAAAGATTGGGGGAGAAAACCCCCACCAAACTCACTACTGTCGAGTTGGATCCAACTTACAGAGATCCCTCCTTGGGTTTCCGAGGCAGTATCATTGCGGAAGTAGATTGCCCAATCTTCCTTCCAATGAGTGGCTGGTGGGTTTGAACTGCCAGCCTTCTGGTTAGTAGTCAAATGCCTTAGACATTAGGCCACCAGAGCTCCTCTGTCCTATGGTATTGTTAATAGTCAAAACTGACTCCATAGCAGTGAGTTTCTTTTGCTTTGGGTGGCACAAAAATGGTTAAGCACTCAACTACTAGCTGAAAGGCTGGCGATTGAAACCCGCCAGCCAGTTCTTGGAAGGAAGATAGGCCAATCTACTTCCATAGTGATGTTGTTGTTTTTAGGTGGTGTCAAGCTGTCTCTGACACATGGCGACCCTATGTACAGCAGAATGAAACACCGCAGGTCCTGCGCCGGCTCCACGATCTTTGCTATACTTGAGCTCATCGCCACAGCCACTGTGTCAATCCATCTTGTTGAGGGCCTTCTCCTCTGTGTCGACCCTCAACCTTATCAAGCATGACATCCTTCTCTAGGGAATGGTCCTTTCTTGTAACATGACCAAAGTAGGTGAGATGAAGTCTGGCCAGTCTCGCTTCCAAGGAGCATTCCAGCTGCACTTCCCCCAGGACAGATTTGTTAGTTCTTTTAGCAGTCCACGGTACTTTCAGCATTCTTCACCAGCACAACTCAAAGGCATCAATTCTCATTTGGTCTTCCTTATTCATTGTCCAGCTCTCACATGCCTATGAGGTGATTGAACATATCATGGCTTGTGTCAGATGCACCTAGTCCTCAAGGAGACATCTTTGCTCTTCAGCACTTGCAAGAGGTCCTTTGCTGCTGATTTGCTCAGTGCTATATGTTGTCTGAAAGGCTGTCCATTCAAACCCACCAGCCACTTCTCAGAAGGAATGTTGGGCAATCTACTTCTGTAGTCATACCGCTTCAGAAACCCAAGGAAGTATCCAACTCCACGGCAATGAGTTTGGTTTGGTTTGGTTTGGTTTATACATTGTCTGATGTCCTGACTGCTGCCTCCTTTGGTGTCAATTATAGAACCAAGTAATGTGAAGTCTTTGACAACTTTAATCTTTTCTCTACTTATCGTGATGCTGCTTATAGGTCCAGTTGTGAGGATTTTTGTTATCTTCATATTGAAATTTAATCCACACTGCAGACTGTATTCTTCAATCTTCATCAGTAAGTGCTTCAAGTCATCCTCACTTTTAGCAAGCAAAATTGTGTTGTCAGTGTATCACAGGTTGTTAATGATTCTTGTTCCAATCCTGATGCCACATTCTTCTTCATATAGTCCAGCTTCTTGGATTATTTGCTCAGCATATAGATTGAATAAGTATGGTGAAAGGATACAACCCTG
>NW_006921740.1:609619-637581 GCF_000298275.1 Orycteropus afer afer
AATCCAGCTTGTACCTCTGGAAGTTCTCTATCAATATACTGCTGCAACCATTTTTGAATTCTCTTCACTAAGATTTTACTTGCATGTGATATTAATGACATTGTTTGATAATTTCAACATTCTGTGTGATCATCTTTCTTTGGAATAGGTACAAATATGGATCCATTCCAGTCCAGATGTTGAAACATCTCAATGAGTATACTGTTGATTTCTGAAGCCTTGTTCTTCACCAGTTCCTTCAGTGAAGCTTTGACTTCTTCCTTCAATAATATTGGTTCTTGATCACATGTCACCTCCTGAAATGGATGAAGATTGACCAGGTCTTTTTGGTACAGTGTTTCTGTGTATTCCTTTCATCTTCTTTTGATACTTCCTGCATTATTCAATATTGTGCCCATAGACTCTTTCAATATGGCAACTTGAGGCTTAAATTTTTTCCTCAGTTCTTTCAGCTTGAGAAATGCTGAGTGTGTTCTTTCCTTTTGGTTTTGTAACAGCAGGTCTTTGCACATTTCATTATAGTAACTCACTTTGTCTGCTTGAGCTGCTCTTTGAAATCTGTTTAGCTCTTTTATCTTGTCATTTCTTCCATTTGCTTTAGCTACTCTCCACTCGAGGGCAAATGAGTCTCTTTTGACATCCATTTTGGTCTTTTCTTTCTTTCTCATTTTTTAATGATCTCTTTCTTTCTTCATGGATGATGTTCTTGATGTCATCCCACAGTTCTTCAGGTTTTCAGTCATTGGTGTTCAATGCAACAAATCTATTCTTTAGATGGTGTCTAAATTCAGGAGGGATATATTCAAGGTCATATTTTGGCTCTCATGGACTTGTTTTAATTGTCTTCAACTTCAGCTTGAACTTGCATATGAGCAGTTGATTGTCTGTTCCACAAGTAAACATTTTTTACTTATTTCGGCTGAAGATATTGAGCTTTTCCATCACCTCTTGGCACAGATGTAGTCAATCTGATTCCTGTGTACTCTGTCTGGCAATGTCTATGTGTATAGCCACTGTTTTTGTTGTTGAAAAAAAGTATTTGCAATAAATAAGTTGTTGGCCTTGCAAAATTCTATCATGCAATCTCCAATGTTATTTCTGTCACTGGAGCCAGATTTTCCAACTACTGGTGATTCTTTTTTGTTTCCAACTTTTGCATTCCAGTCACCAGTATAATAATTAGCACATCTTGGTTGAACATTTGGTCAATTTCAGACTGCAGAAGTTGATAAAAATCTTCAATTTCCTCATCTTTGGCTTTGGTGGTTGGTGCATAACTTTGAAAAATAGTCATATTAACTAGTCTTCTTTGTAGGCATATGGATATTATCCTATCACTGACTGCACTGTATTTCAGGATAGATCCTGAAACATCCTCTGTGATGATGAATGGCATGCCATTCCTCTTCAAATTGCCATTCCTGGCATAGTAGATTATATGCTTCTCTGAATCAAAATGGCCAAAACCTGTCCATTTCAGCTCACTAATGCCTAGGATATCCATCTTTATGTGTTCTATTTCATTTTTGACAACTTCCAATTTCCCTAGATTTATACTTTGTACAATCCATGTTTCCATTATTAATGGATGCTTGCAGCTGTTTCTCCTCAATTTGAGTGGTGCCATGTCATCAAATGGAGGTCTCAAAAGCTTTACTTCATCCATATCAGTAAGGTTAGTTCTACTCTGATGATTCAGCTCTTTCCCAGTCATATTTTGAGAGCCTTCTGACCTAAGTGGCTTGTCCTCCTGCACTGTATTGGACAATGTTTCCAGGCTATTCATAAAGTTGCATAGTGATGTTTCAGACAATGTTTCTCTGCTTTTCATAAGGTTTTCCTTGGACAATTCTTTGAGAAGTGGATAACCTCTTCCTTCTTCATAGTCTGTCTCAGTGTGTAAGCTGCATTGAAAGCTGTGCACCATATGAAACCCTGCTGGCATTTGAAACACCGGTGGCACAGCCTCAAGCCTCACAGTAATATGCAAGCCACTACAGTACGACAAACTGACACATAAGTTTGTCTCCCTTAGCTGTTCCCTGCTTTCCTGGCTCTTGGTGTTGGAGCCTGTGCCCCTCCCCTTATCTGGATCCAACTGCTGCTGGGTCAGTTGTTGCCTGGCTTTTCTTTCCCTTGTTTTCCTGCCCCTTGGGGGTGGGGCTTATGTCCTTCCCCTTACCTGGATACCTGCTGCTGCTCAGTCAGTTGCCACCCAAGGTGATATTACCTCAGAAACCCAATGAGGGGTCGCTATGAGTCAGATCTGACTTGACAGCAGTGAGCTTGGTTTTGGCTTAGAGGCTCCTCAGAAGTAAGGCCTGGTGATCTGTTCTGAAAAGTCACAGCCTTGAAAATCCTGTGGAGGACAGTTGTACTCTGATACACATGGGGTCACCTTAAGTCAGAATTGACTAGAGGATAACTAGCAACAACAATTACAACATGATCAAACTAGCTGTTGATCATTAAATTGATACTGAGAGTCTCTTCTTTCACTTCTGCTGCTAATAACCATTGAGGCCTGTCTTCTTCTCCGTATGATTGATGCCAACACAGCCCCAAATCTTCCTAACCTGACATGCTTCCCCACAGAGCAATTTAGAAACCTCTGGAAGTCAGTGATTCCCCAACTTGGTTGCACACTAGAAGCACTTAGAGAGCTTTCAAAAACTCTGATATGATGGCTGCACTTAAAACTAGTCAAATCAGAATTTTTGGGAGATGAGGCTAAAGCATGAATATTTTTTAAAATGCCTCAACGGATTCTAATATATAGGCCCAAACTGACTGAGAAATACTGGTGCAATGATTCTCAATCTTGACTTCAATTAGAATCATCTGAGGTACTTAAGGTCCCTGGGTGGTGCAAACAGTTTGCATTCTACTACTAATAGGAGCTCTGGTAGCATAGTGGCTAAAGCACGTGACTGCTAACCAGAAGGCTGGCAGTTCAAATCCACCAGCCACTCCTCGGAAGGAAGGTTGGGCAATCCTACTTCCTTAGTGATACAGCCTCAGAAACCCAAGGAGGGGTCGCTATGAGTCGGGGCCGACTCGACGGCACATAACAACAACAACAACAACTAATGTAAACATTGGCAGTTCAAACCCACCCAGTGGTGCCTTTGAAGAAAAGCCTGGTGATCTGCTTCCATAAAGATTAAGCCAAAAACCAAACCCATTTCTGTGGAGTTGATTCTGATTAATCCTTATGACAGCGGATTGTCAAGCCTTTCCTTCCAAGTGCCGCTGAGTGAGTCTGAACTGCCAATCTTTGGGTTAGCTGAGCACAAACCATTTGCACCATTCAGGGACCTTCTGTAAAGATTATAGCCAAAGAAACTTTATGCAACAGTTCTACTCTATAGCACATGGGGTTGCCATGAGTCAGAATCAACTTGCTGTCAATTTTTCTTGAGGTACTTAGAAGACATCCCTGGTTAATTGATTCAGAATCTTCTTGGAGGTGGAGCCCAGGCATCGACACACTTTTTAAAAAAGTCCTTAAGAATCTTTGGCTAATGGAATTCAAATATTACCTGTTCAAATTTTTAAAAATAGAACTTGTGGAATAAAGGCAAAAGAAGAGAATGGAGAAAGAGTTGATAAAAATGTAAAAATTTGGTGAAGATAAGGCCAAAGATCTGTGTCCACTGTTTCTTCTAAGTGAATCTTGAGTTGGAGGGGAGGCCAGTGAGTCTTTTAGGGGAGCATGGTGTTTGGGGAAAGATTGAAGGCAGCAGTATCACAGCAGCTCTCTCTGTGTGATGTATGCTATCTGAGATAGGCTACTGCAGTGACCTGGTACTTTGAAAATGACACTGACATTCAGATTGGGGTCATCAATGACCACTGGAACAAGTTCCCTCTCTCTGGGCTATCCTCTGCTCTTCCTTCTCACAGTAAGAGGCAGAATGTGCGCACTGGGTGCTGTTACCTTGCCCAGATCCCCTTCGCTAGACTGGTGCACCCATCTCAGCTGCTCTGAGTGTGGCCGCCAATGAGTTACAGATCTCTCCTTCTCCAGAGAATTGCCTTCTTTTAATTGTGGTATCTGATATGTCACACCTCCCACACCCCCTCTACCTGGCCAGCAGGGGACAGCCCATAGCCAATGACTGACTGACATGGGGGTTCCAAAGTGGGACTCCCTTGTCTCCAGGGAGGATAAGTTCTGAGGTGTAATTCCTCTTCCTTGTTGAATTAGGTTAAACCTAGAGCTCAGCTGAGGCTACATCCTTGAATAGCATTTTCTCTGCCCTGCCTGCTTCCTCCACTCTTCTTGTGAGAAAACACTCTCCCAATAAACTCCTTGTAGAAGAATTCTTGCCTCAGGCTCTGCTTCTAATGTTGTTGTTTTTAGGTGCTGTCTAGTCAATAAACTCATAGTGATCCTATGTAACAGAGTAGAATTGCCCCCACAGAATTTTCTAGGCTGTAATCTTTATGAGAGCACATTGCCAGGTCTTTTACCCACAGAGCTGCTAAGTGGGTTTGAACCACCAACCTTACAGTTAGCAGTTGAGTGCTTAACTGTTGCACCACTAGGTGCAAACTAGTTCTGTTTCTAGAGAACCCATCCTAAGATATGCGTTATACAACATATAGGTTATGGGGAGGATGGAGTGGAAAGAATATGAACTTTGGAGTCAAATATGTCGGCCTTCAGTCTCAGCTTCATCCCCTACTAGCTGTGTGAATCCAGCAAGTTACCAAAATACTATGAACCTCTATTTTATCCTCTGTATGACCACATATCCTTTACAGGGTTGTTGTGATTCTTAAATTAAATGCAACAAGAGAATGAACATGGAAGTCCATGGTAAATAGTGGGTATGTAAACAAACAAACAAACAAACAAAAAACAAACTCACTGCCATCGAGTCAATTTGACTCATAGCGACCCCTCCTTGGGTTTCCGAGGCACTATCTCTAAGGAAGTAGATTGCCCAGTCTTCCTTTTGGGGAGTGGCTGGTGGATTTGAACTGCTAGCCTTCTGGTTAGCAGTTAGATGCTTTAGGCCCTACACCACCAGAGCTCCTTGGTGGGTATGTAGTAAAGTCAAAGAAGCCCTGGTGGGACAGTGGGTTAACTATTCAGCCAGTCAGTGGTTCAAACACACTAGCTGCTCCATGGGAGAAAGATGTGGCTGACAATCTGCTTCCATAAAGATTACAGCCTTGAAAACTCTGTGGGGCAGTTATACTCTGTCCTGTAGGGTTGCTATGAGTCAGAATTGACTTATCAATGACTTTTTTTTTAGTAATGTTAGCTTGTACCACCCATTTTTTAGTTTGTCATACTGTGGTGGCTTGCATGTTGCTGTGTTGCTAGAAGCTATGCCACTGGTATTTCGAATACCAGCAGGGTCACTCTTGATGGACAGGTTTCAGTTCAGCTTCTGAGCTAAGTCAGAGTAGGAAGAAAGACCTGGTGATCTTCTTCTGAAAATTAGCTAATGAACACCCCATGGGCCACAACAGTATATAGAATTATTTGAATACTGCTGCAAAATGAGTCCTCTCAGTTGGGAGACACTCAAGATACACAGTGGTCACAACAACGTATAGCAGCATACCAGTGAGCATGAAGATGGGAATATTTCTTTCTGATGTATGTGGAGTCATATGAGTCAGAGTCAACTCATGCTGTTGGTCAGAGTAACTAACAACACAATGTCAATTTCCCTTGCCTACTGGAACCTTCACTATCTTCCTCCAAGCTTAGTTCTCTGCTATTTGGTCCCCTGTGTATTATGATTTTCTTACTTTCTCTGAACTCTTCCCTTTTGTATCTTCCTTGTACAATTTTATTTTCCCCAGAGTTCCTTCACCCCAATTTTTGTTGTGCTTTTCACTTCCTAACATCACGATAAACTAAGAAAAATCTCCAGCAATACCCAGAAATACAGATCCTTGTTCTGTGGTGTATGGCCAGGGAAGCTGCTGTGAGGTTATCAGTTTTTGCCAGATCAGCACAGTTAGGTTGGATTCGTTTTTGTCAATACGATTCTCAAGGGGTTGGTTTGTGGCTTTTTCTGAAATAGTGTTCAGCCAGGGAAGAATTTGCTATTTTCCTAGTAAGATGAACATTAAGGTCATTAAAAATCTATCATACTAGTGCTTGACATAAGAGCCCTCATCAATCTTCCTCATGTGGGCCAAATGGTCTCCCAGATGGGAGCTGATCTTTGCAGTTAGGACATCAGGCAGGAGTTTACTGGCTCAGCCTCAAACTGGTTGTGGGACTTTGGGGAGATTGCATAACCTCCTTAGGGCCCAGAGAAGCTCTACTGCTAAATACTTGCCAGCTACTTCACAAGAGACCTATGAGGATTTATGAAATATGATTTGGGAAGCACTGGAACCTGGTGGAGAGAGTGATGGAGAACGATGTATTTTGTTACTGATGTTCTTGTTAATAACACAGTGAGAACATTGCAAATCAACTCATTAGGGCATGAACTCTGTTTTAAATCATGTACTTCCCTATAATACTCTAGATTAAAGAGGGTGGAGAATCTGAAAGTCACACATTAGTCTTCAGCAGTCGATAACTAGTCTTATATTAACACTCAACTAGATATTTATAATAATTATCACCATAAACTCAGTGTAACAGACTGAGATATTTACCACATTTTGTGTATCTGCCTCAATTTTCTATCCTTCTTCTGGTATCACACTGCCTTTCCTTTACGGAGCTAACTTCTCCACTCACCAGATCTCATTGGGGGTGCAGTCTTGGTGTTTCACTGCCAACCAATTCACCATCACACGAGCAGGAAGAGTGGGCATATGACCCAGCCTTAGCTGACTTAGTCCACTTCTCTGTGATCATAGGGATTGGTAGAAGGGGTGACCAATTTAAGCCAGTCAGAATTCTTTTCCAGACAATGTTTGGAATCAGAGGTAGAAGAGTAACTCTCCCTGGCTTTAAAAATTTTTTATTGTGGTGAAATCTATGTAACAAAAAGTCCACTATCTTAACCATTTTTTTTTCAGTATACAAGTCAGTAATATTAATTCTATTTGCCATGTCATGATACCATCACCACTATCCATTTCCAAATATTTTTCATCACCCCAAACAGAAACCCAGTACACCTTCAGCAATAATTCCTACTTTCTTCTTCCCCCAGTCCCTGTACCCACTAATAAACTTTGGTTTCTACGCATTTGCCTATTCTAGATATTTCATTGGGAGCTCTGGTAGTATAGTGCCTAAGGCACTTGACTGCTAACCAGAAGGCTGGTGGTTCAAACCCACCAGCCACTTCTTGGAAGGAAGATGGGCAATCTACTTCCATAGTGACACTGCCTCAGAAACCCAAGGAGGGGTCGCTATGAATCAGGTCTGACTCAATGGCAAACAACAACAACAACAGATATTTTATTAAAGTAGGATCATATAATACCTATCCTTTTATGTCTGACTTACTTCACTCAGCATAATATTTTTAAAGTTCATCCATGCCATAGACAGCATGTTTCAGAACTTCATTTGTCTTTATAGCTGAGCGTTACTATTCCATTTTATTTATATACCACATTTCGTGTATTCATTGCATCTCTTCACCTTTTGGCTAACGTGAACAATGCTGCATTGAACAGTGGTGTACAAGTATTGGAGTCCCTTCTTTCAGTTCTTTAGGGTATATACTTAAGAGTGGAATTGTTGGACCATATGGCAGAGTTATGTTCAACTTTTTGAGACATTGTCAAACTGTTTTCTAGAGTGGCTGTACCAGTCTACATTCTGCCAGCAATGCACTAGGGTTTCAGTTTCCCCACATCTTAATCAATACTCACTAGTTTCCATTTTTCTGATAATAGCCACCTAGTGAGGGAGTTCCTGGGTGGTGCAAACAGGTAAGCCCTCAACAACTAGCTGAAAGGTTGGCAGTTTGAACAAAGGCATCTCAGAGAACAGGCCTGGCTATCTGCTTCCAAAAGGTCACAGCTTTGAAAACTATGGAGCAGTTCTGCTCTCACCCATGGATTCTCCATGAGTTGGAATTGGCTTGATGGCAACGAACAACAACAATAACAGCACGTGAGTGAGAGGCATTATCTCATTATGGTCTTGATCTCCCTCGCTTATTGAAAGCAAGATGAGATCCACCATCTATTTTTCCTGCCACATGGTGTGGGTGGTGGGGACAGGGAAAATGATGTCAATACATTGTAAAGTGAAGTAGTGCAGAATCAAGATACGGAGAAGAAAAAGACATCAGCACCGTTGGTTGAGCTCCAATCCAGATCCACCCCGCTGAGTGTCCAGCTATGCAAACCAATTACAACTCCCGTTTTAACAATCCTTTTAAAAACTTCATAAGAAGCACTGGTGGTGCAAATGGTCAAGAGGTTGGCTGCTAACTGAAAGGTTGGTGGTTTTAAAGCACTCGATGGCTCCATGGGAGAAAGTCCTGGTAATCTGCTCTCATAAAGATGACAGTCTAGGAAACTCTATGGGGCAATCCTACTCTGTCACATGGCTTCACTGTGAGTTGAAATCGACTTGATGGCACCCATCAGCAATATTTTAGTTAGTCTGAATTAGAAATTAGAAATTTTTGAATTAGAATTTGAATTAGAAATTCAAACTAATTTCAGTATGAATTGGAGTTGTGTCACATAACTGACTTCTTGTTAGTTGCCATTCAGTTGGCTTCAACTCATGTCAACCTTATGTAGAACAGAATGAAACATTGTTGGATCTTACACCATCTTCATGATTATTGATATATCTGAGTCCATTGGTATGGCTGTTGTGTCATTCTATCTCATTGAGAGTTTCCCTTGTTTTCTCTGACCCTCTATCAAACATGATGTCCTTTTCACCCATTTACATAATTTACTACAAAGTTTTTCTTAAAAAATCATATTTAAAAATAGAAATTTCTATTTAGATGGAAGTTCTCTTTCCTCAAGTATCTCATTTTAAAGAATATGTGTGATTGGAATAGTTTGAGTCAGTTTGGTGCTCATACATTGTGATTATGTCAATATTACTATAAAGGGGAATGGGAGTGATGTGTATTTTTGTAAGTAATATATGATTTAATGTAAATGTCTCCTGGGAAGTAGGAGCATGATTTTATCAACGTTCTATCCCACACATTGAAAACAAGCTATCATATAAGGTACTTTTAGTATCTTTTCCAATGTATGCTGGTTCACAGCACCCTAGGTTGGGAAAGTTGTAACACATTGAACTTTTCCTCATTCTTTTCATCAGGGCACTTTCAAGAGGTCACAGATTTTCAGTCTTTTAAGTCGAGGTTTATACTGTTTACCTAGAACATTACTGAACAATGAGAGATCAAAGGGACAAAGCACAAGTTTTAAACCTTAGGTCTCCAAGAGTGTAACACAGGACTTTTAATGTCAAGAGTGTCATGTCTGTCTATTTCAAGTTCATATTTTCTCACATCTGTTTCATATATATACATTTATATATATATGTATAGATAGATAGATATATGTGTGTGTGTATATATATATATATAGTTGTTGTTGTTGTTAGGTGCCATTGAATCGAGTTGACTGTGACTCATAGCAACCCTACATACAACAGAACAAAACACTGTCCTGTGTCAGCCTCACAATCCTTGCTATACCTAAGCCCATTGTTGCAGTCACTGTGTCAGTCCATCTCGTTGAGGGTCTTTCTCTTTTTCACTGACCCTCCACCTTACCAAGTACGATATTCTTCTCCAGGGAATGGTCCCTTCTGACAACACGACCAAAGTAGGTGAGTTGAAGTCTGGCCATTCTTGTTTCCAAGGAGCATTCTGTCTGCACTTCCTCCAGGACAAATTTGTTAGTTCTCCAGGAAGTCCATGGTACTTTCAGTACTTTTTGCCAACACCACAACTCAAAAGCATAAACTCTTCTTTGGTCTTCCTTATTCATTATTGAGCTTTCGTGTGCATATTGAAAATACCATGGCTTGGGTTAGGTACACCTGTCTTCAAAATGATATCTTCACTCTTTAGTACTTTAAAGAGGACTTTTGCAGCCAAATGAAAAAACTAAAGTCACTGCCATCGACTCAGATCCAACTCATAGCAATCCTTCCTTGAATTTCCAAGGCAGTATCACTACAGAAGTACATTGACCAGCCTTCCTCCCGAGGAGTGGCTGGTGGGCTTGAACCTCCAGCCTTCTGGTTAAGAGTCAAATGCCTTAGGCACTATGCTACCAGAGCTCCTTCTTTTGCAGCATACACACACACACACATATATGTATATATATATATATATATATATATATATATATATATATATATATATATATATCTTATCCTTACTGAAGCTGTGAAGATATTTTAAAGTTGTAAATATTTACTAAATGTACATAAAACTGCAGTGTGGACTGATAGAGCCCAATGACAGGTGAATTAGCAGCATTAGGCCCCACTTCTGGTTCCATGGTTAATTCCTTGTGTGACTTTGGGCAGGCCAATTAAAATCTTAATGCGCCAGTGCTACATTTATGAAAAGGAGATAGTAATCTTTACTGACCAGCACTATGAAAGTAATGACTACTGAGGACAATACCCGCTATTTACAGCTGAAATCAAAGAGGAATCTCATAGAGATCACACATCTATTACTTGTTTTTTTTTTTTTGAGAGAGAAGTATGGGACAAAAGGGAAGAATCTTGGTATAGCTTGAGGGAAAAGGAAATCTTATTGTCTCAAAATAATTAATAATCCCCGGCTTCTGCATGTCACTGTGGTAAGAAGACAACAATGTGAATAAAGTAGCTGAATTTTAAATGCAGCTTGGAGAAGATCAAAGGAACAGTGGTGGTGGAGGTATTGTAATGGCGTCTCTGAGACACAGGTTAGGCCTCTTGCCTTTTAGAGTAGAAAGAACAAGTCTTTGAGACAGAAGAACTGGGTATAAGGTGATTCTGTACCTCACCTCTGTGTCTGTAAGCAAATCATTTTGCTTTGGAGTATCAGGTTCTATTAATGGTGATTTTAGGTGTGTTGAAACAGTTATCACAAAGTACCTAACACAATGACTGGTACATAGAAGAAGGCTGAAAATCTCTACTTCTCTGTGCTTTTCCACTTATTCACTTACTTTGATAGTAATTTAGCAATAGGACAACAGATAAAGTAACCTCCATATTTTGTTATCAAGGAACAAGCCTTCAGCAGGCTTTCTTTCAGCTCTACTCACCCAATTAGCTAATCCCATCATATGTCCATACTTAGTCTCCAGCAGAAGTTCCTGGCCTTATATTCTTCCTTTATATCAAGGAACAAACAAACACACACACGGAAACATGATCCAGGTCTATAGTTTAGCAACTATACATCTATGCTAAACATCAGTTTAGCGAAGGTCTTATAAGCTTTCTCTTGCAGAGTCCTGGTCTCCCTCAAAGAGGAAGAAAAAGCAGCAATAGAGGTGATGATCTGCATGGCACTGATGGAATATTGAGTTATATTAATAACTTGGGACTGAATC
The DNA here is from genome assembly GCF_000298275.1 of Orycteropus afer afer. Lineage (NCBI taxonomy): Eukaryota > Metazoa > Chordata > Mammalia > Tubulidentata > Orycteropodidae > Orycteropus > Orycteropus afer. The sequence continues at coordinate 621,113 of NW_006921740.1, forward strand.
ATTGCCTCAACTATTTCACTTTTCTTTTACCACAGAGACAGCAGGATATAGGCACACGTAGTTTTATGAGAGTAAGCCCAATCAATTTTCTCTGGCAAAGAATATTATAGCGTGGAAGGAAAAAAAAAGTCAGCATTGAATTGACTCCCACTCATGGTGACCCCATTTGCTACAGAGTAGAAACGCTTCATGGTGTTTTCTTAGCTGTAATATTTTTCAGTGAAAGCAGATATTAAGGCCTTTCTTTTGTGATGCTACTGGGTGGGCTTGAACAGCCAAGCTTTAGGTTAGCAGTCAAGGGCAAATAGTTTGCTTCACTTAGGGACCTCCATTAAATAAGAGAATGTCAATCATCAGCTCACTCCCAACCTCATGGTCACAGCACCATGGGCATGAAAAACTGCCATGTTCCTCCCACCCCAAACAAAACATAATGAAACAAAAACAACTAGACAAGATTTGTATTTTGCTCTCCTCACAGTGTTTGTCAAACTCTTTCTGGAATCTCTTTCCAGTGATAAACATTTTTATGACTTAGAAAACTAATCTGTTTGTACCAACTATTGCATGAAAACTCTAATAGAATCATAGCAGGTAATGATGCAGATTTTATGAAATTTCTTGAATCACATCAAAAGTAAAAGATCTGTCTATACCAGGAGTCAGACAGTGCACATAGTCTTGAAAATAATTCCTTAATTTTCAAGTGTTTCAAATGTAAAATATCCTTTTACATTTCACCTAGTTTTCACAACAACCCTTTGAAGTTGTAGCATTATTTAATTCTCACTATACCATGAGGTAAGTATCAGTATTACTGTATTTCATCACTTCTAAGATGCCAAAGGGTGGAATAAACACCATTATTTTATGTACTGCCCAGGAAGAAGACAAAATAATGCCAATTTAACCATGACACATTATTAATTTTTTTTAAAAAAGCACCAGTTTCAGAGATGTTAAAATATAAAAGAATGATTGTCTTCAAATCGATGACATGTGGATTTCCCTTTGACTAATACCTTGTTCAAGATCAGACTGCTGATGAGACTAAAACACTATTCAAAATCTGACCATCTCTTAAAATCCAAAAGGACTCTGCTTAGTTAGACCTACCAATTTTGAAGATGATCATGGAATTAAACTAAAAGGCTCCAATCACATATTCCTCAAACTACTACTTTAGTAGAAAAGAATTGATCATTGATGGGTGGCAGCCATCATAGTTGCATTTTTAGCAAGAAACAACAAACTATTTTCAAAAGAAACTATGAATGAAGTCAACAGTTACTCTAAAGCAAAGATGAGACCATAAGGAGGAGAAAACTACAGTACTGGAAATAGAACAATCAGAAGGCAATTAAAGAGAGTGTTGACACATGAAAAATGTAGCCAATAGCAATTTCCATAGAAATTGTCAAATGGGAACCTAATTTGCTGTGTAATGTTTCACAGAAGAAAGCATAAAATATTATTTTTTAAAATATTCACTGAATACCTATTATATATCAAGATTTCTAGTCAGATCTGACTCTTAGTGACCCCTCCTCGGGTTTCCGAGGTGGTATCTCTGTGGAATAGATTGCCCAGTCTTCCTTCCAAGGAGTGGCTGGTGGGTTTGAACTGCTAGCCTCTGGTTGGCAGTCAAATGCCTTAGACACTACACCAGTAAAGTTCCTAGATTGTTCAAGACATTGGAAATATAGTTACAAAGAAAACAGTCAAAATCTCTCTCCTCATGGAGTTTACATTGTAGTGGTAAAACAGGCAATAAGTAAACAAATAATAAGAAGAAAAAGAAAGTATAAATGAATACCCACCTCTTGTCATTATGGTATTTGCATTAGTACACTAGGATATTTCAATGTTAAAATATCAAAAGGACTACTCCTTTTGCTCAGCTATCCAGCCATTCATATAAAGTGACTTTAGGCCTGGTGGAGACGTCAAGTCAGGGGACACTCATGAATCAAATACTCTATATAGCTAGACAAGAAAGTACCTATCAAAGAACTCAAAGTAAAGAGAAAAAACAGCCTGATAATAGTGGGAATATAGGCGCTCTGGTGGCGTAATGCCTAAGGCATTTAACTGCTAACCAGAAGGTTGGTGGTTCAAACCCACCAGCCACTCCACAGAAGGAAGACTGGGCAATCTACTTCTGTAGAGATACCACCTCAGAAACCCAAGGAGGGCTTGCTATGAGTCAGAACCAACTTGATGGTACTAAGTTTGAGTTTGTTTGAGTGGGAATATTGGAAAAACATTCTTTCTTTGTCTCTTCTAGATTTTGGTAGCTCCAAGTGTTCCTTGGCTATGGTAGCATAACACTAATCTCTGCCTTCATTGTCAAATGGTGTTCTTCTGTGTATGTCTCTCTGTGTATCCCTTCTTCTCTTTTTATAAGGACATCAGTCATATTAGCCACCACCTGTCTGTCAGATTTCATACTCTGGTGGCTTTCATGTTGATATGATGCTGAAAGCTATGCCACCAGTATTTCAAGTATCAGCAGGCTCATGTGTGGTGGACAGATTTTGGCAGCACTTCCAGACTTTGACTAGGAAGAAAGGGCTGGTGATCTACTTCTGAAAATTAACTAATGAAAACCTTATGGATCACAACAGAACATTGTTGGACTCGCTTTCTTTGAAGACGTCATCAGAAGTCAACAACTGCTAGAGGAGGACATCATGTTTGGTGTAGCAGCAGGCCATCAAGGATGAGGAGACTCTATGAGGAAGATTGGCACAATCGTCACAAGGATGGACTTGAACATGCTGGTTATTGTGAGGATAACACAGGACAGGGCAATGTTTCATTCTTGTACATAAGATCTCCATGAGTTAGAGTCTACTTGCTGGCAGCTATCAATCTATCTAGTCATATTGGATTCAAGTCTGACCGAAGGACCTCATCTTAGCTAATTGCATGTGCAATGATCTTATTTCCAAATAAGGTTACACACACAGATACAGGGAGTTAGGGCTCCCATATAAGTTTTTTTGGGATACAACTCAATCTATAACACAGCCCCTAACAGAGGGTGAGGTTGGCAGAATAACAGCCCCGAGAGCCCTGGAAGAAGTGACTGGGACTGTAAACAAGTCCTTCTTCCCCTGGCCTCACTTCCTCAGTTGTGGAACAAGCTGCCTTGATTACAGAGGAAGCAAGGAGCTTTGTATAACCCACTCAACCTTCATAGTCTTCTCTTTAAAAAGTCAATAAAAGAAATGTGGGGCATGAGGAGGGGAAGTGGAGTAAATGAGTCTGTGGCCTCAGTGTTTTTCTGCTGAGTATAGAGCATTGGCAAACACATCAAACACATGCATCTTTGCTAAAAATAAAGGGTCATGAGTGCTTTCGTTTTACTCTTGATGGGTTATTAAAGATAAAGAACCACCCATTGCAGAGGACCACCCTGCATCCGTAACCTTGAAAAACACATCGGTTTAGGGGAAGCTGTTGTCAACTGTGGAAACAACCAACAGGACTATGCCATTATAGAAACACTATGCCTCATTGATTTCCAAAAGAAAACTCCCCAGATAACTTCTTGGAGTAAGTGGAGGACCTTGGAAGGCAGTTGGTTTGTTTCCTTGTGGCCAGTGACTGAGTTTTCACAAATTGTGCACTGGCTAATCCTAATTAGGTTTTAAAAATGAAGCTGGGTTTCAGGTTTGACTCACATGAGCTGCTTTTATTTGGATAGTCTTTGTTTTCCCCTAGTCTGGTCGGCAATCCTTCCGGGGCCTTCCTCCATCCTGGCTGGGGCTGTTGTTCTGGATGAAAAGGTACTGGAAGCCTGGGTGCTCTAATTGGAGCTTGCACCTGCAGAGCCAGAGCCTGGGAGGCGGCTGAGCTCTGGATGCTGCGCTGTGTGTATTTTACTTCCTCAGTGAACACTGGGACGCTGCACACTTTTTGGCCTAACTGTGCTGGAGAGGATCCAAGCTGCACCAGCCACTTTCTCTGCTGTGGCGGTTAAAGGCTGGGGGCACCCTCTTTTCTCTACTCTATAAGCAGGAGACATTTTTAGCCTTGCAAATACATCCAGTATATTTTGATGTAATCTCTTCTGGCACCCAGAGGAGACTTATGCAAATAAAAGATGCCCTTCAGGGAATGTGAGAGGGTGCCCACAGCAGGGCTTCCAGCCACCAGTAAGCTGATACATTTTTTATGAGTTTCTCACACTTCACTCTAGCAACACTATCCAGTTGGTGCTGAAGAGTGAAGGATGCGTCCTCTGTGCTCTACCCATGAAGAGGGAAATGGAGAAGTCACCCAAGTGGACCGAATGACTATGTGTGCCTCTTGGCACACAGGGATCCATCCTAATGTGCATATTTAAATTCTATAATTTGATCAGTTTTTACGTATGTATTTTTTTTTTTTTTTTAAAAAAGCAAACCACCTGCCATCAAGTCAATTCCAATTCATGAGACCTCATGTGTTTCAGGTTAGAACTATGCTCCATAGGATTTTCAATGGCTGTGATCTTATGGAAGTAGATTGCCAGCCCTTTCTTTCATAGCACTGCTGGGTGGACTGGAAAGACCAACCTTTCAGTTAGATATCAAATGCTTAAACGTTAGTGCCACTTAGGGAATACTGACACATATTATTGTTGTTGTTTGGTGTCATCAAGTCGGCTCCAACTCATAGTGACCCTATGTACAACAATGCACGACAGAATGAAACACTCCCTGGTCCTATGCCAGCCTCACAATCTTTGCTACACCTGAGCCCATCATTGCGGCCACTGTGTCAATCCATCTTGTTGAAGGCCTTCCCATTTTTTCATTGACCCTCTACTTTACCAAGCATGATATTCTTTTCCAGGGAATGGTCCCTTCTGACAACATGACCAAAGTAGGTGAGATGAAGTCTGGCCATTCTTGCTTCCAAGGAGCATTCTGGCTGCACTTCCTCCAGGACAGATTTGTTAGTTCTTTTAGCAGTCCATGGTAGTTTCAGTATTCTTTGCCAACACCACTACTCAGAAGCATCAACTCTTCTTCTATCATCCTTTATTCATTGTCCAGCTCTCACATGCATATGAGGTGATTGAAAATGTCATGGCTTGGTTTAGGAACACCTTAGTCTTCAAAGAGATATCTTTGCTCTTCAGCACTTGGAAGAAGCCTTTCGCAGCAGATTTGCCCAGTGCAATACATCATCTGATGGGTTGACTGCTGCTTCCATTGGTGTTAATTGTAGAACCAAGTAATATGAAATCTTTGACAATTTCAATCTTTTTCCCATTTATCCTGATGCTGCTTATTGGTCCAGTTGTGAAGACTTTGATTTTCTTTATGTTGAGATGCAAGCCACACTGCAGACTATAGTCTTTAATCTTCATTAGCAAGTACTTCAAGTCATCCTCACCTTCAGCAAGCAAAGTTGTGTCATCTGCATATTGTAGGTTGTTAATGAGATTTCCTCCAATCCTAATGCCACATTCTTCTTCATATAGTCCCACTTCTCAGATTATTTGTTCAGCATACAGATTAAATAAGTATGGAGAAAGGACACAACCTTGACACACTGCCTTCTTGATTTTAAACCATACAGTGTCCCCTAGTTCTGTTTGAACGACAGCCACCTTGTCTATTTACAGGTTCCTCACAAGTACAATTAAGAGTTCTGGAATTCCCATTTTTCTCAATGTTATCCATAATTTGTTATGATCCACAAAATAGAGTGCTTTTGCATAGTTAATAAAACACAAGTAAACTTCTTTCTGGTATGATTTGCTTTGAGCAAAGTTCCATCTGATATCAGCAATGATATCCTTCTTTCCATATCCTCTTCTGAATCCAGCTTGCATTTCTCAAAGTTCTCTGTCAATATACTGCTGCAACCATTTTTGAATTATTATCAGTAATATTTTACTTGTGTGTGATATTAATGATATTGTTTGATAATTTCCACATACTGTGGGATCACCTTTCTTCAGAATGGGTAAAATATGGACCTCTTCCAGTCAGTCAGCCAGGTATCTGTCTTCCAAATTTCTTGGCATAGATGGGCGAGTGCCTCCAGTACAATATCTATTTGTTGAAACATCCCAATGGTATTTCACACACTCCTGGAGCCTTGTTCTTTGCCAGTTTCTTCAGTGCAGTTTTGACTTCTTCCTTCAGTAACACTGGTTCTTGATCATATGCCACCTCCTGAAATGGATAAACATTGGCCAATTCTTTTTGATATCATGATTCTGTGTTTTCATTCAATCTTCTTTTGATGTCTCCTGCATCATTCAATGTATTGCCCATAGAATCTTTCAATATTGCAACTCGAGACTTAAATCTTTTCTCAATTCTTTCAGCTTGAGAAATGCAGTGTGTTCTTCCCTTTTGGTTTTCTAACTCCAGGTCTTTGCATAGTTCATTACAATAATTGACTTTGTCTTCTCAAGCTGCTGTTTGAAATCTGCTCAGCTCTTTTATCTTGTCATTTCCTCTATTTGCTTTAGCTACTCTCCATTCAAGGGCATGTTTCAGAGTCTTTTCTGACATCCATTTTGGTCTTTTCTTCCTTTCTTGTCTTTTCAATGACTCCTTGCTTTCTTCATGGATGATGTTCTTGACGTCATCCCATGATTCCTCTGGGTTTTGGTCATTAGTGTTCAATGCATCAAATCTATTCTTTAGATGGTCTCTAAATTCAGGAGGCATATTAGTAAGGCATATTTTGGCTCTCCTGGACTTGTTTCAATTGTCTTCAGTTTCAACTTGAACTTGCATATGAGCAGTTGATGGTCTGTTCCACAGTCAACTCCTGGCCTTGTTTTGGCTGAAGATATTGAGCTTCTCTATCATCTCTTCACACATATGTAGTCAATCTGATTCCTATGTACTCCATCTGTTGAAATCTAGGTGTATAGCTGCCATTTATGTTGTTGAAAAAAGGTATCTGCAATAAATAAGTCATTGGTCTTGCAAAATTCTATCATACAATATCCAGTATTATTCCTTTCACAAGGCTGTATTTTCCAACTTCCAGTGATTCTTCTGTTTCCAACTCCTTTGCCTGTTCAATGTGCTATCTATTTCTGAAAATTTAGTATTAATCTTCTGGATTTCTATCTGTAGATTTTGTATCATTTCTAATTTTTCATTTATTTTGTCATTTTGTTCTTGTATTTTCTTTTGAAATTGTTGTAGGGTTTTCTCTGTGTTTTCCTTACTTTTGTCAATGTTTTCCTTGATCTGTCTCTCAATCCATTGAAGGTACCTAATTATAATTCTTTTGAATTCCTTAAAGGGGGTTCCAATGCTGTTTCTTCCTCAGGGATATGTTCTGGGTCTGTATCCTGGTCCCCTGTTTTTCCTGGTTTATCTCACTTTTTTGTGTGGACTGTGATGTTTTGCTGTCTCTGAGATATTGTGACATTTTTGTGTTTATATTTAATTGAGGAAGGGAAGCCAGGAGATCACAAAGAAGCAGCAGGAATCTCAGGTAAGGAGAGGGACACAGATCCACACCCTAGAGGCAGGAAGGGGGGGGGGAGGGAGAGACACCAGGGAAACACAGACAGAGGTGACAGGGATCTCAGTCAAGGGGAGAGACACAGGCCCCAGCTCCAAGAGGCAGGAAGCAGAAAGGTTTTGAACAACTAAGGGAGACAAACTTGTCTGTCAATTTGTCATATGGTCATGGCTTGTGAGTTGCTGTGAGGCTTGAGGCTGTGCCACCAATCTTTCAAATGCCAGCAGGGTTGCATGTGGTGCAGAGGTTTCAATGCAGCTTACAGACTGAGACAGACTAGGAAGAAGGAAGAAGCCATCTACTTCTCAAATTGGCCAGGGAAAACCTTATGAATAGCAGAGAAGCACTCTCTGATACACTATTATACAAATTTATGAATACCCTGGAAACATTGCCCAATACAATGCAGGAGGACAAACCCCTTAAGTTGGAAGGCCCTCAAAATATGACTGGGAAAGATCTGAATCATCAAAATAGAACCAACTTTACTGACATGGATAAAGTAAAGCTTTTGAGATTTCCATTTGCTGATGTGGCACAACTCAAATTGAGGAGAAACAGATGCAAACATTTATTAATGATCGGAAAATGTAACGTATGAAGTACACAAATCTAGGAAAATTAGAAGTTGTCAAAAATGAAATGGAACGCATAAAGATTGATATCCTAGGCATTAGTGAGCTGAAATGAACTAGCTTTGGCCATTTTGATTCAGACAACCATATGATCTACTATGCCAGGAATGACAATTTGAAGAGGAATGGTATGGCATTCATCATCACAAAGGATATTTTAGGATCTGCCCTGAAGTACAATGGTGTCAGTGATAGGATAATATCCATATCCCTACAGGGAAGACCAGTTAATACTATTATTCAAATTTATGCACCAACCACCAAAGCAAAAGATGAGGAAATTGAAGATTTTTATCAACTTCTGCAGTCTGAAATTGACCGAACATGCAATCAGGATGAATTAATTATCACTGGTGACTGGACTGCAAAAGTTGGAAACAAAGTAGAATCACTGGTAGTTGGAAAATTTGGCCTTGGTGACAGAAATAATGCTGGAGATAGCATGATAGAATTTGGGAAGACCGATGACTTATTCATTGCAAATACCTTTTTTCAAAAACACAAATGGTGACTATACATGACTTCACTAGATGGAGTACATAGGAATCAGATTGACTATGTATGTGGCAAGAGGCAATGGAAAAGCTCAGTATCTTTAGGAAGAACAAGTCCCAGGGGCTGATTGTGGAACAGACCACCGACTGCTCACATGCAAGTTCAACTTGAAGTTGAAGACAATTAAAACAAGTCCACGAGAGCCAAAATATGACCTTGAATATATCCCTCCTGAATTTAGAGAACATCTAAAGAATAGATTTGATGCATTGAACACCCATGACCAAAAAGCAGAATTGTGGGATGTTACGAAGAACATCACCCATGAAGAAAGCAAGAGGTCATTAAAAAGATGAGAAAAGAAGAAAAGACCAAAATGGATGTCAGAAGAGACTCTGAAACTTGCCCTTGAGTGAAGAGTAGCCAAAGTAAGTGGAAGAACTGACAAGATAAAACAGCTGAACAGATTTCAAAGAGCAGCTTGAGCAGACAAAGCCAATTACTATAATGAAATGTGCAAAGACCTGCTGTTACAAAACCAAAAGGAAAGAACATGCTCAAAATTTCTCATGCTGAAAGAACTGAAGAAAATACTTAAGCCTCAAGTTGTAATATTGAAAGATTCTATGGGCAAAATATTGAATGATGCCGGAAGCATCAAAAGAAGATGGAAGGAATATAAAGAGTCACTGTACCAAAAAGAATCAGTTGATGTTCATCCATTTCAGGAGATGTATATGATCAAGAACCAATGGTACTGAAGGAAGAATTAGAAGCTGCATTGAAGCATTTGGTGAAGAACAAGGCTCCAGGAATTGACAGAATACCCATTAAGATGTTTCAACAAACAGATGCCCCACTGAAGGCACTCACTTGGTTATGCCAAGATATTTGGAAGACAGCTACCTGGCTAATGTACTGGAAGAGATCTATTATTTGTACCTAGTCCAAAGAAAGGTGACCCCACAGAATGTGGAAATTATCAAAAAAAAATATCGCCAATATTGCATGAAAGTAAAATCTTACTGAAGATAAATCAAAAACAGTTGCAGCAGTATATTGACAGAGAACTTCCAGAGTTGCAAGCTGGATTCAGAAGAGGACATGGAAGGAGGGATATCATTGCTGATGTCAGATGGATCTTGGTTCAAAGCAAAAAATACCAGAAAGATGTTTACTTGTGTTTTATTGACTATGCCAAAGCATTTGATTATGTGGATCATAACAAATTGTGGATAACATTGAGAAGAATGGGAATCCCAGAACACTTAGTTGTACTCATGAGGAACCTGTAAATAGACCAGGAGGCTGTCATTCAACAGAACAAGGGGACACTGCATGGTTTAAAATCAAGAAGGGAGTATGTCAGGGTTGTATCCTTTCACCATACTTATTCAATCTATATGCTGAGCAAATAAGCCAAGAAGCTGGACTGTAGGAAGAGGAATGTGGCATCAAGATTGGAAGAAGAGTCATTAGCAACCTGTTATATGCTGATGACACAACTTTCCTTGCTGAAAGTGAGGATGACTTGAAACACTTACTGATGAAGATTGAAGAATACAATCTGCAGTATGGATTACATCTCAAATAAAGAAAACAAAAATCCTCACAACTGGATCTATAAATAGCATCACAATAAATGGAGAAAAGTTTGAAGTTGTCAAAGACTTCACATTGCTTGATTCTACAATCGATGTCAATGGAAGCAGTAGTCAAGACATCAGAAGATGTACAGCACTGGGTAAGTCTCCTGCAAAGGACCTCTTTCAAGTGCTGAGAAGCAAAGATGTCTCCTTGAGGACTAAGGTGTGATACAAGGCATGATATTTTCAGTCACCTCATATGCATGTGAGTGCTGGACAATGAATAAGGAAGACCAAAGAAAAATTGATACCTTTGAGTTGTGGTGCTGGTGAAGAATGCTGAAGGTACCACGGACTGCTAAAAGAACCAACAAATCTGTCCTGGAGAAAGTGCAGCTGGAATGTTCCTTGGAAGTGAGAATGGCCAGACTTTTTCTCACCTATTTTGGTCATGTTATTAGAAGGGACCATTTCCTGGAGAAGGATGTCATGATTGGTAAGGTGGAGGGTTGATGAAAGAGGACAAGGCCCTCAACAAGATGGATTGACACAGTGGCTGGAGCGATGGGCTTAAGTATGGCAGGGATCACAGAGCTGGTTCGGGACCGGGCAGTGTTTAATTCTGCTGTACATAGGGTCGCTATGAGTGGGAGACGACTCAACAGCATCTAACAATAACATTTAATTGGTGATTGTATGTTGGAGTGACTTGCTTGATTTTCATTTTCTTTGTTTTGTTTGGATGTTATCTGAGTAAGCAGGGTACTGTGCTCCTCTATTTGCTAGTTGGCAGGACTTACACACTCACCACCTGTCTCCTTTTCTGTTGTCAGCTTCCCGGATGTCCTGTCGTCCTTGCAAATGGAGCCTATTCTTAGGTCCCTGGAATCCAAATGAGAATGCTGTCACTTTAAATATCCAAATGGCCACTGCTTATAAACACTCACTATTACTGCACCCTGGGTCACATTAAATAGCCAAATTGGCTACCACTTGTAAACATTCAAAATGACTGTGCCCTGCAGACAACCAAAAGTCCACAGCTCAGGTTGTCTCCCTCCTTGCTATTTCCTTCCTAGTCATAGGCTACCAGCTCAGTCATCCCTGCAGCCCTTGGCAACCAGGGCTCATCTTTAGGTCAATTCTCAGGTCCTAACATTACTTGGTGGCAAATAACAACAACAACAACAACATCACTTGGAAATTTTCAGGCTGTTGGTGTGGTCAGAGTAGCTGACAGTGTGCAGCTCCTTCCATCTCATTGTTTTCATTCAGGTTTTTCCACTAGTTGGTGCCTAATCCTCTTCTGTATACTTTCTTTCAAAGCTCAGGGCTCTAGGATTATCTTCTGTATCTCTGTTAATTGGTTTCTCTTTTCTTTGTTGAAGAGGGTCCTTGTAGCTTCTCTGCCTATCCACCATCTTACTGGAAGTCCTCCTCCTTAGTGAGTTTTGAGAGGTCATTATACATTCACCTGTTGTTGTTGTTATGTGCTGTCAAGTCAGACCCAACTCATAGCGACCCTTCCTTGGGTTTCCGAGGCAGTATTTCTATGGAAGGAGATTGTCCCATCTTCCTTCTGAGATACATTCACCTAGGGGTATTTTAAAAGAATTATCTGGGCTCTTCTCCTCTTTGTGGAATGTTTAGCACTGATCAGAGCATGGAGGACATCTTGGGCCACAGGGCCTTCCAGCCCCTGTGTGCCTATATGCCTCCCTGTGCCTTCTGATGATGAAACAGGCATATCAGAACTCATGAAGACCTAAGACACTTCCATGTTTAGGCTTCTGAGATATTGAAAATGAAAAAATCCCTAAATATACAAAATACAATATATTTTAAATGTGTATATTTAACAAGTTTGTTCTTTTGAACATACATAAAAATACAACATATATATAACTTTGGAGATAACGCTATGATTCTAAATTTGAAGCCCAATGTGAGTGACTCTTCTGGCCTCTGCCCACCTCGTGAGAGGTGATAAGCAGTTAGCAACTGCTTGAGGCCCTTCTCCAATGTCTGTATGACCCAAAAGGACAAGACTACCCTTTAGCCCTTTATGCTTACAGTTGAATGAGTGCTACAAATATGGCTAAAGAGAAATGACCATTTTCCAGATATACACAGATTCCCCACAGTAATGGTGGCAGTGGTGAGGGAACCAATCATGGGCCCTGGGGTCATCTGGAGGGACCCCTTGTTCTACCCACCTGCATGGCATGGAAACAGCTTCCATAGGTACTCATCACCTTTGGGGATTGAGGCTTCCTCAGGCAGGTCTTGAGCTTTCTCATTTAAGTTTGAGGTCAGTGAGGTGCTCTGATGCAAAAAGGGCTTGCTCCATTTGAAGAATTCCAAGAAACCTCCCAGCCAATTCATGGAGGCTCTCACCCTCTCAGGACTTCACCATTGCCTCTGTGGAACTTCAATCTTACTTTGCCCCTGGGTGTATCTACTGCAGTTGTTCTCCATGGGGGCAATTTTACTTCCCCATGGGATGTTTGGCAATATCTGGAGACATTTTGGTTGTCACAGGAGGAGAAGGGGAGGTGCCACTGGCATCTAGTGGGTAGAGGCTGGGACTGCTGATAAACCTCCTATAATGCACAGGACAGTCTCCACCACAAAGAATTATCTGGCCCCAAATGCTAGATATGTCAAACTTGAGAAAATCTGACCTAATGTGATTTAATCAGGTGTCAACCAGAAGAGTTGACCTACATAGATTCTGAAAGGATGGTTTTTTATTCATAAATCAGACAAGTGCTGCAGTATGGATGTAAAGAGTGGGACATGAAGATATGGCTGTATGAGAACTCAATCCCTCTCACTACACCTCTCACTTCTCTTCTCCCTCCTGTTAAGTGTGAGGGACCTGGTTCAAACTCAGGTCCTGCCACTTAATATTTTGGTGACTTTGGGCAGTTTACTTAATCTCATTAAATCTCAGTCTCTTCACATGAAAAATGGAGAATTATGAATTTTCAGAATTATGAGAATTACACAAAATAAGCCAAACCATGTGTGGTAAAACTGGCAATCAATTCCATGCTGGGATCTACTGGAGCAGCTGAGTAGCTGCTTTAGGGATGTGGTCTGCTTCCAGGATATAAGAATCAGCTTTGAGGATGGTCCCATTTTTTGGCACGCTTGAACCCTGCTTGTAGCCAAGTCATTGCTCAGCAGCCTGCCATGCCCTGCCAATCTTGGGACTTCTTCTGGACTTGAATTAGTGGCCTGCCATGTTGTTTGGTAACATAGGGACTGTGCCTTTCTACTTGTCAACATTGGTTTGTCAGCCTTGACCTAATGTGATTTAATCAGGTGTCAACCAGAAGAAAGCCTCCAGGTCCCGTGAGCTGGGAGCTAGAGGCAGAGCTGAAGCCCAAGGCTGAGGGACTTCCACCCAGCCCTAGAACCTGGCACTTTGAACTTGGACTTAAAGCTTCCAAAATTGTAAAAGAATAAACTCCTGTTTGTTCAAGCCATCCCATTTGTGGTATCTTCTGTCAGAGCAGCACTAGGTAACCAAAACACCATGTAAGTAAGAGCTTACCCATATCTGGCACATAGAGAGAACTTAGTAAGTGGCAAGGATTATTACTCTTCCATGAATTGAGCACCTGTGGAACACAAAGCACCATGCCTGACTGTTTCCTAGCCACTCAGCACCAGTTGGTGGGACATTTTTTATTAATTTACAAAAACATATAAGGAGCCCTACTGGCACAGCTGTTAAGTGCTTAGCTGCGGACTGAAATGTCACCGATGCAAACCTACCACTGACTGTGGGAAAAAAGAGGTGGTGATTTGTGTGCTGTTGAGTGGGTTCCAACTCACAGTGACCCTACAGGACAGAGTAAAACTACATCATAGGGTTTCCTAGGTTGCAATCTTCACCAGAGCAGATTGCCAGGTCTTTTCTCCACAGAGAAGCTGGTGGGTTCCAACTGCCAATCTTCTGGTTAGCAGCAGAGTGCTTAATCATCACATCACCAGGGCTCCCCTAAAAAGATTACAGCCTAGGAAACCCTATGAGGAAGTTCTACTCTGTCATAAGGTCACTATGATATAAGCTTATCAATCTATCTATAAATTTAATAATATGACGATATATGCCTGTAAAATTATTTACAGTCCATGATAAGAAATGTATTCAAAATAGTTTGTCAGAGAACATAGCAATAGCTGGGAGTCTTCATAGCAAATCTTCAGGAATTCAAGGGCCGTTCCACTCCAGGGCCAAGTGGGATTCCGTATCAAGTGCCTCCGATAACATCTCAGGTGGGGTAAATTACCTTGGCACCAGAAGGCCTCACAGCCAGAGACAGCCAAGCAAAGGCTATGAGACTCGTGCTAGAGTAAGCTCAGGGCATTTCTGGAAGGTCATTGTTACAAACCCAGAGAACCAGTTCTGTGAGACTGGCTCAAAGGGCATATTTAGTCAGAGTAACAGAGAGGTGTGGTATGGTGTGGAGGAAGTCTGGGTAAGGATTACAACAAGCACAGTTAAAATGCTCTTCTCGATTTTCAAAAGAGTAAGGGAGAAGCAATGCTGTGGTCCTGGCCCTCAAACAACTCCTCAGTTCTTGCCAACAGTAGGAGAGTGAACCCACAAAATCTTCAGTGAGCCAGAAGATAATCCAGATGATAATGGATCAGCCAGGCAGCAGCAGGGCCAAAAACTAAGGAAAGAGACTCTGGCTAAACTATATTTTTGCTCATGTGTTTTCTACTGGGGTAGGAGACATGTTTAAAAACATAGACATGCCTGGTGTTACTTGATGATGCTAATACAAATTAAGAACTCAAGGAAGTGGCTCCTTTGGCAAGGGGACTTTTGGAAGGCTAAGGAGGCTGGAAAGAGCCCTGGTGGTGCAGTGGGTATGTGCACTTGGTTGCTAACTAATGGTTGGTGGTTCAAATCCACCCAGTGGCTCCACAGAAGAAAGACCTGGTGATCTGCTTTTGCAAAGATTACAGCCTAGAAAACCCTGTGGGAGCAGTTCTGTTCTGTCACAGGGGTTGCTATGAGACAAAATTGACTTGATGACACCCAACAACAACAGGGAGGCTGGAGCCATGACAGAGATCCCTCGAATATTCCAAAAGAGAGGCTAGATTTCCGGGCCTTTGATCACCAGACCAAGAGTATGGCAGAGCCCCCTTGTGCATGGAGTGAATCAGTATTTAGGGATTTCCCTGCTGGAGGTGGGCTTAATGTTTTCATTGTTAAGGAGTCAGATTACCCAACCATTGGTATTTCCCCACTGGTCTATTCCAGAAAAGGGGAAGTAGAAGCTGCCATTTAAAACAAAAGATGAAAGGCCACAGGAATGATCTTTTAGTAATAGAAGTGGCTCACATTGAGCCATATCACAAAAACCAAACCAAGCCTGTTCCATGGGGTTGATTCCAATTCTTAACGACCACATGTTTTACAAAGTAGAATTGAGCTCCATAGGGTGTACGTGGTGAATCCTCATGGAAGCAGATCAACAGGCCTTTCTTATGCCACACTGCGGGGTGGGTTCAGACAGCCAAACTTTTGGTTAGTAGTTGAGCACAAACCCTTTGAGCAACCCAGGGACCCTGGCATATCACACACACACACAAACACACACACTAAAAAAATCCTCACTGCCATTGAGTCGATTCTGACTCATAGCAACCCCCTTTGGGTTTCCAAAGCTGCATCTCTACAGAATTAGGTTGCTCAGTCTTCCTTCAGAGGAATGACTGGTGGGTTTGAACTGCCAACCTTCTGGTTAGCGGTCAAATGCCTTAGGTGCTGTGTCACCAGAGCTCCTATATCACAAGCATATCACAAAGAACTACTATTTTTTTTTTTTTAATTGTGATTCGGGTGAAAATTTATAGAGCAAATTCACTTTCCCTACAGCAGTTCACATTTTGTCTCATGACATTGACCACAATTTACTACAATGCAACAGCTCCCCTCCCACTTCCTCCTCATAGTTACCTCTTCCTTGTGTCCATCCCTCCATACACTCCTGCCCCCTGAGCTGTCTCCCCGTGCATAAGCAGCCCATCTTTCTCCCATGATTGTTCTCTCCAAGGAGTGTATCTACCTCAGGTAAAGGCACATGCCTGTCTTTTGTTTGGCTGGAAGCCACAGGTGTGGGTTCAATTCCAGACCTGAAGGGCAGCTATGGGCCATAGTCTCAGTGGTTCCACCAGGCTCCATTGGACCAGCAAACCTGGTCCCCACCCTTTTTTTTTTTCTCCA
>NW_006921740.1:658521-659716 GCF_000298275.1 Orycteropus afer afer
CCTCAGAAACCCAAGGAGGGGTCCCTATGAGTTGGATCCAACTCACAGCAATGCATTGCATTTGTTGCATTAGCACCTTGGTGTTCATTACTGCTAGTGGTATGTTGTTAATGTACAAGATAGTCAGATAGTAGATTTTTTACTATTGTAAATGCAAAGTGTGAGATAATAAGATAGTAAATGGGGAGTAGGTGTATTTATTTTCCCAGGGAAGAGTTTTAAAATAAAACTCAAGTATTGGGACTGAAATCTCTAACATATCTAGGAATCTCTAAGATGTGGAAAATTTCCTTATAAGTTCTAGTATTTTTTTCCCTTCTACAGTACAACAAATTTTCTCAGAATCAGTGATCCATCATGTTAAGAAGTACAAGATTTTGTTGTTATTTCTGAGCTTCCATTTATGATTCCCCTGGCTCTAAGGGGATGTGAGGTTCTCAATCTATAAACAGTTACAGGAAAAGGAGTAATGCATCACAGCTCCTACAGCAGAGGTCTAGAATACCACTATTGGAAGGCTTCCAACTCCTATTTCAGATAAATTTTCAGATTGGTTTCCCTCCCTACCTTCCAGTGCCCACATACATTGAGGAAGCAGAATTTCTTTAGAAACATGAGGAAAAAACAAACAAACAAATGGGTGTTTTTGGTGTATATTAGTGCCACTAAATTTTTTGAAATGAATGACTGAAACAATGGGAAATCTCATAGTAGAATGCATGTGCTGGTGAGGATATTGATCAGAGTTTCTCTTGTAGTGTTGTACATGGTCAATTTCTATTCCAAATTCTGATAAATCTCAAGATGGCGCCCCTTCAACTTTGGGGAAAGTAGATCTTGGTTGATGGTTGGTTTATCAGGACAATCAAGACAATTGCTATTGGCGTGGAACTCACAGAATGCAAAAGTAGGTGAGACAAAGTCTGGCCATTCGCGCTTCCAAGGAGCATTCCAGCTGCACTTCCTCCAGGACAGATTTGTTAGTTCTTTTAGCAGTCTATGGTACTTTCAGCATTCTTTGCCAGCACCACAACTTAAAAGTAATTAATTCTTTTTTGGTCTTCCTTAGTCATTGTCCAGCTCTCACATGCACTTGAAAGATGTCTTTTGAAGCCACTTTGCCCAGTGCTCTATGTTGTCTGATGTCCTGACTACTGTTTCCATTGACATCTATTGTAGAACCAAGCAATGTGAA
>NW_006921740.1:660066-674872 GCF_000298275.1 Orycteropus afer afer
CTCATGAGTACAATTAAGTGTTCTGGAATTCCCATTCTTCTCAATGTTATCCACAGTTTGTTATGATCCACACAATCAAATGCTTTGGCATAGTCAAAAAAAAACACAAGTAAACATCTCTCTGTATTCTTTGCTTTTAGCCAAGATGCATCTGACATCACCAATGCTATCCCTTGTTCCACGTCCTCTTCTGAATATAGCTTGCACCTCTGGAAGTTCTCTGTCAATATATTGCTGCAACTGGTTTTGAATTATCTTCAGTAAGATTTTACTTGTGTGCAATATTAATGACATTGTTCTGTAATTTCCACATTTGGTGGGATCACCTTTCTTTGGACTAGGTACAAATAATGGATCTCTTCCAGTCAGTTGGCCAGGTAGCTGTCTTCCAAATCTCTTGGCATAACCGAGTGAGTGCCTCCAGTGGGGGTATCTGTTTGTTGAAACATCTTAATGGGTATGCCGTCAATTCCTGGAGCCTTGTTTTTTTGCAATTACTTCAGTGCAGCTTTGACTTCTTCCTTCAATATTATTGGTTATTGATCATATGCCACCTCCTGAAATGGACGATGATCTACCAGTTCTTTTTGGTACAGTGACTCTGTGTATTCCTCCCATCTTCTTTTGATGCTTCCTGCATCATTCAATATTTTGCCCATAGAATCTTTCAATATTGCAACTTGAGGCTTAAGCTTTTCCCTCAGTTCTTTCAGCTTGAGAAATACTGAACGTGTTCTTCCCTTTTGGTTTTCTAACTCAAGTCTGCATATTTCATTATAGTAATTGGCATTGTCTGCTTGAGCTGCTCTGTGAAATCTTCTGTTCAGCTCTTTTATCTTGTCAGTTCTTCCATTTGCTTTGGCTACTCTTCACTCAAGGGCAAGTTTCAGAGTCTCTTCTGTCATCCATTTTGGTCTTTTCATTTTTTCTCGTCTTTTAAATGACCTCTTGCTTTCTTCATGGATGATAATCTTGATGTCATCCCATAATTCTTCTGGTTTTTGGTCATTAGTGTTCAACACATCAAATCTATTATTTAGATGGTCTCTAAATTCAGGAGGGATATATTCCAGGTCCTATTTTGGTTCTCATGGACTTGTTTTGTCTTCAACTTCAGGTTGAACTTGTATATAGGCAGTTGATGGTTTGTTCCACAACCAGCTCCTGGCTTGGTTTTGGCTGAAGATATTGAACTTTTCCATTGCCTCTTGTCCCAGATGTAGTCAATCTGATTCCTGTGCATTCCATCTGTGAGGTCCACATGTATAGCTCCTGTTTGTGTTGTTGAAAAGAGGTATTTGCAGTGAATAAGTCATTGGTCTTGCAAAATTCTATAATGTCATCTCCAGCATTATTTCTGTCACCAAGGTCAAATTTTCCAACTACCAGTGATTCTTCTTTGTTTCCAACTTTTGCATTCCAGTCACCAGTGATAAGTAACACATCTTGATTGCATGTTTGGTCAATTTCAGACTGTAGAAGTTGATAAAAATCTTCAATTTCCTCATTTTTTGGCAATGGTGGTTGGTGCATAAATATGAATAATAGTCATATTAACTGGTCTTCCTTGTAGGAATATGGATATTATCCTATCACTAACTACATTGTACTTCAGGCCAGATCTTGAAATATCCTGTGTGATGATGAATGCCCACCATTCCTCTTCAATTTATCATTCCTGGCATAGTAGATCATCTGGTTGTCTGATTCAAAATGGCCAAAACCTGTCCATTTCAGCTCACTAATGCCTAGGATATCAATCTTTATACATTCCATTTCATTTTTGACAACTTCCAATTTTCCTAGATTCATACTTTGTACATTCTATCTTTTGATTATTAATGGATATTTGCAGCTGTTTCTTCTCAATTTGAGTTATGTCACATCAGCAAAGGGAGGTCTCGAAAGTTTTACTTTATCCTTATCATTAAGGTTGGTTTGACTCTGATGATGCAGCACTTTCCCAGTCCTATTTTGAGAGCCTTCCAACCTAAGTGGCTCATCTTCCTGCACTGTATTGGACAGTGTTTCTGAGCTATTCATATAGTTGCCTAGTATTGTAACATATAGTGTTTCTCTGCCATTCATAAGGTTTTCCCTGGCCAATTCTTTGAGAAGTGGACAGCCTCCTTCTTCTTCCTAGTCTGCCTCAGTCTGCAAGCTGCACTGAAACCTGTGCACCATGTGCAACCCTGCTGGCATTTGAAACACCAGTGGCACAGCCTCAAGCCTCACAGCAACACACCAACAGAGGACAACAAAGTGACAGACAGGTTTGTCTCCCTTAGCTGCTCAAAACCTCTCCACAGCCCCCCCACCCCCCGCTTTTACCTGGATCCCTGCCACTTGCTTACTCTGTCCTGGACATCCCGGTTTTCCTTTCCTTTTCCCTCCTCTTTTCCTGGCACTTGGGTGTTGGGGCCTGGGTCCCTACCCTTACCTGGATGCCTCTGCTGCTTACTCACTCTGTCCTGGATGCACTGGCTTTCCTTTCCTTTCCCCTCCACTTTTCCTGCTACTTGGGGGTTGGGGCCTGGATCCTTCCCCTTACCTGGATGCCTCTGCTGCTTACTCACTCTGTCCTGGATGCACTGGCTTTCCTTTCCTTTCCCCTCCACTTTTCCTGCTACTTGGGGGCTGGGGTCTGGGTCCCTCTCCTTACCTGGATCCTTCTGCTGCTTGCTTGCTTTGTCCTGGATTCCCTGGCTTTCCTTTCCCCTCTGCTTTATCTGCTGCTTGGGGGTTGGGACTAAGCCAATAAAATGCATTTACAGATATCCAACAGGGTTCTAATTTGTATGAAGAAAACAACTTGAGTTTCTTTTGAAGTTCCTAGATTTTTTAAAAAAAAATTCTCTCTTTTGATTAATTAATTAATTACATTTTTGATGTCTCTCCTTTGCCAGTGTTGTGAACCCGTTTTGATTTGCTTATTGGGAGATAATAATAACACCTAATCTAATAGCTATCATATGCTTATTATATGTTATGCCTGCATTTTTCTTTGCATTATGCAAGAGAAGAAATTTAATCTTTATATCAATCCTCTGAGATAAGTAAGGAACCTGGACTAGCCCTCACCTACCTGCCTTTCCAGTCCTTCTCCTTACCTCTAGCTCTGGTACCAGCCACACTGAGCTAGTTGCTGAAATTTAACACCCATTTCACTCTTGTGGCTCTTCTCACACACCGCTGCATTTGTCTCCATTCCAGCCCTTCTTTACCTTGTTAATCTCTATCCATTCAAGATTCCCCCCAGGCATCTCCTCTTTGAGGAACCTTCCTGAGCTCCCTGCCTGGTTCAGGTGCTTCCCATGGAGGCTATCATGGCACTCACCCATTTCCATGGGTGAGTAACCCTTAGACTGCTTATCTGTTTCCCAAAGTAGACTGATCTTGGAGGGCAGAAACCACTGTCTTAAATCAGTAACCTATCCTTGTATGTGGTACACAGTAAACAACCAACCTAGTTCAGTATCTTGCACACAGTAAATACTTTGTTATTGTTGTTGTTGTCAGTCATTGTCAAGATGACTGCAACTCATGGTGAACCCAAGTATAATGGAATAAAATATTGTCTGGTCCTGCACCATCTTCATGACCATTGGTATTTTTGAGTCCATTGTTGTGGCCATTGTGTCAGTCCATCTCATTGAGTATGTGGTGGTTAAGTTCGTGTGTCAACTAGATTGGGCCTGGTTGAGTGGCTGGGCATGTTTCCTTATTTGATCAACCCCTTCAATGTAACCACCTGTGTCATCACCACTGCTTTCTTTCCCACACAGATGCCCTCCTCGTCCTGCTTGGGTTCTGATGTGCAGGCAAGGCTGCTCTTCCACAGTGTAGTTATTCCCCATGATAAGACTGGGAATCAACTCTATGGTGGATCTATTGGAGCAGCTGAGTAGCTGCTTTGGGTATGTGGTTTGCTTCCCATATGTATGAAACAGCTTTGGGAATGGTCTTTAGCATATGACACACTTGAATCCTGCATGTAGCCATGTCATTGTTCAATAGCCTATCATGCTCTGCTGACCTTGGGACTTCCAATGGACTTGAATTAATGGCCTGACATGTTGTTTGGTAATATTGGGACTGTGCCTTTTTACTTGCAACCTTGGGCTTGTCAGTCTCAATAGCCAGCAGCTGTCTAAGTGAAGAAAAGACTCTAGCTTCAGTGGGCCAGGAGCGGGAGGCAGAGCTGAAAGCCAAAGTTGATGGACTTTCACCTAGCCCCTAGAGCCTGGCACTTTGAACTTGGACTTAAAGCCTCCAAATGGTAAGAAAAAACTCCTGTGTCTTCAAGCCATCCCATCTGTGGTATATTCCTGTCAGAGAAGTACTAGCTAACCAAAACAGAGATTTTCCCTTGCCTTTTCAGACTCTCCCTTTTACCAAACATGATGTCATTCTCCAACAATTCATCCCTCCTGATGACACACCCAAAGTAAGTCTCAGGCAATATTTTGTGATTCATAGGGTTTTCACTGGCTGATTTTCAGAAGTAGATGACCATGCCTTTCTTCCTAGTCTATTTTAGTCTGGAAGCTCAGCTCAGACTTGTCCACCATTGGTGATCCTGCTGGTATTTGAAATACCAGTGGCATAGCTTCCAACATCACACAACATGCAGATCACCATTGTATGGCAAATTGACATATAGGTGGTGGGAATGCTTACTATATGTTTTTGTATAAATGAATGAGGGAAAGCCTAAACTAGGACTTGATAGAGTAGAAAAAATGAGCAGTGATTGCCCAAATCCCAGTTAGTACCCTGGTGACACAACGGTTAAGTGTTTGACTACAGACTGGAAAGGTCAGCCATACCAACCCATCAGTGCTCCTTGGAAGAAAAGACCTATCGATCTGTTCCCATAAAGATTACAGACTTGGAAACCCTATGAAGAAGTTCTATTTTGCTTTATATGGTCTCTATTAGTCAAAGTCAACTTGATGCCAACAACCACAACAACCCTGAGCTGAAATTGAGTAGCCCATATAGTTTAAGAACAGTATGGAATATAATAGAATAAATGCTTTGAACCCCACTCTTTTAGGTCTGGTACTTCGGACATCTACCCAATCTGTATGGAAGAGCAAGTTCCGGTCCCCAACAAATCAGAGACATTGACAATATGCACACATGCACACACACATGTGAGTCATGGACACAGAATAAGTTTTGAGTTTTTCACCAATACCACCCTTGGGTGAATGTCCTCTTCCTCTTCCTCTTCCTCTCATCTTTCCCCTTCCTTCCCTTCCTAAATAATTCAGATCTTAAAGCCATTTTATATGGCTGAACAAGGGAGGCATCCATGTGGCAGGCAGAGAAAATATAATGGCTCAAGGCTGGTTGTTAGAGCCGAAGCAGGAGAAGATGGCCAGTAGCCCCCTGGTATGGAATGTCAGAGACCAGGCAAGGTGAGTATGGTGTCCACACAGATAACGGGAGATGGCTCACATGGGGAGTCAGAGAGGAGGTTAGGCAATAGAAGGGTTACCCAGAACAAGCGGGAGGCTGGATGGCAAAGAAAGTAGCACTGTGGAAGAGCAGCCTTGCCTGCACATCAGAACCCAAGCAGGATGAGGAGGGCATCTGTGTGGGGAAGAAAGCAGTGGTGATGACACAGGCAGTTACATTGAAGGGGTTGATCAAATAAGGAAATATATAATGGGATAATGGGGGTCAGGTTTCTCACTGTCAGAGAAAGGAGTTATAAACATGGAAAGGGACAAAAAAAGAACAAACTGTGGTGTTGGATTGGAATTGGAGGTACCTCTGTGGATTTATGCTCCTCAATATATGTTGTTGTTATGTGCTGTTGAATCAGACCCAACTTAGAGAGATTATCATAGAAATAGATAGATGGATAGATAGATAGATAGGGAGATATATAAATATACATACACACAACCACATATCTACACAAACACACACATATGTCTTAGTTCTGTCCACTGAGAAGGCTGGGAACAGTGACAGCCCAATTAGTAAATGAACAGGTACTCAGAGGCCACTTTGGGTGGACAAAGCTTGGAGTGGCTGCCCCAGGATCAGAAACAGTATCTATCATCTGCCTGTTGGTACTCTGCTGAAGTGCAGGAAAGGGGTAGGTAGTCTCTCCCCACCTATAAAGAGTGGACAGATTCTTGAATAACTAGGCAGAGATAACACACAGTGTCTGATCATGTAGTCCAGTTGACTTATCTGTTGCTGGACTCATCTGCCAGCACCAAGAAGTGGAAACACCCATGTCTCCTTTGTCATCTCAGAAAAGTTGAGGGATAGCTCTTCAGTATTAACTTGACATATGGATTGTGTAGGAACCCCATGTGTGATAGTTAAGGTTATGTGTCAGCTTGGCCCGGCCTGGTTTTGAGTGGCTGGGCAGCTGGGTGTAGTTATTCCCCATGGTAAAATTGGTGATTAACTGCATGATGGAATCAATCTACTGTGAGCAGCTAAGTAACTGCTCTAGGGGTGTGGTCGGCTTCCAATATATAAGAAGCAACTTTGAGGAAGGTCTCTATCATTTTGGCACCCTTGAATCCTGCATGTAGCCAACTTCTTGTTAAGCAGCCTGCCATGCCCTGCCAATCTTGGAACATTTTCTGGACTTGAATTAGTGGCCTGCCATGTTGTTTGGTAATATTGGGACTGTGCCTTTTTACTTGTCAACCTTGGGTTTGTCAGCCTCAGCAGCTGCCTGAGTGAAGAAAACCTCTAGCTTCAGTGGGCCAGGAGCAGGAGGCAGAGCTGAAGTCCAAAGTTGAAGGGTTTTCACCCGGCCCCTCGAGCCTGGCACTTTGAATTTGGACTTCTAGCCTCCAAAATTTGTAACCGAATAAATCCCTGTTTGTTTGAGCCATTCCATTTGTGGTATATTCCTGTTAGAGTGGCACTAGGTAACCAAAACACCATGTTTATTTGAAACTTGGTATAAAGTGCTAATGTCTTTTATGTGTTCTTCAAGTTAAGTACCACCCTCATTTTATACATGAGGAAATGGACCTTAGAGTGATTTAGTAACTTGATTATGTTATGCACCTAGCAGGGTATGAAGATGGGATTAGAAACCAAATCTGAATAGCTCTTTTCTCTGTTCACCTGCCTGCACATAAGGCCTCTTCTGTGAAGCCTCTTCTACCTCACCTCCCCACACAACAGGCTTCCCAGAACCCCCAACCCTAATCACACAGATTTAGCAGATGCCTCCTCTGTGATCCAGAGCACCTATCAAGGGACATAGTTGAGAACAAGTAACTTACAAAGCTTTAACTGAGGGCAGGGCCCCTCTTATCTATATTTATGGCTTCTTGCATGGAGCCAAGGATCTCTGGTCACGTAGAGGTTAAACATTGGACTGCTAACCAAAAGATCAGTGGTTGGAATGCACCAACTGCTCTGTAGTAGAAAGATGTGGCAGTCTGCTTCCATAAAGATTTATAGCCTTGGAAACCTATGGAGCAGTTCTACTCTGTCTGTAATGTTGCTATGAGATGGAATTGAATTTGGTTTCGTTTTGCATGGAGCCAGGATTAGATGCATGGTGATCATAATAGCTGGCATGTATTCAACATTTAGGAATCTCTGGGTGGTGCAAACAGTTAAACATTTGATTACTAGCTGAAAGGTTTGAACCCACCCAAAGTGCCCTAGAAGAAAGGACTAGCAATCTATTTCTGAAAGGTCACAGCCTTGAAACCCTCATGGAGCACAGTTCAACTCTGCAGCACATGGGGTCGCCCTGAGTTGGAAGTGACTCGTTGGCAACTGGTTTGTTGCTGTTGGTTTTTATGGGGAGGTGGTGTGGGGTGGGGTGGGTATATGCCAGCAAATGTTTCACGTGCATTGTTTCACTTAAACCTTAAGGCAACCTTAAGACAACTGTCATCACCACCATTAGTTGCCATGTGCTGCCACCTCCCTCCAGTGGCTCTGTACTCCTTTAGGACTCCTTGTGTAGACAGTTGGCACCAGGCCTGGGCCCAGTGCTGAGTACAGGGGGCATAGTTGGTCAACATTCACTAAATGGGATTTAATTCCCAGGAATGGAAATAAATAGAATACTAAATAGTGTGACAATGTATTTCTGGATTTTTCAAGACCATTCCAATTTTTAAAATTCTGTCCTGTCATTAGATCATTTGTCAGAATACGTACCAGTGAATGTAGCCTGATATTTGACTAAGAAAGTATAGTCACCATTTTAGTGAAAAGAGGCAGGAATGGATGCAGGACAGGATGTCAGTGGACTCATCTACCTAATCCCCATGGGTAAGTCACAATTTCTCTGAACCTAAATTTTTCCCTGGGTAAAACTGTAGTGATAATGATAATCCCACCACAGAAATGAAGCAAAATGTGTATGTGTGGGTGTAGAATATTGATGGAATAATAATGCTATATAAAATCCAATGACCATTCACAGGGTTGCTTATAGTTTTACTGACCTGTTTGGCACGTAGCTTCCATTTTTGAAAGTAAAGGAAGAAAGAGGTTTCCATGAAGACTAGTGCTTTTAAAAAAAGAGGTGGGGGGATGGCATTGAAACAGTAAATATCCTGAGGTTTTTCTGATGTTTTGAAAAAGACTTAACTAGATATTTCTGTCTCTTAGACTCTCCTCAGGATTCGCTGGGTGGTCCAAATGGTTAAGAACTTGATTATTAACAAAAGGTTGCTAGTTCAAACCCACTCAATGATGCCTTGGAAGAAGGCCTGGTGCCCTGCTTCTGAAAGGTCACAGCCTTAAAAATCCTACTTTGCACACATGGGGTCGCCATGAGTCAGAATCAGCTACTAGTAACAAGGCTCTCCTTAACAACTTGGTGTATGTGTCTGTCTGATAGAGGTGGAGGTGGGAGGCAGGGACAGTCAGGAGTTAATCTTCTCAAACTGTGTGAGATTCTACCCAGTGGAGGAACCAGGTAATCTTACCTTTGCTGCCTGTGGATCAGTTCCCAGGTGTGTGAGGCCTCAGATGCCAATCCACTTGGAAGTTGAACTTCTCTGACTCAGCAGTAGCCCAGGAAAGTTGCTTTGTCTTTCCTATAACTCATCTTCCAGATATATTTGCAAACCACTCCACCTTTGTACACTCAAAGGTTAATCTGCACGTCCCCTGGTTTTTCTGCAAGGTTTGGGCAGAGTAGATCCATGATCCTGAGAGGGAGCAGCCCATCAGGGCACTACACCGGAGAGCAGCCCTTCTGAGCAACCACTCATTAGCATCAGTGACAAATCCGGTTCAGATGGGGCTAAGGTTCTCTAGACTTCCTTCTACTCTTGCCAATATGCAGGATCCTTTTGTTCACCTTTAGGGCTGCCAAGTCCGGCCTACCGCACCCCTGGATGTTGTTTTCCTGCAGGCAATGGGAAAATGAGCTTGGAGCCAGGGAAGGGAAATCAACAAGGAAACAAACATGGGGTCACGGTACCATCAGGCCATCGTTAGGTATGGTACACCATCATGCTCAGAACCAGTCCCCAGATAAACAGGGGTTCCAACTGGACCTGTCTCAGAATCCCAGGCACCTTTTTATTTTTAAATGTGCAAAGGAAGCATGCATGAAATTCTGCATCAGGCAAATCAAGCAATCCTGAATAGACCCTGTGCTAATTCCCTGATGTGCATCATTTCATTTAACTCTCACCAAAATCCTATAATCACCATTCTCATTTTGTAGATAAAGTGAGGACTAGAGAGATTAAGCCACTCCTGCAAAGTGAGCTACTTAAAATTTGTTGAATTGCATGTCTGGACATGGGCTTTTGAAGTCTTGTTTTACACACACACACACACACACATATACACACAACTAATGTTATCAAGTTGACCCTGACTCAGGCAACTCCATGTGTTACAGAGTACAACAGTTCCCCATGATTTTCTTGGCTGTAATCCTAACAGAACCAGATCACCAGACCTTTCTTCTTGGTAGCATGGGTGGATTAGAACCACCAACCTTCAGGTTAGTAGTTAAGCACAAATTGTGCCACCCAAGACCTACTTTTCCTACCAGGTAGGCTTAAGCACCACTATGGGATGACAGCTCCAGAAATAGCCAAAGCTATAGATTAAATAAAATATTAGCTCTGGGAACAGAATTCTAAGCAGCAACATGGGTCATCAGTCACGTGGCCTTCCTCCAGATATGTGAGTTGGTGCTATTTTACATACAGCGTGTACGTAAAACACATGTAATCCAGGTGTCCAGTGTCCTTTCTGATCAACAGAAGTACTCTGACTTCTGACTGTCTCAGACTCTCCACTGTGATTTCAATTTACAAACCAGGAAATGCCCTGTAAATCTCTTGGCTCTGCATATGTATTGGTCACGGCCTGGTCACTAGTTTGTCCTTTTGACTTCAGGAACCTAACAGGTAGAAGTTTCTTTTAATTAATAATCTATGGAATGACTAAGACTAAGTTTCCAACCTGGAAACTTCTGCCTGGTGAGAAGAAATCAGCCCATGTGTTTTCAGCCCTCAAGTCACACTGTGACTTTTTTGGGGGGTTTATCATCTTCATCTTTATTTCCAATTGTTAGCAATTAGTTCTCCTGTGCCATAGTGGTTACCCCAGGGAAGCTGGCAGTTGGTCAAAGGAAAGTAAAATAGTTAATTAGGAGACACAGAGATGACTCCCAGTGGGGTCCAAGTTGTCTGTTTTCGTAAACATGGGAGCTGCAACATCAAGGTTGTTGCTTGCCCTTATCACCCCTGGATTTTGTTTAGTGGCTCTTTGGGGTATTTTGTCCTAGGGCCACATAAGCCTTTCAACTTGAGGTTGGTCAGCTTTTCATTCTTTTTAACAGAGACAAAAGATGGATTTACTGGAGTTACAGTCATAAAGAGGATTGGAAAGAGGCTGGCCATTTAGTTTAGATATCATTTCATTTTTCTTTTCCAGTGGTTTACAGTTAAGCCTCGTGTCCAGATATGTTCGTAGATTTTGGTCTTGCAGTACTTTGATGAAGAAAGGCAATTTATAACAGTCAAATGGGCCTTTTCAAGCTTATCATATGAAATGAAAAACCAAAATGTTGGAAAGCAGCTGATGTAATGGAAGCTTTCATGTTCAGCATCTGCTTCACAGCCTTCGATCAGCGAACAAAGATAATAGATGTGGAGACTGTGGCAGCGTTGGGATTTTCCATCCAGAAAGGTAAGGTAGGTGAATTTCATTTCTCCTTCCTCTTTTCTGAGCATGTGGGTGAGTACTGATTGATCTGGGTCCAAGAGTTGAGTCCATTCTAGGACTAACAATAAACACACACACCTCCAAAACTTTTTTTTTTTTTTTGCATTAGCATGTAACCCATGCAGCTGACTGTTTAAAATTGGAAATAGAAAGAAGTCATGGATGAAAACAGGATGTATTAATTTCACTTTACAAGTGTGCCCTCTCCAAAGCCAGAAATACTCCATGCCATGGCAACCTCCAACTCCAACTCCATGGTTTTTGAGCATCTTTTCCATTTGGTGAGGGACTTTGCAGGTGAATGACAGGTCCTGACTCAGCAGAAAGGTCCAGATGCTGTTAAAAGTTCTAATAATTATGGGAAAGCAAAGTGCCTTCACCACAGAAGGAAAGATGGCCTATTTTTAATGTCTCCCAGAAAGATAGCAAGCTCAGTTATATGCAGAGAAATTTCCTCATTTAGGGTGCATTTTGAAGGAGGAATATTAAATCTGAGAAATACAAAATTATAGAATGGCCATTTCAACACTGAAATGGTGATAAATAAATGAGAATTTAACCTACCTTTCTCTCAGGTTCATTTTCACTCTTAAGAGATGTTCAGAGTGAAATGGGTTTACCATAACAGTAGATAGAAAGTAGGGTTTTGAGCTTTAATGGATTAATAACTTTCCTTTCCTTTCTCATAAACATACAACTTATAGTTTACCCATTCATTCCTACAAATGGATGGGACAATAAGGAGAGGAGTCCAAAGACCCACTCTAAGGCTTTAAATACCATCTCTATGTCAACAATCCCCATATTTGTATCTTTAGGCCAGACCTTTCTTTCTGAACTTCAACTGCTTTCTCTGTGTTTCACAGTCATCTCACACTTCATGCAGTCAGAGCCAACCCTTTATCTTCTCTTCTTGCTCCTCCTCCTGTTCCTGTTGTTGTTGTTGTTAAGTGCTGTCGAGTCGTTTCCGACTCATAGCGACCCCATGCACAGCAGAACGAAACACTGCCCGATCCCGCGCCAGCCACACAATCCCTGCTATACCTGAGCCCATCATCGCAGCCACTGTATCAGTCCATCTCCTTGAAGGCCTCCCCCTCTTTAGTCGACCCTCCACCCTACCAAGCATGACATCCTTCTCCAGGGAATGGTCCCTTCTTACAACATGACCAAAATAGTGAGACGAAGTCTGGCCATTCTTGCTTCCAAGGAGCATTCTGCCTGCACTTCCTCCAGGACAGATCTGTTAGTTCTTTTAGCAGTCCATGGGACTTTCAGCATTCTTCGCCAGCATCACAACTCAAAAGCATCAACTCTTCTTCGGTCTTTCTTATTCATTGTCCAGCTCTCACATGCATACCAGGCGATTGGAAATATCATGGCTTGTGTCAGGCGCACCTTAGTCCTCAAGGAGATATCCTTGCTCCTCAGCACTTGAAACAGTTCCTTCGCAGTTGACTTCCCCAATGCTACATGTTGTCTAATGTCCTGACTGCTCCTTCCATTGGCATCGATTGTAGAACCAAGCAACGTGAATTCCTTGACAACCTCAATCTTCTCTCCATTGATTGTGATGCTGCTCATTGGTCCAGTTGTGAGGATTTTTGTTTTCTTTATATTGAGATGTAATCCATACTGCAGACTGTATTCTTCAACCTTCATCAGTAAGTGCCTTAAGTCATCCTCACTTTCAGCAAGCAAAGTTGTATCGTCTGCATATCTCAGGTTGTTAATGATTCTTCCTCCAATCCTGATACCACGTTTTTCTTCATATAGTCCAGCTTCTCAGATTATTTGCTCAGCATATAGATTGAATAAGTGTGGAGAAAGAATACAACCCTGACGCACTCCCTTCTTGATTTTAAACCATGTAGTGTCCCCTTGTTCTGTTTGAATGACAGCCTCCTGGTCAAGGTACAGATTCCTCATGAGTACAATCAAGTGTTTGGGAATTCCCATTCTTCTCAATGTTGTCCATAATTTGTCATGATCCACACAATCAAATGCCTTTGCATAGTCAATAAAACACAAGTAAACATCTTTCTGGTATTCTTTGCCTTGAGCCAAGATCCATCTGACAACAGCTATGATATCCCTTGTTCCATGTCCTCTTCTGAATCCAGCTTGAACCTCTGGAAATTCTCTATCAATATACTGCTGCAAACGTTTTTGAATTATCTTCAGTAAGATCTTACTTGCATTGTTGTATAATTTCTACATTCTGAGGGATCGCCTTTCTTGGAATGGGCACAAATATGGATCTCTTCCAGTCAGTTGGCCAGGTAGCTGTCTTCCAAATCTCTTGGCATAACTGAGTGAGTGCCTCCAATGGGGGATCTGTTTGTTGAAATATCTCAATCGGTATGCCATCAATTCCCGGAGCCCTGTTCTTCGCCAGTTCCTACATCTCGGTAAATGAACTTTTCATCCACCCAAGTGCTCCAGCATGGGAGTCACTGTTACATTTCCTCTTCCTTAAATCCCACATACAATCCAGGAGTCATTGTTAGTTGCTGTTCAGTCACCTCCAGCCCATGTTGACCCCATGTACAATAGAACAAAATGCTGCCCAGGCCTCTGCAATCTTCATGACTGTTAATCTGTCCATTGTTGAGGTCACTGTCTATTGTGAGTGCCTTCTATCCTAGGGGCTCGTCTTCCAGCACTATATTAGATGATATTCTGTTATGATTCATAGGGTTTTCATTGGCTAATTTTGCCAGTACATCACTGGGGTTTTCTTCCTAGTCTGTGTTGCTTTGGAAACATCACTGAAACCTACCTTCTATGGGTTATTTGATACTGATGGCATTGTTGTTGTTGTTGTTGTTAGGTGCCGTGAAGTCATTTCCAACTCATAGTGACCCCATGCACAGCAGAACAAAATACTGCCTGATCCTGCGCCAGCTCCACGAATCTTGCTATACTTGAGCCCATTGTCACAGCGACCATGTCAATTCATCTCGTTGAAGGTCTTCCCCTCCTTCATTGACCCTCCACCTTACCAAGCATGACATCCCTCTCCAGGGAATGGTCCCCTCTAACAACATGACCAAAGGAGGTGAGATGAAGTCTGGCCATCCAGGAGTATCTCGGCTGCACTTCCTCCAGGGAAGATCTGTTAGTTCTTTTGGCAGTCCATGGTCCTTTCAGCATTTTTCACCAGCACCACAACTCAAAAGCATCAACTCTTCTTCAGTCTTCTTTATTTATTGTCCAGCTCTCACATACGTAGGAGGCGATTGGAAATATCATGGCTTGTGTCAGGTGCACCTTAGTCCTCTAGGAGATATCCTTGCTCCTCAGCACTTGAAACAGTTCCTTCGAAGCCGACCCGACCAGTGCTACATGTTGTCGAATGTCCTGACTGCTGCTTCCATTGGCCTTGACTGTAGAACCAAGCAACGTGAATTCTTTGACAACCTCAATATTTTCTCCATTTATCATGATGCTGCTTATTGGTCCCATTGTGAGGATTTTTGTCTTCTTTATATTAAGATGTAATCCATACTGCAGACTGTGTTCCTTAATCTTCATCAGTAAGTGCCTCAAGTCATCCTCACTTTCAGCAAGCAAAGTTGTATCATCTGCATAT
>NW_006921740.1:675647-686344 GCF_000298275.1 Orycteropus afer afer
ACTCGAGGCTTACATTTTTTCTTCAATTCTTTCAGCTTGAGAAATGCTGAGTGTGTTCTTCCCTTTTGGTTTTCTAACTCCAGGTCTTTGCACATTTCATTATAATCATTTGCTTTCAATGCTTTCTCAAGCTGCTCTTTGCAATCTTTGGTTCAACTCTTTTATCTTGTCATTTCTTCCATTTTCTTTAGCTACTCTCTGCTCAAGGGCAAGTTTCAGTGTCTTTTCTGTCATCCATTTTAGTCTTCTCTTCTTTTGTTGTCTTTTTAGTGACCTCTTGCTTTCTTCATGAATGATAGTCTTGATGTCATCCCACAATTCATCTGGTTTCCAGTCATTGGTGTTCAATGCATCAAATCTATTCTTTAGATGGTCTCTATATTCAAGAGGAATATATTTTAGATCATATTTTGGCTATTGTGGACTTGTTTTAATTGTCTTTAACTTCAAATTGAACTTGCATATGAGCAGTTGATGATCTGTTCCATAATCAGCTCCTGGCCTGGTTTTGGTTGAAGATATTGAGCTTCTCCATCACCTCTTGCCACAGATGTAGTCAATCTGATTCCTGTGTGTTCCATCTGGTGAAGTCTACGTGTACAGCTGCCGTTTGTGTTGTTGAAAAAAGGTGTTTGCAATGAACAAGTCATTATTGGTCTTGCGAAATTCTACCATGCGAGTTCCAGCATTATTTCTGTCACCAAGGCCAAATTTTCCAACTACGGCGATTCTTCTTTGTTTCCAACTTTTGCATTTCAGTCACCAGTGATAATTAACACATCCTGATTGCATGTTCGGTCAAGTTCAGACTGCAGAAGTTGATAAAAATATTCAATTTCCTCATCTTTGGCTCATAGCTTCCAGCATTACTGTATGACAAGCTGACAGGCAGGTGGTGGGATCCATGAGTACATTCTGTCAAGTCCACCTCCAAAATTTATATGAACTTCAACAACTGCCCTTTATTTCCACTACCATAATAGTCCAACCCACCATCCATTATCTCTCACCTAGATAACTGCAGCTAATCCTAAAAGGTTTACCTCCTTCCCTTCTTTCCCTTACTCCTCTACCAAATCTATATTCCACATGACAGCCAGACTAGATTTTAAAAAGTAATCCAGATTGTGTCATTAGCCTATCCAAAACCTCAAGACTTTCCATTGCACTCAAGATAAAATACAACATGGCTTCATTAGGTTTGGGTATTTGGTTCCTGTTTATCTCTCCGATGTTACCTCAGCTGCACTCAGTCTCCTTCGTACACTCCAGCCACACTATCTCTCTTGGCCCCTCAAGATGAAGATCTCATAGCTTTTGCTCTTCTTCAACTGGTTTCTAATGACTTTCTTCTTTTCTTGCTGTCTCCCTCTACCTCTTTCTCATTTTTTCAGATCTCAGCTCAAATGTCATTTGCTAGAGACACTCCCCACCCCCTCAAGTTTTCTTTTATAAAACTTAATAAAAGTAAACTGTTGTCATCGAGGTGATTCTAACTCGGGGAGACTCCCTGTGTATCAGTGTAACACTGTATTCTATAGAGTTTGAAATGGCTGATGTTTTGGAAGTAGATTGTCAGGACTTTCTTGCAAGGTATCTCTCAGTAGATTCAAATCACCAATCTTTTGGTTAGTAGCCTTTTGTGCACCCAGGGACCCCATAGCACATATTACAATTTGTAAATATAATTTTTATTTACCTGTTTGTTTAATATATAGCTTACACACCCATACCCACTACCCCTAACCCTAGTTAGATTTCTTCCCATTGAGGTCCAGGAGCTATGACTATTTTGCTCACAACTGGCGGCATAGTACCTAAGGCATTTTGACCACTAACCAGAAGGCTGATGGTTCAAACCCACCAGCCACTCCTTGGAAGAAAGATTGGGCAATCTACTTCCATAGTGATACTGCCTTGGACACCCAAGGAGGGGTCGCTATGATCGGATCTGACTTGATGGCAGTGAGTTTGGTTTTGGGTATATGTCCAAGGTCTGGTACATAATAGTTTCTAAACTTTTTAAAAATAATGTTGAAGGAAGGAATGAGTAATTGAAGAAAGAGAAACTCTTTTTTTCCTTGGTAGAGATCACTTAAAGAAGAGTTTCTTAAATTGCTGTTGAGAAGTACTTTTTCTTATTCTGATGCAGAGATACAACTTCCTCTGAGCAGATCTATCTCTTGAGAATTAGCAAAGAATTGTGGTCTTCCAGACTCTACCCTGAATCCTCCCTTCCAAGAAACCACATTCTGTTGCCTTCTATTGCCTCTGGGAGTGTGTCCACAGCCCAGGGAAGGGATTGGGGAGAACTAGGGGATGGGAGTGGGGTGGACCAAGGACTCATATGCTTCTAGTTTGCAAGTTGTTGTTGTTGTTGTTGTTATGTGCCATCGAGTCGACCCCAACTCATAGCGACCCCTCCTTGGGTTTCCAAGGCAGTATCACTACGGAAGTAGGATTGCCCAACCTTCCTTCCGAGGAGTGGCTGGTGGGTTTGAACCGCAAGCCGTCTGGTTAGCAGGCAAGTGTCTTAGCCACTATGCTACAGATTTTGTAATTCATTCTCCATGAAAACAACAGGGCAGAGCAGAGATTGCACCATTATAAAGACTTTTGAAGGGCAGCTTTAGGGAACCAACACCATTTTAGGTTTAGAACATCAGTTTATGTGGAAAAATGTGTTCCAAATTCAATCAACCAACCAAAAAACCAACACACACACACACCCTCTTCAAACAAAAACTCCTTCCAAGCAGAAGTTTGCCTGTTTTCTTTATTTTTAATGAATTATATTGAAATATAATTTATGAACAGTGAAATACACAAAACTAAAGTGACATAGGTCAATGCATTTTTTTTTTTTTTCTGCAGTCCTCCCTCCCCTCGCCTCCCACACCTGGCAATCAACAAAGAAAGTTTCTCCCTCCATATATAAACCTTTCCTTGACCCTCCACCACAATGAACTAATACTATATTTGTCTTTCTTTGATTGACTTATTTCCCTCAGCATAATGTCCTCCAAGTTCATCCGTAGTATGTGGTGTTTTGCAGACTCTACATTATTCTTTAGTGCTGCATAGCATTTCATTATGTGTATGTACCATAGTTTGGTCATCCACTCTTCTGCTGATGGACACCTAGGCTGTTACCATCTTTTTGCTATTGTAAATAGTGCTGCGATGAACATGAGTGTGCATATATCTGTTCCTGTCCTGGCGCTCACCTCTTTAGGATACATACCTAGTAATGGAATTGCTGGGTCAAATGGTATCTCCAATTCCAGCTTTCTAAGGAATCACCATATTGCTTTCCACAGTGTTTGTATCACTTCACAGTCCCAGCAGTGTATGAGAGTCCCAATCTCTCCACATCCCTGCCAGCATTTGTTATTTTCTGTCTCATTGAATCTTGCCATCAGTGCTGGGGTGAGACTGTATCTGGTTGTTTTGATTTGCATCTCTCTGATGGCTAATGATCATGAGCATTTCTTCATGTATTAGCTGGTCACCTGAATATTCTCCTTGGTGAAGGGTCTATTCATGTCTTCTGCCCATTTTTCAATTGGATTGTAATTCCTTTGGTGTTGAGGCATTGGAGTTTTCCATAAATCCTAGAAATAAGTCCCTCGTCAGATGTATAATTATTGGCAAATATGAATTTTTGCTGTCATTTTTGTTATGTGCTTTTTTGTGGTGTTGGTTTCTTTGTTCCACATAATTTTCTATGCTGAGCTCATTTTGTTTATGAATCATGTTATCACTTCCTTCATTGCGATTGTTTTAATATTTGCTAAATATTTGCGCTGGTTCGTTTTTCATTTTGATGTGAAGGTTTATCATTTTTCTTTGAGGTAATCCTGTGATTTATAGTTGTCTTCCTAAGTTTAGAGAAGTCCATTCTATCTTGTATTTGTCTTGACTTCCCTACCATCTAGAAGTTCTGTAATGACACAATTTTTTCCCTCTTTTTGGTTTGTAGTTGTACTCATTTGTCAATTGATGTCTCTGGTTCCCTGTTTACAATCTTGGAGGCTTATTGACTTTGGATACTTCCATAGCTGGGTTGATTTCTGGGTGATATCATCATGTGTGTTAATGGTCAGTTGTTGTTGGCTGCTGTTGCTTCTCTGTCCAAAGAGCTCCCTTTAGCATCACTTGTAAGGTTGGTCTGGTTTTAACAAATTCCCTTAATTTTTGCTTATCTGGAAATGTCCTAATTTCACCATCATATTTGAGGGACAATTTTGCTGGATACATAATTCTTGGTTGGAAATTTTTCTCTTTCAGGGCTTTATATATACCATCTCATTGTCTTCTTGCCTGCATGGTTTTTGCTGAGAAATCTGAGCTTAGTCTTATTGGTTGCTCCTTGTAGGTAACTTTTCATTTTTCCCATGTTGCTCTCATGATTCTTCTTTGTCTTTCATTTTGGTGAGTTTGATGATGATATGTCTTGGTGATTTTCCTTTGGGGTCTGTCCTGTTTGGGGTTCGTTGGACTTCCTGAATAGATATATTCTCATCTTTCATCATAACAGGAAAATTCTCTTCCAACAAATCTTCAACAATTTTCTCTGTGGTTTTATTTGTCTCTTCCTGTTCTGGAATTCCAATGACATGTAGATTATTCCTTTTGATGGTATCCCACACGAACCTTAGGTTTTCTTCATTTTGTTTTGATCTTTTTTCTGATTGATTCATTTCCAAAGAAGTGTTCAGATATTTGTCTTCAATCTCACTAATTCTGTCTTCCATTGATTCAATTCTGCTCCTTTGCCCATTCAATGTCTTATCCATTTCTGAAAATTTAGTATCAATCTTCTGGATTTCTGTGTGTAGATTTTGTATCATTTCTAATTTTTCCTTCTTTTTGTCATTTTGTTCTTGTATTGTCTTTCAAAATCGTTGTAGGGTTTTCTCTGTGTTTTCATCAATTTTGTCAGTGTTTTCCTTGATCTGTCTCTCAATTCATTGAAGATACCAAAATATAATTCCTTTGAATTCCTTATCAGGGAGTGCCAATGTTCCACCTTCCTCAGGATTGTGTTTTGGGTCTGTATCCTGATCCTTTGTTTCTCCTGTTTTATCTTGTTTCTTTGTGTAGACTGTGATGCTCTGTTGTCTCCAAAGCATTGTGATGTTTTTGTGTTTATATTAAATTGGTGATTTATGTTGGAGTGACTTGCCCATGATTTTCATTTTCTTTGTTTTGTTTTTATATTATCTATGCAAGCAGGGTACTGTGCTGTGCTCCTCCATTTGTTGGTTGGCAACACTTATACACTCACCACCTGTCTCCTTTCCTGTTGTCTGCCTCTTGTATGTCCCTGCCAACCTTGGCAAACAGACCTATTCTTAGGTCCTGTTTTCATTCAGGTTTTTCCACTCATTGGTGCCTAATCCACTTCTGTATAGTTCCTTTCAAAACTCAGGGCTCCAGGATTATCTTCTGTATCTCTGTCAATTGGTTTCTCTTTTCTTTGTTGAAGAGGGTCTGTGTCACTCGTCTGCTTATTCCACCACCTTCAAGTTTGCCTGTTTTGTGTTTTATATGAATTTGCAAAAATACAGTTATTCATTACCAGCAAACCCTCCCTGACCCCTTATCTTAATCTGAGTCTTGGTTAACAAGAGTTAAACAATATTGGGAATGTCTATAAGATGATTTATTCACAGAGGAGTGGCATTTATTTGAGTTGAGGCAGAGCCAGTCAGTACTTATTTTCCTGTCCATATTAAACAAGGGACTTCTGATCCATTCCCCAAGAAGGAGCAATATCAAACCAAACATCTGGCTTCTTCCAATTTCCTCCAATAGGAAGACTTGCTCCTACCAATTGGAGGAGTAGTCTAAAGCCATACACCCTGAATGTGCCTGATCTCATCCAATTGGAAGAGTAATGACCAATCTGATTGGTCAGAAGACCAAGAGATCCTGACCAATCTGGGAGAGTACATCTTTCCCTAGGACACCTTCCCCCCCCCCCCATTATGTGTGGGACTGAGCATTGTAAAACAAAGGTCTCCTTTTGTCTGCTTCTCAACTTGGAGTATGGGTAGGGAGTTCCTATGCAGCCTCTAGTTTCACTGTTCCAGGCTGGCCCCGTGGGGTCTCCAGGACAGCTGAGTCAGAGCTCAGGTCTCTTCCATTTTCCTTCCTGTCACTACTTGGTTGGAGGTGGTGCCCTTCTTGGTCCCAGGGTCCAGGGAGAGGGAGAGATAAAGCTGTGCTTCATTCTTAATTCAGCCCTCAGAAAGTTGATACTATGCTAAGACCCCCTTTTGGCTCTTTATTTCTATCTTCAACCAGAATGGGACACCCTTCCCTGACCCCAACTTTCAGTAATTTGGGTTATATTTTAATTTGTTTCTTTCATAAAACACTTCATCTTCACCTAGGTATAAAATACTTGTGAAAATAAGTCTCACACTAAAATTAGAAAGTGAATAAATCAGGTGTTTGCCTTATCTCCAAAACCAGTGTTAAAATGAAGTCTTCCTAGACATTTCAACAAACTTAGGCAAACTCCCCAGGGAATTTTCTATTCAGTGGCTTTACCATTGAGTCATCCCAGTCCAGCACACAGCCATGCATCCTTTCTCCATAGCTGGAATTCCTGTTCTATGTTATAGTTGCATCATCTATATAGTAGTTTTCATAATGCTTTTCTCCCAAATAATTATCATATCATTGAAGAGAACAAGGCCCAGAAGGATGTGGGTGATTTGCTCAAAATTGCAATGATTCTTGGAGCTGGGCATGTGAATCAGGTGCTTGGCTCTCAAACTTGACCTCCATAAATCTCAAACTGCTAGCAGTGGCTGTACCATCCTTCTGACAGCTCCCAGGAATGCTCAGTTTCAATCTTAGGGGAAATGCCATCTTCTTCATATTTATACACCTAAACCAAAGCCAAACCAAGCTCATATCAACCCTGTATGACAGAGTAGAGCTGCCCATTGCATTTCCAAGGCTATAAATCTTTAAAGAAGCAGACTGCCTCATTTTTCCTCCACAATTTATGCACCTCAGATGCCCCAAATGAGGTATTAGTGGTTCGATGATGGCATTCTCACTGTGCCATGAAGGAGACCCAGGTTTTGATTCCTCATGTGCAGCACCCTCGTCCATCATTGGTGGCTTGTGTGTTGCTGTGAAGCTGAGCAGGTTTGAGCAGTTTCCAGACTCAGATGGAATAGGAAGAAAGGATTGACAATTGACTTCTGAAAACCAGCCAATGAATCCCTCAGGATCACAACAGTTTGATTTGGAGCCCATTACAGATGGCACAAAACTGGGCAGTGTTTCATTCTATTGTGTACAGGGTCCCCATGAGTTGGAGACAGACTTGCCAGTAGCTTAACAACAACCAAAACACCCCAGACTATTGTTTTGAGGGGGATTTTCAGACAGAGGTTTAACTAAAAGCAGTGAGAATATATAAAATGGGTTGTTGTATAAAGAAAAGTCAGATTTCATGCAATACATTTAAGTTTTTAATCAGAGTAGGAAAAACATGAAGATTTAAACTCTTGCACTAACTTAAAATTGTTGAAGTTTTTGAACAATTTGGTTATGATCCCTAGGAGTTAGGAAAATTTCATCTTTACACAAACCAAAAAAAAAAAAAAAAAAATCCATTGCTCTCCAGTCTATTCTGTCTCATAGTTACCTTTATAGGACAGAGTAGAACTGTCCCATGGGGTTTCCAAGGTGGTAATCTTTATGAAAGTAGACTCTCACGTCTTTCTCCCACAGATAAGCTGGTAGGTTTGAACTGCTGACTTCTTGGTTTGCAGCTGAGCACTTTAATCACTGTATCACCAGTGTATAAATCTCACTTGAAAGGGAAAATGGATGATTAAATCTCATTGTGGTTGCATCATTCCTTTTATCTTAATGTTATTCTTTGCCTCAGACCTTTCTTCTTGGTAAACCATCCCTGTGCTCATGTCCTGTGGTATCTGTTGTACAGTTACTAGAACTTCCAATGTCTACGGCTCTCATGACAGATGGCATCTAAAGACTCTCATCTGGCTCATTCATATACATGTTGCTCATGTGCAAATGCTTTGACATATAAAAAGAAATTACATTTTAATTGTTTTAAAAATTACAAGTAATACATGCTTAGTGGAAAAACTCAAGTAAGTATGAAGAAAAAGTGCCTCAAGTAAAAAGCATATTTCAACCTGCCCCTTGAGTATCCAATAATAGCAATAATACACATACATCTTTATTTCCAGTTTCTAGAGAGAACCATATGCATATTTATAGATCAAAAATTATTTGTAGCTTGTATCATTAACAACCTGAGATATGCAGATGATACAACTTTGCTTGTTGAAAGTGAGGATGACTTGAGGCACTTACTGATGAAGGTTGAAGAATACAGTCTGCAGTATGGATTATGTCTCAATATAAAGAAAACAAAATTCCTCACAACTGGAACAATGAGCAGCATCACAATAAATGGACAGAAGATTGACATTGTCAAAGAGTTCATGTTGCTTGGTTCTACAATCAATGCCAATGGAAGCAGCAGTCAGGACATTAGATGATGTGTAGCATTGGGAAAGTCAACCACGAAGGAACTGTTTCAAGTGCTGAGGAGCAAGGATGTCTACTTGCGGACTAAGGTGTGCTGACACAAGCCATGATATTTCCAATTGCCTCATATGCATGTGAGAGCTGGACAATGAATAAGGAAGACCAAAGAGGAATTGATGCTTTTGAGTTGTGGTGCTGGTGAAGAATGGTGAAAGTACCATGGACTGCTAAAAGAATTAACAGATCTGTCCTGGAGGAAGTGCACCCGAAATGCTCCTTGGAATCGAGAATGGCCAGACTTCATCTCACCTATTTTGGTCATGTTGTCAGAAGGGACCATTCCTTGGAGAAGGATGTCACTCTTGGTAGGGTGGAGGGTCGATGAAAGAGGGGGAGGCCTTCAACGAGATGGATTGACACAGTGGCTACAATGATGGGGTCAAGTATAGCAGGGATCGTGGAGCTGGTGATGGATCGGGCAGTGTTTTGTTCTGCTGTGCATGGGGTCACTATGGGTTGGAAACGACTCGACATCATCTAACAAGAACAACACCATTTATTATTTAATATCACTTAACAATTAACTGTAAAATAGCACTAATCATTTGCTATCTCTTACAGGTTATATATGTAAGGAGCTCACAGTTTATGTGGCTTGACTGAATGGTTTTAGCTTGAGGGCTCTTGTGAGGTAGTCATCAGATGTTGGCTGGGGCTGCAGTCATTTAAAGATTTGATTGAGGCTGGAGGATCCACTTCCAAGATGGATCACTCCCACAGCTGGCAA
The DNA here is from genome assembly GCF_000298275.1 of Orycteropus afer afer. NCBI lineage: Eukaryota > Metazoa > Chordata > Mammalia > Tubulidentata > Orycteropodidae > Orycteropus > Orycteropus afer. Next base: position 684,988 of record NW_006921740.1, read on the forward strand.
ATTGGTGTTGGCCTTTGGAAGGAGGCCTCAGTTCCTCTTCATTTGGGCCTCTCCATAAGCTGCTTGAGCATCCTCATGAAATAGCACATAGCTTCCCCCATGGTGAGTGATCCAGTACACAAGGTGGAAGGTGCAAAGTCTGTTATGATCTAGCTTCAGAAGTAACCCACTTTCATTTCTGCTATGTTCTATTGGTCACACAGGCCAGCTCTGCCTTGATATAAGAGAGGACTACACAAAGACATGAAAACTAGGAAGTGAGGATGATGGGAAGTCATTTTGGATGGTGGCTGCCACACAGCTCCTCCCATGCAGAGGTGGAGTATATTTTTCCACTATTTGATTCTGGACTACCTTTTGACAAAGGAGCCCTGATGGGGCAGTGGTTAAAACCTTTGGCTACTAACTGGAAGGTTGGTAGTTCAAACCCACCATTTGCTCTGGGTGGGGGGGATTGACCAATAGAAATCTTTTATTGACTATGCAAAGGCATTTGACTTTGAGGATCATAGAAAATTATGGGTAACATTGAAAACAATGAGAATTCCAGACACTTCATTGTGTTCATGAAGAACCTATATGTAGACCAAGAGGCAGTCAATTGAACAAAACAAGGGGATGCTTCATGATTTAAAATCAGAAAATATGTGGGTCAGGGTTGTATCCTTTCACCACATTTATTCAATCTATATGCTGAGCAAATAATCTGAGGAACTGGACTATATGAAGAAGAATATGTCATCAAGATTGAAGGAAGACTCATTAACAACCGCAATATCTAGATGACAAAACTTTTCTTGCTGAAAGTAAAGAGGACTTGAAAGACTCACCGATGAAGATCAGTATGAATTTCACCTTAATATGAAGAAAACAAAAATCCTTACAAGTGGACCAGTAATCAACATCATGATAAGTGGAGAAAAGATTGAAGTTGTTAAGGATTTCATTTCACTCGGATCCACAGTCAATGCCCATGGAAGCAGCAGTCAAGAAATAAAACAATATATTTGTTTTATTAAGGCATTTGACTGCTAACCAGAAAGATGGTGGTTCAAACCCACTAGCCACTCCTTGGAAGGAATATTTGTCAATCTACTTCCATAGTGATTGTTGTTGTTAGTTGCCTGTGTCAGACTGGGTTCTCCAGAGAAGAAAAACTAGTATCACTTATATAGAGAGAGAGCAAGAAAGAGAAATTTATCTTAGGAAAATGGCTCACACACTTATAGAAGCTGGCAAGTCCCAAGTTCTTGGATCAAACATCAAGCTGGAGGCTTTTCCTGACTCATGCAACTGCAGGGGCTGATGAGCTCAAGGTTGGCAGGCAGTGTATTGGCTGTTGACTCCAACAAATGAT